>NC_058524.1:46021427-46324457 GCF_904849725.1 Hordeum vulgare subsp. vulgare
ATGTTATTAAAATAATTATTTTCATGATCTCATCCACTAAAAAAGCAAAGGGTGCTTAAATTCTCTAATAAAATGCTTTTGTGTCATTGCGTTGCTCCACCTGCTTCTTCTTACTGTTTTTCTTCTTTCGTCCGAGAGATGATTGATACGCCCCAAACGTATCTATAATTTCTGCTTGTTACATGATCATTTGGGTGACATTGCTATATGTTTTGCTATAGTTTTATATCTTTTTACACATATTTGGACTAATGTACTAACTCAGTGCACCCAGTGCCAGTTTCTATCTACTGATGTCTTTTTTGCAGGGGTTTTTACCTAAATTTCCAGAGCCCCAAAAATCCCGAGAAAAATATATAAAAACAGCGTGGCGGAAGCTTCCAGATCACCAAATATGGGCCAGAGGGGATCCAGGGGCTGCCTAGGCAGCCTCCTTGCACGGCCTGGCCCCTGGCCGCGCCCACAGGCCGCCTGGGTGGGCCCCACGCCCTCTGATGCCCTCCTTTGGCCTATATTTACCCCTCCGATCGGAAACCCTTCCATCATATCCAGAATCACGAATTTCTCCATCGTTCTGCCGCCGCAGCGCTTCCGAGATCGGGACCGTCAGGAGACCTCTTCCCGGCACCCTGCCAGAGGGAGGATTGACCTCCGGGAGCTTCTCCACGGTCATGGACGCTTCCCGGATGTGTCGTGAGTAGTCCTTCTTGGACCGTCAGTCCATGACCAGTAGCTATGTAATGTCTTCTCTCCAATCTTGTGCTTCAATGATTAGCCCTTGTGAGCTCCCTACATGATCAAGGCATTTATGTGATTTTCCTGCTATTGCTATGCTCGGTTTGCTCGGATCCGATGGATTATGAGATTATGTTCAGATTGTGATGAGTTATATATTTGATTATCCTTTTATATTATGTTCTTTAGTGATTCATGCATGTTCTCCGTTGCTCTTTATTGCTTTGGCCAAGTAGTAGATTGTGACTCCAAGAGGGAGCGTTATTCATGATTGTGGGTTCATGCCCCCTGATGTCTAGCTTGAGTGACATAAACATGAGACTAGGGGATGTGCTATTGTAACCAGGGAGAAAACAATGGTGCTTGTGACCACGGTTGCAAGGATTGTTTACCTTACGCATAGTTCGTTAATGCAGTTGTCCGTTGCTTTGAGTTTATACTTTGGATGGGGCTCGCAACTTAATACCAGCAAGATGTTCTGGATAGATATATCAAGGTGGATGATTAGTAAGTAGATGCTGATAAATAAACGGTCTACTTGTCTTGGCGTACTGCCCATTACTATCGAGTCTCTAACTTTCAAGTAGCATAATTAGCTTTTTGGTGCGTTCATAATTTTTTCAATTGCCCAGCTGCAATTTGTTTAACCAAGCATAGTTCTTTATCTTCTTTTGGGAGAGAGACATCACTAGTGAACATCATGTGACTCAGGTCCATATTACCACCATTGCTTACACATCCATCATTTACTGCTTTCATTTACTTTTCCGTTGCAATCACTATCACTGTTCCCGCTTGTGTTTTGATCCTTTGCAAACTACAAGGCCGGAGAGATTGACATCCTCTCTGTACTCGTTGGCAGCAAAGTTATTTGTTGTGTGTGCAGGTCCATGTCTTCTGCTAGCGCCAGAGCAGCGGACACCTACTTGTTGATCCTCAGAGTCCTCCTGGTTCGATAAAACTTACAGTCCCCGTGTAAGGGAAATTTGCTGCTGACTACATTTCCACCTTCCACTTGGGGTAACCAACGAGGGGTGAGAAGTATATCCATCAACTCGTCATCAAGAAAGTTTGTGGCGTCATTGCTGGGGACTCCAGTCATCAAGATAGGGGAGTTGCACGCTATCTTTTACCTTTGCTTTTTAGTCTTGTTAGTTTGCTTTTTAGTTTTTGCTTTAGAGTCTTATACCAAAAACCACAAAAAATAGTTGTTTTGTTCTTGCTTGTTGCTGCTGCTATGGGTTCCATTGAAAACACCAAGTTGTGTGACTTCACTAGTCACAACAACAATGACTTTATCTGCACTCCTATTGCTGCTCCCGCCACTGGGGCTACCTCCTATGATATTAAACCTGCTTTACTGAACCTTGTTATGAAAGATCAATTCTCCGGTGTTGGAGATGCTGCTGCTTTGCACTTGAATAATTTTGTTGAGCTTTGTGATATGCAAAAATATAAAGAAGTAGATGGTGATATTGTTAAACTTAAGCTTTTTTCCTTTCTCCTTGAGAGAAGGATCTATAGTGTGGCTTCAATCTTTGCCTAGGAATAGCATAGATTCTTGGGATAAGTGCAAAGATGCTTTTATTGGGAAGTATTACCCGCCTGCTAAGATTATCCAGTTAAGAAGTAAGATTATGAATTTTAGGCAACTGGATAATAAACACGTTGCTCAAGCTTTGGAACGTATGAAATCTCTTGTCAAGAATTGCCCTACACATGGTTTGGCTACTTGGATGGTTATCCAAAATTTCTATGCAGGATTGAACTTTATCTCGCGGAATCTGTTAGAATCGCCCGCGGGAGGAACCTTTATGTCAACTACACTTGGTGCTGCCACAAATCTATTGGATGAGATGATGACAAATTATTCTCAATGGCACACCGAGAGAGCTCCAACACGTAGGAAGGTAAACTCTGTTGAGGAGATCTCCTCCCTTAATGATAAGGTTGACATGATCATGACTTTACTTACTAAGCAAGCTCCTATTGGTCCTCATGATGTTCCTTTAAATTCTTTGGTTGCTCAACAAAGAGAGCAAGTTGATGTTAATTTTATCTCTAGGAACAACTTTAATAATAATGCTTATAGGAGTAATTTTGGTAGCAATCCTAGACCGTTCCCATCCAACAACTATGGGAACAACAACGATTATCCTAGCAGCAAAAGCTCCACTTCTGAATTAGAGAGCATTCTTAAAGACTTTATCACTTCCAAAAAGCCTTCAACAAGAGTGTAGAAGAGAAATTAGAAAAATTAGATAGCCTATCTTTGAAGGTAGATAATATAGCTCATGATGTAGAGATGCTTAAAATTAGAACTCCCCCCTTGGGAAAAGGAACACCACACCCATGAATGCTATCCAAGTCCAAATTAATGAGAACATAAGAATGCTAGCCAAACTTAAAGATAGATGGGCTAGAGAAAAAGAAGAGGAAGATAGGATTAAGAGCCTTCCTACACATACTACCATTGCTACTATATAAGTTGTTGAGGATCTCAAAACTTTTAGCACCCATCACACCCCTAGTACCAATGGACCTATTAATGGTGATGCTAATACCTCAACTATAGGACAAGAAGGTCCTTTGAATTTAGAGACTACCAAAAGAATGAGCTTAGATGACATTACCACCACTTTAAGTAATGGTAGTAATCTTGATTTTGACAATTGTAGTCTTTCCGAAGTTATCACCTTTTTGCAAAGAATGGCTAAAGACCCCCACACTAGTACACTCAATATTGCCTTCACCGAGCATATTACCAATGCTCCTATCAAAGCTAGGGAGGAGAAGCTCAAGTTAGAGACTTCTATTCCTAGAAAACTAGAAGATGGTTGGGATCCTATGGTCAATATTAAATTGAATAATATCTCTTGCTTTGCTTTATGTGATGTTGGAGCTAGTGCCTCCGTTATGCCCAAAAGAATGTATGATATGCTTGATTTGAAACCTTATGATCAATGTTCTTTTGGTGTTCGTCTTGTCGATTCTTCCATAAAGAAACCTTTAGGGAGAATGATGATGTTATTATTATTGTCAATGATAATTATGTGTACGTTGATTTTCTTATTATGGACATTGAGTGTGATCCCTCATGTCCAATTATTTTGGGACGTCCTTTTCTCCGCACCGTTGGTGCTATCATTGACATGAAAGAAGGGACTATTAGATTCCAATTTCCCCTTAAAAGGGAATGGAACACTTCCCTCAAAAGAAGATTAAGTTACCTTATGAGTCCATTATTCGGGCAAGTTATTCTTATGGAGTTGATAATACTTGATCTTTTTTGCATCATGCCTAGCTCAAAGGCATAAAAGAAAGAGCTTCTTGGGAGGCAACCCAATTTGTTTTTACTTTCAATTTTAGTGGTATTGATGCTTGTTACTACTATAGCAACATCATTGTATCTTTATTTTCAAGCTTTGTGCCAAGTTTTAGCCTCCGATTGCAAGAAAGTTCAAAAGTTGTGACATGCTCTCCAGAAACAGATTCGGTCGGCTTGACAGAAAAAATCGCCAAAAATCACCAGATCATCATTTGGATCTGATTTTTTTGACAGCATGCTATATATAAATTTCTTTCTGGCATCTGTTCTGAGTTGTTTGATTTGAGTTGCAGAAGTGTCCCGAAAAATTATTTACTACCTGTTGTTTTGTTTTTCACAGATTCTGCCACGTTTTGCATTTTCATCATTTTGTAAAGCTTAAGCTTGCTGTTAATTTGCAAAAACCTTTTGGCAACCATGAGAAACAGTAGATTTTCATGAAAATCTTTATTTTCAATAGGTAATGAATTATTTTATCATGGGTATTAACCACTCTAATCAGCTTATGATGAGTTTCGTATGAAGGGAGTTTTCAAGTATGCGATGGAAGATGATGAAAGAAGATCCGGGAGTGTCATGCGCTCAAGCTTGGGGATGCTCCCATGCACACCAAAGAAATATTCAAGGAGACTCAAGCGTCTAAGCTTGGGGATGCCCCCGTGCATCCCCTTCTCTATCAACAATCATCAGTTCGTCCATCTCCATGCTATATTTTTATCATTTCATATGTTATGTGCTATGCTTGGAGCGTCCCGCTCTTTAATTTTTAGTTTGTTTTAGTTTGCTTGCTGTTCATAACAAGTCGGAACCTAGCATTCCTTGTTTGGGAGAGTAACACGCTCCATTCCACCCTAGAACACAACATAGGTTTTCATGCTTATCTTTTATATGTGTTCTTTATCTCTTCATAGCTGCTGTCATGCTTAGCTCTTGGTTTTCATGCTTTATCTTTTTAAGAGATTTTATTTAGGTTGCTTTTGGAACTCTCTTGAGTTATCATGCTTACCTTGTTTAGAGAGTTGGCTTGTTGCACTGAGTTGTGTGTCTTGCATGAGTAGGTAATTGAGGTTGCTATTTAAGTATAGTAGTAACTTGTAATAGTTTGGAGGTATTGATTTGAGTAATGTTTGGACTATTGGTGCCAAGAGCTTGAGCCTATTAGTGATAGGTGTCGTATTTTGGGAAATTCGTGTGTTTTTTCAAAAAAACTAAAAATTAGTTGAGAACTCTAGTTACTAGATTGATCGCTAACCTCTGGAGGGGTTGAAATATATAGAGTACCCTCACGTTACCATGGACCGAGGATGCGCAAGGATAACCAACCCCCCAAACATTCCTCCTCGGGGTACTTGTCTCTTTGTGAATCTCCTAACTAGATAGAGAGTTTCCGATAATAAGTGCATGAGTTCTTCAGACTAATGTGGGTATTCGATTGTTGGCACTTCCACCATCCTTATTTTGCTAGCCTCTTCGGTACCGTGCATTGCCCTTTGTCATGTTGAGAGTTGGTGCAAACTTCACCGGTAAATCCAAACCCTTGGCATGATACGCTCTGTCATCATAAGCCTCATTATATCTTTCCTCAAAACAGCCACCATACCTACCTATCAAGGCATTTCCATAGCCTTTCCGAGATACATTGCATGCAACATCCACCATCTCATGACTTGATCTTCATGTCATACATGCTTTTGCTTGATCAAGGAGCCGCATGCTAGTTGGGCATTTCCCTTATTATTGCTACATGACGCGCTAGTTTCATTGCATATCCTGCTACACTCGCAGAGGCATATATTTGCATACATCATGATAGTTTTCATTTGTCTTTATGTTGAGTACTTCTTATAAAGTGTGAACATCTTCTTTTTATTCTTGTAGAACATAGAGTGTTGCCCTTAAGTTAGGAAAATATCCCAAAGAGGACAAATTAAAAGATCCCATAGAGGACAAATGAGAGATAAATAGAAATAACCAAAGTGGCCACAAAAAATAAAAAAGAAAGAAAAAGAAAGAAAAAAGAAAGAAAAAAAAGAGACAAGGGGCAAAACTACTATTCCTTTTGAAAGATCCACACTCGTACTCCATTGTTACATTTGTACTCCATAGAGATTAACATTCATGCATAACTATGTGGGGACCCTTACACTATAGAACTTGTCTTGCATATTCCAATGATGAGCCTCCTCAAATGAGCTCTAGGTCTTCATGAGCAAGCAAGTTGGATGCACCCCCACTAGTTCCATTGGAGAGCTTACCTTAGCTCATATGTGCATCCGTTGCATGGCAATCCCTACTCCTCACATCATGTCTATAATTTGGCTTTCTCTCAGCCTATGGTTGTCCTCATTGATGTGAGCCATTCACACCCTTTTGTCTTCCTTCCCCATCATTATTCTATTTGTCATCCTAAGTGCCAACATATCTTGCTTGTGCTCATCCATTGCATGAGTGGTCAAAGTCGAAAGGGAGAGGATCATTTTGACTTGTGCCTGACTAGTGGTCTGGGGATGAGCCAAAATAAGATTCCGAAGGAGACCGAGTGTGAAGTTTAGTAGATTGAGTTCTCAACTAAAAATATATATTTTATACTCTCAACCCATCTCCCATTTGTTGCACGCAAACACCATTCGGAGACATTTGAGTCACGGACAGCGAGAGCTCTTGCACCTTTATGTTCTTACTTTGCTAATTTCGATACTAGATATAGACTCTTGCTTGATATTGTCTTGACTTGAATTGCATATCTTACTTGCTTTACTTTCAAGTTCTTATATGTGTGTTAGCATGTCACTACAGAAATTATTGTGTTATCATTTACCTACTTGAGGACAAGCAGGAATTACGCTTGGGGATGTTGATACGTCTCAAACGTATCTATAATTTCTGCCTCTTCCATGATCTTTTGGGTGACATTTCTATATGTTTTCCCATACTTTTATATCTTTTTACACATATTTGGACTAACCAACTAACTCAGTGCACCTAGTGCCAGTTTTTGTCTGCTGATGTATTTTTCGCAGGGGCTTTTACCCAAATTTCCACAGCCTCAAAAATCCAAGAAAAAAATATATATAAATCAGCGTGATGGAAGCTTCCAGATCACAAAAGTGTTGGGGAACGTCGCAAGGGAAACAAAAATTTTCCTACGCGCACGAAGACCTATCATGGTGATGTCCATCTACGAGAGGGGATGAGTGATCTACGTACCCTTGTAGATCGTACAGCAGAAGCGTTAGTGAACGCGGTTGATGTAGTGGAACGTCCTCACGTCCCTCGATCCGCCCCGCGAACAATCCCGCGATCAGTCCCACGATCTAGTACCGAACGGACGGCACCTCCGCGTTCAGCACACGTACAACTCGACGATGATCTCGGCCTTCTTGATCCAGCAAGAGAGACGGAGAGGTAGAAGAGTTCTCCGGCAGCGTGACGGCGCTCCGGAGGTTGGTGATGATCTTGTCTCAGCAGGGCTCCGCCCGAGCTCCGCAGAAACGCGATCTAGAGGAAAAACTATGGAGGTATGTGGTCGGGCAGCCGTGAGAAAGTCGTCT
This sequence comes from Hordeum vulgare subsp. vulgare, assembly GCF_904849725.1. Lineage (NCBI taxonomy): Eukaryota > Viridiplantae > Streptophyta > Magnoliopsida > Poales > Poaceae > Hordeum > Hordeum vulgare. Next base: position 46,029,042 of record NC_058524.1, read on the forward strand.
CAAATCAGCCCTAAAACCTCCGTATATATAGGTGGGAGGGAGGGGAGGAGGCAGCCTCAAAACCTAAAGGTTTGGCCGAAATTGGAGGTGGAGGAGTCCTACTCCAATCCTACTTGGAGTAGGATTCCACCTTCCCACTTGGAAACTCTTTCCACCTTGTGTTTTTCCTTCTCAAACCTTATGGGCCTTAGTGGGAACTTATTCCAGCCCACTAGGGGCTGGTTTATCTCTTCCCATAGCCCATGAGACCCCTTGGGGCGTGACACCCCTCCCGATGGTCCCCGGCACCCCTCCCGGCACTCCCGGTACACTACCGATGAGCCCGAAACTTTTCCGGTAATGCACGAAAACCTTCCGGTAACCAAATGAGGTCATCCTATATATCAATCTTCGTTTCCGGACCATTCCGGAAACCCTCGTGACGTCCGTGATCTCATCCGGGACTCCGAACAACATTCGGTAACCAACCATATAACTCAAATACGCATAAAACAACGTCGAACCTTAAGTGTGCAGACCCTGCGGGTTCGAGAACTATGTAGACATGACCCGAGAGACTCCTCGGTCAATATCCAATAGCGGGACCTGGATGCCCATATTGGATCCTACATATTCTACGAAGATCTTATCGTTTGAACCTCAGTGCCAAGGATTCATATAATCCCGTATGTCATTCCCTTTGTCCTTCGGTATGTTACTTGCCCGAGATTCGATCGTTAGCATCCGCATACCCATTTCAATCTCGTTTACCGGCAAGTCTCTTTACTCGTTCCGTAATACAAGATCCCGCAACTTACATTAAGTTACATTGCTTGCAAGGCTTGTGTGTGATGTTGTATTACCGAGTGGGCCCCGAGATACCTCTCCGTCACACGGAGTGACAAATCCTAGTCTCGATCCATACTAACTCAACGAACACCTTCGGAGATACCTGTAGAGCATCTTTATAGTCACCCAGTTGCGTTGCGACGTTTGATACACACAAAGCATTCCTCCGGTGTCCGTGAGTTATATGATCTCATGGTCATAGGAACAAATACTTGACACGCAGAAAACAGTAGCAACAAAATGACACGATCAACATGCTACGTCTATTAGTTTGGGTCTAGTCCATCACATGATTCTCCTAATGATGTGATCCCGTTATCAAGTGACAACACTTGCCTATGGCCAGGAAACCTTGACCATCTTTGATCAACGAGCTAGTCAACTAGAGGCTTACTAGGGACAGTGTTTTGTCTATGTATCCACACAAGTACTGTGTTTCCAATCAATACAATTATAGCATGGATAATAAACGATTATCATGAACTAAGAAATATAATAATAACTAATTTATTATTGCCTCTAGGGCATATTTCCAACAGTCTCCCACTTGCACTAGAGTCAATAATCTAGTTCACATCACCATGTGATTCCAACGAATCCAACACCCATATGGGGTCTGATCACGTCTTGCTCGTGAGAGAGGTTTTAGTCAAAGGTTCTGAAACTTTCAGATCCATGTGTTCTTTACAAATCTTTATGTCATCTTATAGATGCTGCTACTACGTGCTATTCGGAAATGCTCCAAATATCTACTCTACTATACAAATCCGTTTCACTACTCATAGTTATTCGGATTAGTGTCAAAGCTTGCATCGATGTAACCCTTTACGACGAACTCTTTAACCACCTCCATAATCGAGAAAAATTCCTTAGTCCATTAGTTACTAAGGATACATTTTGACCGCTGCTAGTGATTCAATCATGGATCACTCTCTGTACCTCTCAACATACTTTGAGTCAAGGCACACATCAGGTGCGGTACACAGCATGGCATACTTTAGATTCTACGGCTAAGGCATAGAAGACGACCCTCGTCTATTCTCTTTATTCTGCCGGGGTCGGGTTTTGAGTCTTACTCAAATTCACACCTCACAACGCAACCAAGAACTCCTTCTTTGCTGATCTATTTTGAACTCCTTTCAAAAACTTGTCAAGGCATGCATCTTGTTGAAACTTCCATTAAGCGCTTTTCGATCTATCTCCATAGATCTTTGATGCTCAACGTTCAAGTAGCGTAATCCAGGTACTCCTTTGAAAACTTCTTTCAAAACAACCTTGTATGCTTTACAGAAATTCTACATTACTTCTGATCCACAATATGTCAACCACATATACCTATCAGAAATTCTATAGTGCTCCCACTCACTTCTTTGGAAATACAAGTTTCTCATAAACCTTGTACAAACCCAAAATCCTTGATCATCTCATCAAAGTGTATATTCCAACTCCGAGATGCTTGCACCAGTCCTTTGAAGGATCACTGGAGCTTGCATACTTGCTAGTATCTTTAGGATCGACAAAACCTTCTGGTTGTATCACATACAATGTTTGCTCAAGGAAACCGTCGAGGAAACAATGTTTTGACATCCTACGTGCAATATTTCATAAATAATGCATCAACAACTAACATAATTCTAACAGACCTTTAGCATCGCTACGAGTGAGAAAGTCTCATCATAGTCAACTGTTTGATCTTGTCGAAAACATCTTTGCGACAAGTCGAGCTTTTCTTAATAGTGACTTATCACCATCATCGTCTGTCTTCTTTTAAAGATCCATCTTTACTCAATAGTCCTATGACAATCAAGTAATTCTTCCAAAGTCTACACTTTGGTTTCATACATGGATCCTCTCTCGGATTTCATGGCTTCCAGCCATTTGTCGGAATCCGGGCCCACCATCGCTTTCTCCATAACTCGTAGGTTCACTGTTGCTCAACAACATGACCTCCAAGACAGGGTTACCGTACTACTCTGCAGCAGTACGCGACCTTGTCGACCTACGAGGTTTGTAGTAACTTGATTCGAAGCTCAATGATCATCATCATCAGCTTCCACTTCAATTGGTGTAGGCGCCACATGAACAACTTCCTGCGCCCTGCTACACACTGGTTGAAGTGATGGTTCAATAACCTCATCAAGTTCTACTACCCTCCCACTCAATTCTTTCGAGAGAAACCTTTCCTCGAGAAAGGATCCGTTTCTAGAAACAAACACTTTGCTTTCGGATCTGAGATAGGAGATGTACCCAACTGTTTTGGATATCCTATGAAGATGCATTTATCCGCTTTGGGTTCGAGCTTATCAGACTGAAACTTTTTCACATAAGTGTCGAAACCCCAAACTTTCAAGAAACGACAGTTTAGATTTCTCTAAACCTCAGTCTATACTGTGTCATCTCAACGGAAATACGCGGTGCCCTATTTAAAGTGAGTGCGGTTGTCTCTAATGCATAACCCATAAACGATAGTGGTAATTCGATAAGAGACATCATAGTATGCATCATACCAAATAGTGCGTGGCTATGACGTTCAGACACATCATCACACTATGATGTTCCAGGTGGCATGAACTGCGAAACAATTTCCACATTGTCTTAACTGCGTACCAAACTCGTAACTCAGATATTCATTTCTATGATCATATCGCAGACAGTTTATCCTTTTGTTACGACGAACTTCACTCTGAAACAGAATTGAACTTTTCAATATTTCAGACTTGTGATTCATTAAGTAAATACTCTTGCATCTACTTAAATCGTCATTGAAGTAAGAACATAATGATATCCACTGCATGCCTCAGCACCCATTGGACTGCATACATCAAAATGTATTACTTCCAACAAGTTACTATCTTGTTTCATCTCAATGAAAACTAGGCCTTGCTCATGTGGTATGATTTGCATGTCACTAGTGATTCAAAATCAGGTGAGTACAAAGATCCATCAGCATGGAGCCTCTTCATGCAATTTATACTAATATGACTCAAGCGGCAGTGCCACAAGTAAGTGGTACTATCATCATCAACTCGTATCTTTTGGCTCCAATATCATGAACATGTGTAACACTACGATCGAGATTCAATAAACCATTGAAGGTGATTATTCAAGAAAATAGAGTAACCATTATTCTCTTTAAATGAATAATCGTATTGCAATAAACACGATCCAATCATGTTCATGCTTAACGCAAGCACCAAATAACAATTATTTAGGTTTAACACCAATCCCGATGGTAGAGGGAGCGTGCGACGTTTGATCATATCAACCTTGGAAACACTTCCAACACGTATCGTCACCTCGCCTTTAGCTAGTCTCCGTTTATGTCGTAGCTTTCATTTCGTGTTACTGATCACTTAGCAACCGAACCGGTATCCAATACCCTCATGCTACTAGGAGTACTAGTAAAGTACACATCAACATCATGTATATAAAATACACTTCTTTCGACTTTTGCCAGCCTTCTTATCTACCAAGTATCTAGAGTTTCTCCGCCTCCGTGACTGTTCCCCTCATTACGGAAGCACTTAGTCTCGGGTTTGGGTTTAATCTTGGGTCTCTTCATTAGTGCAGCAATTGTTTTGCCGTTTTCACGAAGTATCCCTTCTAGCCCTTGCCTTTCTTGAAACTTAGTGTTTTTACAAACCATCAACCATTGATGCTCCTTCTTGATTTCTACTTTCGCAGTGTCAAACATCGCGAATCGCTCAAGGATCATTGTATGTATCCTTGATATGTTATAGTTCATCACGAAGCTCTCAAAGCTTGGTGGCAGTGACTTTTGGAGAACCATCACCATCTCATCTGGAAGATTAACTCCCACTTGATTCAAGTGATTGTCGTACTCAGACAATCTGAGCACACGCTCAACGATTGAGCTTTTCTCCTTTACTTTGTGGTCAAAGAATTTTGTTGGAGGTCTCGTACCTCTTAACAAGGGCACAAGCATGAAATCACAATTTCATCTCTTTAGAACATCACTTTATGTTCCGTGACGTTTAAAACGTTTTCGGTGCCTTGCTTCTAAGCCATTAAGTACTTTGCACTGAACTATCGTGTAGTCATCAAAAACGTGTATGTCGGATGTTCACAGCATCCACAGACGACGCTCGAGGTGCAGCACACCGAGTGGTGCATTAAGGACATAAGCCTTCTGCGCAGCAACGAGGACAATCCTCGGTTTTACAGACTCAGTCTGCAAAGTTTGCTACTATCAATTTTCAACTAAATTTTCTCTAGGAACATAAAAAAAACAGTAGAGCTATAGCGCAAGCTACATCGTAATTCGCAAAGACCATGTAGCGACCCGACTCAACGAGTCAAGCCTCTGGTGTTTCTGTACCATCCCAAGATCATGCTGGTACACACACAGTACATAATGTATATATTCAAGAGTGCAATCACACAGCTTTATTAATCGAAATCTCATAAAGAGTACCTTAAAACAATAACGGAGTACAATAAAGTGGCTGAAGGCCAAACTCATGAGATTATCTAACGAAGACTAAGCGGAAGCATCAGGTAGACGAGTCCATCCGACTCCAAGGGCATGTCGCTGAGCGTAGAACGGTAGCCTCACTCCTGGTCGGAAAAGTACTCTGCAACATGATACGTTGCAGCCGTGTAGGTCAGCATATTGAATATGCTGGCAAATCATCAAGAGAGGGAGTAAAATAATCACTATCTCTACATGCATATTTGGCCAGTGGAGCTAAGTTTTTGCATAAAGCTAGTTTTATCCTACAACAAAAGGGTTTGAAAGCAAAATATTACTACATAGTTTGTTGTTAACGAGATGGTTCCGCCAACCAGTTCTCGTACCCGAATAGTTGTTAACACCCACATCATTATTAAGTTGTGTCGAGAGTTCAGGGGAAATTCAATGCCTTCGGCTCAAGTTGTCCATGACCGTGGACACGGCTAATCGATTAGGTTGAGTACTCTGCAGAGTTTTGCACACGTTCCCCACAAGATTTGATCGCCTCCGGGTTTGTCCTCGCACTTCAGGGTGTTTGAAGACCGGATGATCAAAACATGGTCTTTCAACGGGTCCCTCTGAATCCCTGTCGGTGCCCATCCATTCCTACCGTTCGTCTACATCTGCTAGCACCGCCTGTCCAGAGTCGCCGCGTTGTCCAACCAAGCCAGAGCCCATAATGACTTGTGGCTGTGCAGGTAAGCCTTGAGTCTTGAAGTCTCCGTCCGTCCCTTTGAGCCTGGGTGAAGCTTTCCGCAGGATGACATGGCCTCTCCAGCATCCCGGGCATCCACTGGGTTTTCCAGGGAGCCGATCAACCGTCCTTCACCCAGTGTTGCATTGCGTCCGAGGTCTTGAAAATCTTGTCTTAGTCCGGTCTTGATTATTATATCAACCTCGCATCACTCGTGGAATACACTCAACCGATAACCCGTCTACTAGAGCATAGCATATATAACATTGTCGTCCCGGGGCCAAGTATCGGGGTGTCGGTGTTCCTACCACATGATACTACAACTAGGATTAAAGTTTCCAAGTACCTAGGCAGCATGCAAATTGGGCAAAGAAGGTGATCTACTATGCATTGAAAACATAGGTAAAAATAACATGATCAAAGATGACTTGCCTTGATGATAGTTGTCCTGCTCGAGCGTCTCTAAGTAACACGCTTCGCACTCCGGATGATCTGCTGCTGGAGGTGTTGCACCGGCAAGAAAGGGGATGGCCGGCGAGGAAGGAGGGAGTAGCTCCGGGCGGTGGGGCGTCGGGCGGCGGCGGTGAGGTTCCTCCTCCGCGGGGAAGAGGCGGCGGTGGAGAGAGAGTTCGGGGAGGGCTCCTCCTCCGCGGCGAGGCCGAGGTGCAGCAGCTTTCGGGCTGCTGCCGCTGCTCGCGGCGGCGGCTAGGGCAGCGGTGGGGTGAGGCGCCGGCGGCGGCTTGTGGAGGCGGCGGTGGAGAGACGGCGGCTAGGGTTGGGGAGAGGTGGAGGTGGGGGGGGGTTTATATAGGCTTAGGGGAGGAGAGTAGAAAGGAAGGTGAGGGAGAACTTTGGGAAGGAGATCATGGGAGAGAAAAATAGGAAAGAGAGGGAGGAGAAAGAAGGAAAAGAGAAATAAGGAAAAGGGGGAGAAAATAGGAAAGAGTAGACGTGGGGAGGGAGAGAAGAAAAAAGGAAAGAGGAGACGTGGGGAGGGAGAGGGATTGGGGCTGCATGCAAGGCTTGCATGCGTGCATGCATGGGGTGGCTGGACTGTTTTGTTTTTTTTTTTTTTTTTGAAAAACAAACAAACAGCAGCAACAAAAAGAAAGAAAAAGAAAAAAAAAACAAAACAGAAAAAAAATATTTTCCTAGCTAACAAAAATACTAGAAACAGAGTAGGTACTAATATACGTATATGCGCTAGAATACTTAGGAAAACAAAATACATATACAACTAATATATATATAATACATATAGGAACCCTAGTTCCACCTAATGCAATTTTAAAAAAAAGTTTTATGCACTAGGATCACACAACGCGATCGAAAAAAAAAAAACTCGACTAAAATAATTCGGAGTTTGGAAAAATTTGCAAAAACCAAAAATGGTGACTTTAACTCACAGGGGAGAAGTCATATTATCTCCGCTCCGATAAATTGCCTGCAGTCACATAACGATAATTTTTTTTCAGAAGAACGCAATGATGCATGAAATGTGGGATGCAAATGAATGATCTATTAACATCCGAATTTACGAAAATTGGGATGTTACAAACCTACCCACCTTAAGATGAATCTCGCCCTCGAGATTCGGGTTGGCTAGAAAATAGGTGCGGGTGGTCTCGACGAAGGTCCTCTTCTCGTTCCCAGGTGGCTTCTCCCTCGGTGTGGTGGCTCCACAACACCTTGCAGAACTTGATGATCTTGCTGCGGGTAACTCTGTTGGCGGTCTCGAGAATTCGGACGGGTTTCTCCTCATACGTCAGATCGCTGTCAAGCTGTATGGCCTCTAGGGGCACTGTATCTCTCAACGGAACATTGGCCATCTCAGCGTGGCATTTCTTCAACTGGGAAACATGGAAGACATCATGAACTCCGGACAATCCTTCCGGCAGTTCCAGTTTGTATGCAACTTCGCCTCTACGTTCAAGAATTTTGTAGGGGCCAATGAAACGTGGTGCTAGTTTTCCTTTCACACCGAATCTCTTGATTCCTCGAAGTGGAGACACCCGAAGATATGCTCGATCTCCCACTTCGTATGTTACTTCCTTGCGTTTGCTGTCGGCATAACTCTTCTGCCTGGACTGAGCTATCTTGAGTCGGTCACGAATAAGCTTGACCTTCTCTTCAGAATCTCGGATGAGGTCGGGACCAAAAAGTTGTCGGTCGCCAACTCCATCCCACGTCAATGGTGTTCTGCACCTCCTTCCGTATAGAGCTTCGAAAGGGGCCATCTTCAGGCTGGTCTGGTAGCTGTTGTTGTATGAGAACTCGGCATACGGTAAATTGTCATCCCAACTAGACCCATAGTCTAGTGCGCAAGCTCTCAACATGTCTTCCAGAATTTGATTAACTCTCTCGGTCTGTCCATCTGTCTGCGGGTGAAATGCTGTGCTGAACTCCAATCTTGTTCCCAAGGTTTCGTGCAGTTGGTGCCAAAATTTTGATGTGAACTGAGTCCCTCTATCAGACACAATGCTCTTTGGTACTCCGTGCAGACATACGATCCTCGTCATATAAATCTTGGCCAGCTTGGCACTAGTGTAGGTAGTCTTCACCGGAATGAAGTGAGCTACCTTGGTCAACCGATCGACCACAACCCAAATAGAATCATAGCCAGAACGGGTCCGAGGTAATCCTGTGATGAAGTCCATACCAAGCTTTTCCCATTTCCATTCGGGTATCGGCAGAGGTTGGAGCAAACCTGCTGGCTTCTGATGCTCGGCTTTTACTCGCTGACAAACATCGCATATAGCTACGTACTCGGCAATGTCTTTCTTCAATCCTGTCCACCAGAAAATTTCTTTCAGATCCAGATACATCTTGGTGTTACCGGGGTGTATCGAGTACGGGGAATCATGAGCCTCCTGAAGTATCAACTTCCTGAGTTCGGGATCATTGGGCACATAGATGCGATCCTCAAACCATAAAGTTCCGTGTTCATCCTCACGAAAACCTTTAGCTTTCCCGTCTTCCATTTTCTGCTTAATCTCAGCTATCTCTTTGTCAGCTTTCTGTTCTTCACGGATCTTTTCCGTCAAAGTAGACTGAATTTCCAAAGTGGCAACAAATCCTCTTGGAACTATCTCCAATTTGAGCTCTCGGAGATCATCGACTAGCTCCTGGGGTAATCCTCCCGCTGTGAGCGTGTTCACATAACTCTTGCGGCTCAACGCATCGGCTACAACATTTGCCTTGCCTGGGTGATAATGCAATCTCATGTCATAGTCCTTGATCAACTCTAGCCATCGCCTTTGTCTGAGGTTCAACTCCTTCTGTGTGAAGATATATTTCAGGCTCTTGTGATCAGTGTAAACATCACAACTATTTCCGATCAGGAAATGTCTCCAGGTCTTGAGAGCGTGCACTATGGCTGCTAGTTCCAAGTCATGTGTGGCATAATTCAACTCATGAGGTCTGAGCTGTCTGGATGCATAGGCTACAACTTTGCCTTCTTGCATGAGCACTCCTCCAAGTCCTTGACGAGAAGCGTCACAATAAACCTGGAAATCCTTCTGAATGTTCGGCAATATCAGCACTGGGGCTGTCACAAGACGTTTCTTCAGCTCTTGAAAACTGGTTTCACAATCCTCAGTCCAAACATACTTGGATTCCTTCTTCAATAACTCTGTCATGGGCTTGGCAATCTTTGAGAAATTCTCAATGAACCTCCGGTAATATCCGGCAAGTCCGAGGAAACTACGGATCTCCTTGACTGAAGTGGGTGCTACCCATTCGGTGACTGCTGCGACCTTGGCAGGGTCCACTGCTATTCCTTCTCCTGAGATGACGTGTCCGAGAAATCCGACTTCCTTCAACCAAAACTCACATTTGCTGAACTTTGCATATAGCTTATGCTCTCGAAGCTTCTCCAGAACTAGACGCACATGTTCCTTGTGTTCCTCTTCGTTCTTGGAGAATATCAGTATGTCATCGATGAACACCACGACAAACTTGTCCAAGTACTCCATAAATACCTTGTTCATCAGATTCATAAAATATGCCGGAGCATTAGTCAGTCCAAATGACATGACCGTGTACTCATACAAGCCGTACCGAGTGGTAAAGGCTGTCTTGGGTATATCCTGTTCACGAATCTTCAACTGATGATACCCGGATCGAAGATCGATCTTTGAGAATATGCGAGCTCCAACTAACTGATCAAACAGATCATTGATCATCGGCAAGGGGTACTTGTTCTTGATGGTCACATCGTTCAATGCACGATAATCGACAACCATTCTTAAGGACTTGTCCTTCTTTTCAACTAAGAGCACTGGGGCTCCCCAAGGTGAAGAACTTGGGCGAATATACCCTTTGTCCAATAACTCTTTAATTTGCTTCTTGATTTCTATCAAGTCATTTGCGGGCATCCGATAAGGTCTCTTGGATATCGGTGCTGTTCCGGGTAATAGCTCAATCAAGAACTCAATCTCTCTATCGGGTGGCATGCCCGGCAATTCCTCCGGAAATACATCTGGATACTCCTGTACGATTGGTACCTCCTCCTGGACTACTCCCGTGAGAGAGTTTACTCGCTTACTCCGTGTCGGGCGCTGAGACACGTACTTAATCCGCTTCTGCTCAGGGGTGGTGAGCAAAATAGACTTAAGGGCACAATCGATATTACCTTCATACTTGGCCATCCAATCCATGCCTAGGATTACATCCAATCCCTGGGACTCTAATACGATGAGGTTGGTGGGGAAATTATGGTTCCCGATGTTGAGACTCAAAGCATGGCATCCTATCCCGGCTGTCATCATGCCTCCTGGGGAACTGACCTTAATAGGTTGGCTGAGGGTTCTAGTTGGCAAACTATACTTTTCCACAACTACCCTTGATATGAATGAATGCGTTGCACCAGAATCAAAAAGTACCAATACTGGATGTGAATTTAGCAAAAACTTACCAACCACAGTATCGGGGTGATCATAGACCTCTTCCACATCAATGTGGTTCACCTGAGCTCGAGGAAAAGGATTGGGCTTCTTTGCTGCAGAGTTGCCGTTGCCGTTGCCGTTGCCGTTTCCATTTCCCTGCTTGTTCTCGGGACAATCAGTGGCATAGTGTCCCTTCTTCTGACACTTGAAGCAAGTGATGTGAGTCAGATCCTTCTGAGCTGGAGTTGAATTCTGCTGAGTGCCAGTACCGCCATTCTTGAAGTTGTTGTTGTTGCGGTGATGCCCATTTCCTCCATGGTTGTGGCCTCCATGGTTGTGCACAGGGTGGTTATGCTGAACATGTCCACCAAACTTACCGGATCCAGTCCCGGTATTCCCTGAGTAGGGGGTGTAGCGAGGCTTCTGCTGAGTGCCGGAGTTGAACTTTCCAACCCCATACTTTCGCTTGCGGTTCTCCATCTGCTGATGTTTCCCCTCCAAGATGAGGGCCTTATCAACCAGCTCCTGGTAGTTGTTGAAAGTGGCTACCATCAACTGAATGCTCAGCTCATCATTCAGTCCTTCCAAGAACTTCTCCTGCTTGGCCGCATCATCGGCCACATCTCCGGGTGCATAACGGGCGAGCATGCTGAAATCATCAACGTACTGGGCCACAGTGCGACTCCCCTGGCGTAAGTTGCGAAACTCACGCTTCTTCAGACTCATTGCACCAGCTGAGACATGCGCGGTGCGGAAGGCTTGCTTGAATTGCTCCCAAGTGACTCCAGCAATGGGATAAGTGGTGGTGTAGTTCTCCCACCAAGCAGCTGCAGGGCCTTCAAGTTGATGCGCGGCAAAACGCACCTTCTCAGCTTCAGAACAACCAGCGGTGACGAGCTCACGCTCCATCTTGCGAAGCCAATCATCTGCCACAATGGGCTCAATGCTGCTGGAGAAAGTTGGAGGGTTCAACCTCAGAAAACGGGTAAGGTTGTCGGCCTGGGGTGGATGATGGTTGTTGTTGTTCTGGTTCTGGATGATCAGTTGCATCAGGGTGTTTTGTTGCTGGATCAACTGGGTGAGTTCCGGCGGAAAGTTGGAGGTAGGGGCGCGTCTTGGAGGCATCTGATGTTTGTAGAGGGGTGAGATTAGCATAGAACAATGGTCTAGAGGAATTACACTACCCATATGAATGCAACACACAAATATCACACCACACATTTTATTCAAACATCACAAAGGTTCACACGAGGATACAAAATCGATAATCCTAAACATCGGCCTAAAACGTAAAACGATAAAGTAAAAATTGGTGGTCTAGTCTAAGTGTCCTCCTCAAAATAGCATAGTGTCGGGTCCTTCGGTGGAGCTTTCTTCATAGTCCTCGTCGTTGCTGATCACGGGGGCTACGTCTCCTTCGGGATGAAGGTTCTCGCCCATGTCCAGTTCCTCCTCCAGGTATGCAACTCGAGTCTTCAGCTTCTCGATCCGCTCCAGAAAGTCCTTCACTTCCAGCTCATGCTCATAGTGGGCTTCCTGGGCTGCATCTTCAAGCTCAAGCTCGCGGAGTGACAGTTGCTTGATCTTCTTGGCGTCCTTGATCGCGTGATACTCTAGAGTTACGCTGTGCTTCTCCAAGGTCTGGGCATAAGATAAGAGAGCGTCGTTGGTCTTGCTTGAGATGATGTCTCCGTCTTCATTTCTCCAGGATACAACGAATAGGTTTGGAGAAATAGGGCAGCCTTTGTATTTATCCTTGATACGTCCGAGTGCACAATGGATCGCCATGTCCCTTCCGAGAATCCAGTTGGGTGCGATGAACTTGAAATCCATCGGCTCAGTGCGCGGCTCGAATGTCCTTCCGGGAATATGCACCTCGATCCTGTAGCGTGAATCCTCCGGGTAAGATGAAGTTGGCTTCCCTGTGATAGTCGGCACAGCAATCCTCAAGTCTTTGGTGATCTGCACCAGCTCTTTTCCGAACGGCATAGTGGTGTCGGGCTGGCAAAACTCCGTGAACATAATAGGGATGAAGGTGGCCATCTAAACATTGGAAAATCGGAGAGAAGTCAGAAATGATCAGAAGAGGAAATAGAAGATTTTAGAGAAAATAGTTTTCTTCCTAAGGCTTTTCCATTCCTAGAGGTTACGTCCTAAGGTCAGCGTGTGCTCTGAATACCATTTCTGTAGCGACCCGACTCAACGAGTCAAGCCTCTGGTGTTTCTGTACCATCCCAAGATCATGCTGGTACACACACAGTACATAATGTATATATTCAAGAGTGCAATCACACAGCTTTATTAATCGAAATCTCATAAAGAGTACCTTAAAACAATAACGGAGTACAATAAAGTGGCTGAAGGCCAAACTCATGAGATTATCTAACGAAGACTAAGCGGAAGCATCAGGTAGACGAGTCCATCCGACTCCAAGGGCATGTCGCTGAGCGTAGAACGGTAGCCTCACTCCTGGTCGGAAAAGTACTCTGCAACATGATACGTTGCAGCCGTGTAGGTCAGCATATTGAATATGCTGGCAAATCATCAAGAGAGGGAGTAAAATAATCACTATCTCTACATGCATATTTGGCCAGTGGAGCTAAGTTTTTGCATAAAGCTAGTTTTATCCTACAACAAAAGGGTTTGAAAGCAAAATATTACTACATAGTTTGTTGTTAACGAGATGGTTCCGCCAACCAGTTCTCGTACCCGAATAGTTGTTAACACCCACATCATTATTAAGTTGTGTCGAGAGTTCAGGGGAAATTCAATGCCTTCGGCTCAAGTTGTCCATGACCGTGGACACGGCTAATCGATTAGGTTGAGTACTCTGCAGAGTTTTGCACACGTTCCCCACAAGATTTGATCGCCTCCGGGTTTGTCCTCGCACTTCAGGGTGTTTGAAGACCGGATGATCAAAACATGGTCTTTCAACGGGTCCCTCTGAATCCCTGTCGGTGCCCATCCATTCCTACCGTTCGTCTACATCTGCTAGCACCGCCTGTCCAGAGTCGCCGCGTTGTCCAACCAAGCCAGAGCCCATAATGACTTGTGGCTGTGCAGGTAAGCCTTGAGTCTTGAAGTCTCCGTCCGTCCCTTTGAGCCTGGGTGAAGCTTTCCGCAGGATGACATGGCCTCTCCAGCATCCCGGGCATCCACTGGGTTTTCCAGGGAGCCGATCAACCGTCCTTCACCCAGTGTTGCATTGCGTCCGAGGTCTTGAAAATCTTGTCTTAGTCCGGTCTTGATTATTATATCAACCTCGCATCACTCGTGGAATACACTCAACCGATAACCCGTCTACTAGAGCATAGCATATATAACATTGTCGTCCCGGGGCCAAGTATCGGGGTGTCGGTGTTCCTACCACATGATACTACAACTAGGATTAAAGTTTCCAAGTACCTAGGCAGCATGCAAATTGGGCAAAGAAGGTGATCTACTATGCATTGAAAACATAGGTAAAAATAACATGATCAAAGATGACTTGCCTTGATGATAGTTGTCCTGCTCGAGCGTCTCTAAGTAACACGCTTCGCACTCCGGATGATCTGCTGCTGGAGGTGTTGCACCGGCAAGAAAGGGGATGGCCGGCGAGGAAGGAGGGAGTAGCTCCGGGCGGTGGGGCGTCGGGCGGCGGCGGTGAGGTTCCTCCTCCGCGGGGAAGAGGCGGCGGTGGAGAGAGAGTTCGGGGAGGGCTCCTCCTCCGCGGCGAGGCCGAGGTGCAGCAGCTTTCGGGCTGCTGCCGCTGCTCGCGGCGGCGGCTAGGGCAGCGGTGGGGTGAGGCGCCGGCGGCGGCTTGTGGAGGCGGCGGTGGAGAGACGGCGGCTAGGGTTGGGGAGAGGTGGAGGTGGGGGGGGGGTTTATATAGGCTTAGGGGAGGAGAGTAGAAAGGAAGGTGAGGGAGAACTTTGGGAAGGAGATCATGGGAGAGAAAAATAGGAAAGAGAGGGAGGAGAAAGAAGGAAAAGAGAAATAAGGAAAAGGGGGAGAAAATAGGAAAGAGTAGACGTGGGGAGGGAGAGAAGAAAAAAGGAAAGAGGAGACGTGGGGAGGGAGAGGGATTGGGGCTGCATGCAAGGCTTGCATGCGTGCATGCATGGGGTGGCTGGACTGTTTTGTTTTTTTTTTTTTTTTGAAAAACAAACAAACAGCAGCAACAAAAAGAAAGAAAAAGAAAAAAAAAAAACAAAACAGAAAAAAAATATTTTCCTAGCTAACAAAAATACTAGAAACAGAGTAGGTACTAATATACGTATATGCGCTAGAATACTTAGGAAAACAAAATACATATACAACTAATATATATATAATACATATAGGAACCCTAGTTCCACCTAATGCAATTTTAAAAAAAAGTTTTATGCACTAGGATCACACAACGCGATCGAAAAAAAAAAAACTCGACTAAAATAATTCGGAGTTTGGAAAAATTTGCAAAAACCAAAAATGGTGACTTTAACTCACAGGGGAGAAGTCATATTATCTCCGCTCCGATAAATTGCCTGCAGTCACATAACGATAATTTTTTTTCAGAAGAACGCAATGATGCATAAAATGTGGGATGCAAATGAATGATCTATTAACATCCGAATTTACGAAAATTGGGATGTTACAGACCATTAGACTATGTTCATGACAATTAGTTCAATTAATCATATTACTTAAGAACTCCCACTCAAAAAGTACATCTCTCTAGTCATTTGAGTGGTACATGATCCAAATTCGCTATCTCAAGTCCGATCATCACGTGAGTCGAGAATAGTTTCAGTGGTAAGCATCCCTATGCTAATCATATCAACTATACGATTCATGCTCGACCTTTCGGTCTCATGTGTTCCGAGGCCATGTCTGCACATGCTAGGCTCGTCAAGCTTAACCCGAGTGTTCCGCGTGTGCAACTGTTTTGCACCCGTTGTATGTGAACGTTGAGTCTATCACACCCGATCATCACGTGGTGTCTCGAAACGAAGAACTGTCGCAACGGTGCACAGTCGGGGAGAACACAATTTCGTCTTGAAATTTTAGTGAGAGATCACCTCATAATGCTACCGTCGTTCTAAGCAAAATAAGGTGCATAAAAGGATTAACATCACATGCAATTCATAAGTGACATGATATGGCCATCATCACGTGCTTCTTGATCTCCATCACCAAAGCACCGGCACGATCTTCTTGTCACCGGCGCCACACCATGATCATCCATCAACGTGTTGCCATCGGGGTTGTCGTGCTACTTATGCTATTACTACTAAAGCTACATCCTAGCAAAATAGTAAACGCATCTGCAAGGACATATGTTAGTATAAAGACAACCCTATGGCTCCTGCCGGTTGCCGTACCATCGACGTGCAAGTCGATATTTCTATTACAACATGATCATCTCATACATCCAATATATCACATCACATCATTGGCCATATCACATCACAATCATACCCTGCAAAAACAAGTTAGACGTCCTCTAATTTTGTTGTTGCATGTTTTACGTGGTGACCAAGGGTATCTAGTAGGATCGCATCTTACTTACGCAAACACCACAACGGAGATATATGAATTGCTATTTAACCTCATCCAAGGACCTCCTCGGTCAAATCCGATTCAACTAAAGTTGGAGAAACCGTCACTTGCCAGTCATCTTTGAGCAAAGGGGGTTACTCGTAACGATGAAACCAGTCTCTCGTAAGCGTACGAGTAATGTCGGTCCAAGCCGCTTCAATCCAACAATACCGCGGAATCAAGAAAAGACTAAGGAGGGCAGCAAAACGCACATCACCGCCCACAAAACCTTTTGTGTTCTACTCGAGAAGACATCTACGCATGAACCTAGCTCTGATACCACTGTTGGGGAACGTCGCAAGGGAAACAAAGATTTTCCTACGCGCACGAAGACCTATCATGGTGATGTCCATCTACGAGAGGGGATGAGTGATCTACGTACCCTTGTAGATCGTACAACAGAAGCGTTAGTGAACGCGGTTGATGTAGTGGAACGTCCTCACGTCCCTCGATCCGCCCCGCGAACAATCCCGCGATCAGTCCCACGATCTAGTACCGAACGGACGGCACCTCCGCGTTCAGCACACGTACAACTCGACGATGATCTCGGCCTTCTTGATCCAGCAAGAGAGACGGAGAGGTAGAAGAGTTCTCCGGCAGCGTGACGGCGCTCCGGAGGTTGGTGATGATCTTGTCTCAGCAGGGCTCCGCCCGAGCTCCGCAGAAACGCGATCTAGAGGAAAAACTATGGAGGTATGTGGTCGGGCAGCCGTGAGAAAGTCGTCTCAAATCAGCCCTAAAACCTCCGTATATATAGGTGGGAGGGAGGGGAGGAGGCAGCCTCAAAACCTAAAGGTTTGGCCGAAATTGGAGGTGGAGGAGTCCTACTCCAATCCTACTTGGAGTAGGATTCCACCTTCCCACTTGGAAACTCTTTCCACCTTGTGTTTTTCCTTCTCAAACCTTATGGGCCTTAGTGGGAACTTATTCCAGCCCACTAGGGGCTGGTTTATCTCTTCCCATAGCCCATGAGACCCCTTGGGGCGTGACACCCCTCCCGATGGTCCCCGGCACCCCTCCCGGCACTCCCGGTACACTACCGATGAGCCCGAAACTTTTCCGGTAATGCACGAAAACCTTCCGGTAACCAAATGAGGTCATCCTATATATCAATCTTCGTTTCCGGACCATTCCGGAAACCCTCGTGACGTCCGTGATCTCATCCGGGACTCCGAACAACATTCGGTAACCAACCATATAACTCAAATACGCATAAAACAACGTCGAACCTTAAGTGTGCAAACCCTGTGGGTTCGAGAACTATGTAGACATGACCCGAGAGACTCCTCGGTCAATATCCAATAGCGGGACCTGGATGCCCATATTGGATCCTACATATTCTACGAAGATCTTATCGTTTGAACCTCAGTGCCAAGGATTCATATAATCCCGTATGTCATTCCCTTTGTCCTTCGGTATGTTACTTGCCCGAGATTCGATCGTTAGCATCCGCATACCCATTTCAATCTCGTTTACCGGCAAGTCTCTTTACTCGTTCCGTAATACAAGATCCCGCAACTTACATTAAGTTACATTGCTTGCAAGGCTTGTGTGTGATGTTGTATTACCGAGTGGGCCCCGAGATACCTCTCCGTCACACGGAGTGACAAATCCCAGTCTCGATCCATACTAACTCAACGAACACCTTCGGAGATACCTGTAGAGCATCTTTATAGTCACCCAGTTACGTTGCGACGTTTGATACACACAAAGCATTCCTCCGGTGTCCGTGAGTTATATGATCTCATGGTCATAGGAACAAATACTTGACACGCAGAAAACAGTAGCAACAAAATGACACGATCAACATGCTACGTCTATTAGTTTGGGTCTAGTCCATCACATGATTCTCCTAATGATGTGATCCCGTTATCAAGTGACAACACTTGCCTATGGCCAGGAAACCTTGACCATCTTTGATCAACGAGCTAGTCAACTAGAGGCTTACTAGGGACAGTGTTTTGTCTATGTATCCACACAAGTACTGTGTTTCCAATCAATACAATTATAGCATGGATAATAAACGATTATCATGAACTAAGAAATATAATAATAACTAATTTATTATTGCCTCTAGGGCATATTTCCAACAAAAAGAAGGGCCAGAGGGGAGCGAGGGGCTGCCCAAGCGGCCTCCCTGCGTGGCCTGGCCCCTAGCCGCGCCCACAGGCCGCCTGGGTGGGCCCCACACCCTCTCACGCCCTCCTTTGGCCTATATTTACCCCTCCGATCGGAAACCCTTCCATCATATCCAGAATCGTGAATTTGTCCATCGTTTCACCACCGCAGCACTTCTGAGATCGGGAGAGTCAGGAAACCTCTTCCCGGCACCCTACCGGAGGGAGAATTGACCTCCGGGAGCTTCTTCACCGCCATGGACGCTTCCCGTACGTGTCGTGAGTAGTCCTCCTTGGACCATGAGTTCATGACGAGTAGCTATGTCATGTCTTCTCTCAAATCTTGTGCATCAATGATTAGCCCTTGTGAGTTGCCCTACATGATCAAGGCATCTATGTAATTTTCCTGCTATTGCTATGCTTGGTTTGCCGGGATCCTATGGATTATGAGATTATGTTCAGATTGTGATGAGTTATATATTTGATTATCCTTTTATGTTATGTTCTTTAGTGATTCATGCATGTCCTCTGTTGCTCTTTATTGCTTTGGCCAAGTAGTAGATTGTAACTCCAAGAGGGAGCATTATGCATGATTGCGGGTTCATGCCCCCTGATGTCTAGCTTGAGTGACAGAAACATGAGACTAGGGGATGTGTTGTTGCCACCAGGGAGAAAATAACGGTGCTTGTGACCATGGTTGCAAGGATTGTTTACCTTACGCATAGTTCGTTAATGCAGTTGTCCGTTGCTTTGAGTTTACACTTTGGGTGGGGCTCGCAACTTAATACCAGCAAGATGTTCTGGTTAGATATCTCAAGGTGGATGATTAGTAAGTAGATGCTTATGAATAAACAGTCTATTTGTCTTGGCGTACTGCCCGTTACTATTGAGCCTCTAACTTTCAAGTAGCATAATTAGCATTGTGGTGCATTTATAATTCTGTCAATTGCTCAGCTGTAATTTGTTTACCCAAGCATAGTTGTTTATTGTCTTTTGGGAGAGAGACATCACTAGTGAACATCATGTGACTCAGGTCCATATTACCACCATTGCTTACACATCCATCATTTCTGCTTTCATTTACTTTTCCGTTGCAATCACTATCACTATTCCCGCTTGTGTTTTGATCCTTTGCAAACTACAAGACTGGAGAGATTGATATCCTCTATGTACTCGTTGGGAGCAAAGTTATTTTTTGTGTGTGCAGGTCCACGCCTTCTGCTAGCGCCAGAGCAGCGAACACCTACTTGTTGATCCTCGGAGTCGTCCAGGTTCGATAAACCTTACAGTCCCCATGTAAGGGAAATTTGTTGCTGACTACATCTCCACCTTCCAGTTGGGGTAAGCAACGAGGGGTGAGAAGTATATCCATCAACTCGTCATCAATGATCTAGCAGCGTGTCATTCGATAGTCGTGTGAATGAGGTGGTGTCATGAAGTTGTTTGATTAACCTTTGCTTACCGCATTCTGATCAACACTATGATACTTTGATCCGTGGCCATGGAAGCTCTATAAGCATCCATGTAGTTTAGGTCAACATAGGCCTACCCCTAATGGGTATGCTCATCATTCGTATCACATATGTCATGGCCATTCATTCGCACCGTGGTTACCGAATGGTAATTGAGGGTCTCTTGTTGATGCAATTAAAGCATTCTCCATTTATCCCCTATTGCAACTAACAGTGTCCTGGACTAAGGGGTGCCAACACTGATGGCCTATTGCCCATGAGCTGGGCTGATAACCCGCCAAGCACTGAAGCAAGGACTAATATACCTATAGCCCACAATATGAGAAAGATGGAAACTTTCGAAGACTTGGCATGCATCTCTGATACGTCTCAAACGTATCTATAATTTTTGATGGTTTCATGTTGTTATCTTGTCAACTTTGGATGTTTTATGTACCTTTTATATCTTTTTTGGGACTAACTTATTAATTCAGTGCCAAGTGCCAGTTCCTGTTTTTTCTGTGTTTTTGACTCTTTTCATATCTGATTTTGGAACGGAGTCCAAACGGAATAAAATCCCCGAAATATTTTTTTCTAGAACAGAAGAAGATCGGGGGACTTGAGGGCCAATGCAGGAGAGCCACACAGGGCCCACAAGCCCTGTAGCCGTCGCCAGGGGGGTCGGCGGCTACCAAGCTTGTGGCCCCCGTGGAGCTCCCCTGCCCTAGCTCTTTCGCCTATATATTCCCTAAAATCCCAGGAAAAATGAGGGCATCCACGAAAACACTTTTCCACCGCCGCAAGCTTCCGTTTCCGCGAGATCTCATCTGGAGACCCTTCCCGGTGCCCTGCCAGAGGGGACTTCGGAGTTGGAGGGCTTCTACATCAAGATCATCGCCTCTCCAATGACTCGTGAGTAGTCCACTTCAGACCTACGGGTCCGTAGTTAGTAGCTATATGGCTTCTTCTCTCTCTTGGATCTTCAATACAAAATTCTCCATGATCTTCATGGAGATCTATCCGATGTAATCCTCTTTGGCGGTGTGTTTGTCGAGATCCGATGAATTCTGGATTTGTGATCAGATTATCTATGAATTATATTTGAGTCTTTGCTGATTTCTTATATGCATGATTTGATATCCTTGTAAGTCTCTCCGAGTCTTGGGTTTTGTTTGGCCAACTAGATCTATGATTCTTGCAATGGGAGAAGTGCTTGGTTTTGGGTTCATACCGTGCGGTAACCTTTCCCAGTGACAGAAGGGGCAGCAAGGCATACATCGTGTTGTTGCCATCAAGGGTAACAAGATGGGCTTTCATCATAGGTTTGAGATTGTTCATCTACATCATGTCATCTTGCTTAAGGCGTTACTCTGTTCTTTTGGACTTAATACACTAGATGCATGCTCGATAGCGATCGACGTGTGGAGTAATAGTAGTAGATGCAAAAAGTATCGGTCTACTTGTTTTGGACGTGATGCCTATAGATATAATCATTGCCATAGATAACGTCACGACTTTGAACGGTTCTATCAATTGCTCGACAATAATTCGTTCATCCACCGTCTACTTGCTTTCATGAGAGAAGCCACTAGTGAACACTGCGGCCCCCGGGTCTATTCACAACTATCGTCTCCACTTTCACTTTTACTTTGCTTTGTTTTCCTTTTTGCTTTCAGTTCTCACTTTGCAAACAATCTATAAGGGATTGAAAACTCCTTCATAGCGTTGGGTGCAAGCTCTTTGTGTTTGTGCAGGTACTTGTGACTTGACGCGATCCTCCCACTGGATCGATACCTTGGTTCTCAAACTGAGGGAAATACTTACCGCCGCTGTGATACATCACCCTTTCCTCTTCAAGGGAACACCAACGCAAGGCTCCAAGGCCGCGGGGAAATCCTTTGCATATTTTCCAAGGAAGTCCCTATAGGCGTAGCCGTAGCAGCAGGATTCCTGGCGCTGTTACCAGGGTAGGTCTGTTGTCGCAGTAGCAGAAGGATTTCTGGCGCCGTTGCCGGCGAGGAGGATCAAGTCAAGAATAGTCTCTCATCAACGTGCTGATTTCTGGCGCGGGGAGGAGAGATCAAGTCAAGATCTATCCAAGTAGGTTTCACAAACTCATCTCTTGCATTTACCTTTTTTGCCAGTTGCTTCTCGTTTTCCTCTCCCCCACTTCACATTTGCCATTTCCATTTGCCTTTCTCCTTTGCCTTTTTGCCGTTTTCCCTTGCCTTTCTCCTTTGCCTTTTTGTCGTTTTCCCTTGCCTCTCTCTTTTGCCTTTTTGCCGTTTTCCTTTGCCCGTTTCTCTCGCTTACTTCCTGCTCGTTTGTCTGTGGGATAGTCCATCAATGGCTAGACCCACCACTCCAAACGATACCCCTGAGAACGAAGTTCTCAATTTCAAGCAGATTGAAGAAGAAAATTTAAAGGACGCTTGGTACAGGATTTGCAATGCTCAAAGTAGATCTACTCGCAAGCAATCCACTACCATTCTTCTTCACAGTTTTTATGTTGGAATCTCTCCTTGAAATAGGTATATTCTTGATACCATCGTAGGCGGGAATTTTTTGGGGAGCCATTGTTGACTCCTATGGAGCTATCATGAATTTGGTAGGCTCACCCCCGCTCATGGTTAATGGAACTACCTTGACCTTGGAACACGTGATGCAAAGGCTTGACGCTATTGAAAAGAAAATTGCCACAATTGAACTTATTGAGGGTTTGGATAGAAAGATCCACAAACAAATTACTCAATACGGATCCAAAGTGGGAATGGTTTTGAAAAAATTTAAGGGAGAAGGAACCTATAGTTAATGATTCCTCTAGAATTGGCAAACTAGAAGATGTCATAACCAACTTGGGTTCCGCTTTTGCCACTGTGCAAAATACTCCTAATCTCACTCTCAAAAAGACTGTCAAGTCTGTTTTTGTTCCTAAAGCTAGTGGTGAGTCATCCAATAAAGATGAAGATATTAAGATGATAAATGATCAAGGTACGTATGGTTTGAGCACCAAAGATGACTATACGTGATTCCATCACCTTATGCCTAGCTAAGGGCGTTAAACAATAGCGCTTGTTGGGAGGCAACCCAACGAATCTATCCTTTTTCTTTCTGTTTTGTGTTTTCCACACTTTCATAATTCTGTTATGATTGTGCTTTTTGTGTTTCTTTTTGCATTTGTGCCAAGTAAAACTATTATGATTAGTCTTGGGAATGATCGTTTGGTCATGCTGGAAAAGACAGAAACTTTCTGCTCACGAAAAGAATTTTCATTATTTTCTGTAAGAGCTTTTGAGTTGATTCTTTTTGCTGCTGATTTCTACGCAAATTCTTCAGACTGTCGTAATTGTTCAGAATTTTTGAAGTACCAGAAGTATAATAAGTATATAGATTTCTACAGACTTGTCTGCTGTTAACAGATTCTGGTTTTGTTGAGTTGGTTGCTTATTTTGATGAAACTATGGATAGTATCGGGGGGTATTAGCCATGGAAGATTGAAAATACAATAACCCAACATCAACATAAGCAGAATTTAAGTTTGCTACAGTACCTAAGGAAGTGGTGGTTTGCTTTCTTATACTAATGTTATCACGAGTTTCTGTTTAAGTTTCGTGTTGTGAAGTTTTCAAGTTTTGGATGAAGTTCTTATGGACAAAGAAATAAAGAGTGGCAAGAGCTCAAGCTTGGGGATGCCCAAGGCACCCCAAGTTGATTCAAGGATGCCGTAAAAGCCTAAGCTTGGGGATGCCCCGGGAAGGCATCCCCTCTTTCGTCTTCAATCCATCGGTAACGTTACTTGGGGCAATATTTTTATTCACCACATGTTATGTGTTTTGCTTGGAGCATATTGTATCGTAGGAGTCTTTTATTTTTTGTTGTGTCACAATCTTCCTTGCTGCACACCTAGAGAGAGAGACATGCACTCACCGTGATTTTGTCGAGCTTCACTTATATCCTTTGGTTAGACAATTCAGCTCACATGTGCTTCACTTATATCTTTGAGCTAGTTGATTTTGCTCTATGTGCTTCACTTATATCTTTTAGATCACGGAATCGTGTGCCTTGGTAGTTGGCTTATGCTATGAAAGTAGTCTCAAAAGGGGTAGTTATCCAAAGGGATATGAAAACTTCCACCTTCATGTGCATTGAGTAGTTAGAGAAGTTTGATTTATCTCAATTAGTTTTGAGTTGTGGTTGTGGTAATATTGAAGTTATGCTAGTAAGGTGTTGTGGATCTAGAAATACTTGTGTTGAAGTTAGTGATTCCTATAGCATGCACGTATGGTGAACCGCTATGTGATGAAGTCTGAGCATGATTAGTCTATTGATTGTCATCCTTTGTGTGGCGGTCGGGATCGCGCGATGGTTTATACCTACCAACCCTTCCCCTAGGAGTATGCGTTGAATGCTTTGTTCCGATTACTACTAAAACTTTTGCAACAAGTATATGAGTTCTTCATGACTAATGTTGAGTCCATGGTTTAGATGCACTTTCACCTTCCACCATCCTTATCTTCTTTAGTGTCGTGCAACTTTCGCCGGTGCACAAAACCCACCATTAGCCTCCCTCAAAACAGCCACCATACCTACCTACTATGGATTTTTCAAAGCTATTCTGAGATATATTGCCATGCAACTACCACCATGACATGTGCCACCACTTCTACATTGCCATTGCATGATCGTAAGATAGCTAGCATGATGTTTCCATTGATGTCTATGCCATGCTAGATCATTGTCACGATACACTACCGAAGGCATTCCGTATAGAGTCCTCATTGCTCTAAGTTTTGAGTTGAAAGTGTGATGATCATCATTAATGGAGCATTGTCCCATGTGAGGAAATAAAAGAGGACAACGAAGCCCATTTACAAAAAGAGGCCAAAGAGGCCAAAGAGCCCACAAAAAATGAGAGAAAAAGAGAGAAGGGACAATGCTACTATCTCTTTTCCACACTTGTGCTTATTGAGCACCATGATCTTCATGATTGAGAGTCTCTCGTTTTGTCACCACCATATAGCTAGTGGGAAATTTTCATTATATAACTTGGCTTGTATATTCCAATGATAGGCTTCCTCAAAATTGCCTTAGGTCTTCGTGAGCAAACAAGTTGGATGCACACCCACTAGTTTTCTTTAAGAGCTTTCACATACTCTTAGCTCTAGTGCATCATTTGTATGGAAATCCCTACTCATTCACATTGATATCTATTGATGAGCATCTCCATAGCTCATTGATATGCCTAGTTCATGTGACCATCTTCTCCTTGTTTGTCTTGCAACCTCCACCACACTCCATTCCACCTATAGTGCTAAAACCATGGCTCACGCTCATGTATTGCGTGAGAGTTGAAAAGGTTTGAGAAAGTAAAGGTGTGGAAACAATTACTTGGCCAATACCAAGGTTGTGCATGATTTAAATTTGTTGGGCAAGGATGATAGAGCATAGCCAGACTATATGATTTTGTAGGGATAACTTTCTTTTGGCCTTGTTATTTTGAAAGTTCATGAATACCTTACTAGTTTGCTTGAAGTATTATTGTCTCCACGTCAATAGCAAACTATTGTTTTGAATCTAACGGATCTGAACATTATGTCACATAAGAGGAGTTACAAGGACATCTATGCTAGGCAGCATGAAAGCATCAAAAAATCATTCTTTATCACTTCCCTACTCGAGGACGAGCAGGAGTTAAGCTTGGCGATGCTTGATACGTCTCAAACGTATCTATAATTTTTTATGGTTTCATGCTGTTATCATGTCAACTTTGGATGTTTTATGTACCTTTTATATCTTTTTTGGGACTAACTTATTAATTCAGTGCCAAGTGCAAGTTCCTGTTTTTCTGTGTTTTTGACTCTTTTCAGATCTGATTTTGGAACGGAGTCCAAACGGAATAAAATCCCCGAAATAATTTTTTCCAGAACAGAAGAAGATCGGGGGACTTGAGGGCCAAGGCAGGAGAGCCACAGGGGGCCCATAAGACCTGTAGCCGCCGCCAGGGGGGCCGGCAGCTACCAAGCTTGTGGCCCCCGTGGAGCTCCCCTGCCCTAGCTCTTTCGCCTATATATTCCCTAAAATCCCAGAAAAAATGAGGGCATCCACGAAAACACTTTTCCGCCGCCGCAAGCTTCCGTTTCCGCGAGATCTCATCTGGAGACCCTTCCCGGTGCCCTGTCGGAGGGGACTTGGGAGTTGGAGGGCTTCTACATCAACATCGTCGCCTCTCCAATGACTCGTGAGTAGTCCACTTCAGACCTAAGTGTCCGTAGTTAGTAGCTAGATGGCTTCTTCTCTCTCTTGGATCTTCAATACAAAGTTCTCCATGATCTTCATGGAGATCTATCTGATGTAATCCTCTTTGGCGGTGTGTTTGTCGAGATCCGATCAATTGTGGATTTGTGATCAGATTATCTATGAATTATATTTGAGTCTTTGCTGATTTCTTATATGCATGATTTGATATCCTTGTAAGTCTCTCCGAGTCTTGGGTTTTGTTTGGCCAACTAGATCTATGATTCTTGCAATGGGAGAAGTGCTTGGTTTTGGGTTCATACCGTGCGGTGACCTTTCCCAGTGACAGAAGGGGTAGCAAGGCACACATCGTGTTGTTGCCATCAAGGGTAACAAGATGGGATTTCATCATAGATTTGAGATTGTTCATCTACATCATGTCATCTT
The DNA here is from genome assembly GCF_904849725.1 of Hordeum vulgare subsp. vulgare. Lineage (NCBI taxonomy): Eukaryota > Viridiplantae > Streptophyta > Magnoliopsida > Poales > Poaceae > Hordeum > Hordeum vulgare. The sequence goes on from NC_058524.1 coordinate 46,055,732, forward strand.
GCTTAAGGCGTTACTCTGTTCTTTTGGACTTAATACACTAGATGCATGCTGGATAGCGATCGACGTGTGGAGTAATAGTAGTAGATGCAGAAAGTATCGGTCTACTTGTTTTGGACGTGATGCCTATATATATAATCATTGTCATAGATAATGTCACGACTTTGCGCGGTTCTATCAATTGCTCGACAATAATTCGTTCACCCACCGTCTACTTGCTTTCATGAGAGAAGCCACTAGTGAACACTACGGCCCCCGGGTCTATTCACAACTATCTGTTGGAATTATGCCCTAGAGGCAATGATAAATATAGTTATTATTATAATTCCTGTATCAAGATAATCGTTTATCATCCATGCTATAATTGTATTGAATGAAGACTCATTTACATGTGTGGATACATAGACAAAACACCGTCCCTAGCAAGCCTCTAGTTGGCTAGCCAGTTGATCAAAGATAGTCAGTGTCGTCTGATTATGAACAAGGTGTTGTTGCTTGATAATTGGATCACGTCATTAGGAGAATCACGTGATGGACTAGACCCAAACTAATAGACGTAGCATGTTGATCGTGTCATTTTATTGCTACTGTTTTCTGCGTGTCAAGTATTTATTCCTATGACCATGAGATCATATAACTCACTGACACCGGAGGAATACTTTGTGTGTATCAAACGTCGCAACGTAACTGGGTGACTATAAAGATGCTCTACAGGTATCTCCAAAGGTGTTAGTTGAGTTAGTATGGATCAAGACTGGGATTTGTCACTCCGTGTGACGGAGAGGTATCTCGGGGCCCACTCGGTAATACAACATCACACACAAGCCTTGCAAGCAATGTGACTTAGTGTAAGTTGCGGGATCTTGTATTACGGAACGAGTAAAGAGACTTGGTAAACGAGATTGAAATAGGTATGCGGATACTGACGATCGAATCTCGGGCAAGTAACATACCGAAGGACTAAGGGAATGATATACGGGATTATATGAATCCTTGGCACTGAGGTTCAAACGATAAGATCTTCGTAGAATATGTAGGATACAATATGGGCATCCAGGTCCCGCTATTGGATATTGACCGAGGAGTCTCTCGGGTCATGTCTACATGGTTCTCGAACCCGCAGGGTCTGCACACTTAAGGTTCGACGTTGTTTTATGCCTATTTGAGTTATATGGTTGGTTACCGAATGTTGTACGGAGTCCCGGATGAGATCACGGACGTCACGAGGGTTTCCGGAACGGTCCGGAAACAAAGATTGATATATAGGATGACCTCATTTGATTACCGGAAGGTTTTCGGAGTTACCGGGAATGTGCCGGGAATGACGAATGGGTTCCGGGAGTTCAGGGGGGGGGGGCAACCCACCCCGGGGAAGCCCATAGGCCATAAGGGTGGCGCACCAGCCCTTAGTGGGCTGGTGGTGTTGGGGAACGTCGCATGGGAAACAAAAATTTTCCTACGCGCACGAAGACCTATCATGGTGATGTCCATCTACGAGAGGGGATGAGTGATCTACGTACCCTTGTAGATCGTACAGCAAAAGCGTTAGAGAACGCGGTTGATGTAGTGGAACGTCCTCACGTCCCTCGATCCGCCCCGCGAACAATCCCGCGATCAGTCCCACGATCTAGTACCGAACGGACGGCACCTCCGCGTTCAGCACACGTACAGCTCGACGATGATCTCGGCCTTCTTGATCCAGCAAGAGAGACGGAGAGGTAGAAGAGTTCTCCGGCAGCGTGATGGCGCTCCGGAGGTTGGTGATGATCTCGTCTCAGCAGGGCTCCGCCCAAGCTCCGCAGAAACGCGATCTAGAGGAAAAACTATGGAGGTATGTGGTCGGGCTGCCGTGGCAAAAGTTGTCTCAAATCAGCCCTAATACCTTAGTATATATAGGATGGAGGGGGAGGGAAGAGGCAGCCTCAAACCCTCAAGGGTTGGCCGAAATTGGAGGTGGAGGAGTCCTACTCCAATCCTACTTGGAGTAGGATTCCACCTTCCCACTTGGAAACTCTTTCCACCTTGTGTTTTTTCCTTCTCAAACCTTATGGGCCTTAGTGGGAACTTATTCCAGCCCACTAGGGGCTGGTTTATCTCTTCCCATAGCCCATGAGACCCCTTGGGGCGTGACACCCCTCCCGATGGTCCCCGGCACCCCTCCCGGCACTCCCGGTACACTACCGATGAGCCCGAAACTTTTCCGGTGACCAAAACAGGACTTCCTATATATCAATCTTTACCTCCGGACCATTCCGGAGCTCCTCGTGACGTCCTGGATCTCATCCGGGACTCCGAACAACATTCGGTAACCAACCATATAACTCAAATACGCATAAAACAACATCGAACCTTAAGTGTGCAGACCCTGCGGGTTCGAGAACTATGTAGACATGACCCGAGAGACTCCTCGGTCAATATCCAATAGCGGGACCTGGATGCCCATATTGGATTCTACATATTCTACGAAGATCTTATCGTTTGAACCTCAGTGCCAAGGATTCATATAATCCCGTATGTCATTCCCTTTGTCCTTCGGTATGTTACTTGCCCGAGATTCGATCGTCAGTATCCGCATACCTATTTCAATCTCGTTTACCGGCAAGTCTCTTTACTCGTTTCGTAATACAAGATCCCGCAACTTACGCTAAGTTACATTGCTTGCAAGGCTTGTGTGTGATGTTGTATTACCGAGTGGGCCCCGAGATACCTCTCCGTCACACGGAGTGACAAATCCCAGTCTTGATCCATACTAACTCAACGAACACCTTCGGAGATACCTGTAGAGCATCTTTATAGTCACCCAGTTACGTTGCGACGTTTGATACACACAAAGCATTCCTCCGGTGTCCGTGAGTTATATGATCTCATGGTCATAGGAACAAATACTTGACACGCAGAAAACAGTAGCAACAAAATGACACGATCAACATGCTACGTCTATTAGTTTGGGTCTAGTCCATCACATGATTCTCCTAATGATGTGATCCCGTTATCAAGTGACAACACTTGCCTATGGCCAGGAAACCTTGACCATCTTTGATCAACGAGCTAGTCAACTAGAGGCTTACTAGGGACAGTGTTTTGTCTATGTATCCACACAAGTATTGTGTTTCCAATCAATACAATTATAGCATGGATAATAAACGATTATCATGAACAAAGAAATATAATAATAACTAATTTATTATTGCCTCTAGGGCATATTTCCAACAGTCTCCCACTTGCACTAGAGTCAATAATCTAGTTCACATCACCATGTGATTACAATGAATCCAACACCCATATAGTTATGGGGTCTGATCACGTCTTGCTCGTGAGAGAGGTTTTAGTCAACGGTTCTGAAACTTTCAGATCCGTGCGTCCTTTACAAATCTTTATGTCATCTTATAGATGCTGCTACTACGTGCTATTCGGAAATGCTCCAAATATCTACTCTACTATACGAATCCGTTTCACTACTCATAGTTATTCGGATTAGTGTCAAAGCTTGCATCGACGTAACCTTTTACGACAAACTCTTTAACCACCTCCATAATCGAGAAAAATCCCTTAGTCCATTAGTTACTAAGGATAAATTTTGACCGCTGCTAGTGATTCAATCATGGATCACTCTCTGTACCTCTCAACATATTTTGAGTCAAGGCACATATCAGGTGCGGTACACAGCATGGCATACTTTAGATTCTACGGCTAAGGCATAGAAGACGACCTTCGTCTATTCTCTTTATTCTGCCGTGGTCGGGTTTGTTGGGGAACGTCGCATGGGAAACAAAAATTTTCCTACGCGCACGAAGACCTATCATGGTGATGTCCATCTACGAGAGGGGATGAGTGATCTATGTACCCTTGTAGATCGTACAGCAGAAGCGTTAGAGAACGCGGTTGATGTAGTGGAACGTCCTCACGTCCCTCGATCCGCCCCGCGAACAATCCCGCGATCAGTCCCACGATCTAGTACCGAACGGACGGCACCTCCGCGTTCAGCACACGTACAGCTCGACGATGATCTCGGCCTTCTTGATCCAGCAAGAGAGACAGAGAGGTAGAAGAGTTCTCCGGCAGCGTGACGGCGCTCCGGAGGTTGGTGATGATCTCGTCTCAGCAGGGCTCCGCCCGAGCTCCGCAGAAACGCGATCTAGAGGAAAAACTATGGAGGTATGTGGTCGGGCTGCCGTGGCAAAAAGTTGTCTCAAATCAGCCCTAATACCTTAGTATATATAGGATGGAGGGGGAGGGAAGAGGCAGCCTCAAACCCTCAAGGGTTAGCCGAAATTGGAGGTGGAGGAGTCCTACTCCAATCCTACTTGGAGTAGGATTCCACCTTCCCACTTGGAAACTCTTTCCACCTTGTGTTTTTTCCTTCTCAAACCTTATGGGCCTTAGTGGGAACTTATTCCAGCCCACTAGGGGCTGGTTTATCTCTTCCCATAGCCCATGAGACCCCTTGGGGCGTGACACCCCTCCCGATGGTCCCCGGCACCCCTCCCGGCACTCCCGGTACACTACCGATGAGCCCGAAACTTTTCCGGTGACCAAAACAGGACTTCCTATATATCAATCTTTACCTCCGGACCATTCCGGAGCTCCTCGTGACATCCTGGATCTCATCCGGGACTCCGAACAACATTCGGTAACCAACCATATAACTCAAATACGCATAAAACAACGTCGAACCTTAAGTGTGCAGACCCTGCGGGTTCGAGAACTATGTAGACATGACCCGAGAGACTCCTCGGTCAATATCCAATAGCGGGACCTGGATGCCCATATTGGATCCTACATATTCTACGAAGATCTTATCGTTTGAACCTCAGTGCCAAGGATTCATATAATCCCGTATGTCATTCCCTTTGTCCTTCGGTATGTTACTTGCCCGAGATTCGATCGTCAGTATCCGTATACCTATTTCAATCTCGTTTACTGGCAAGCCTCTTTACTCGTTCCGTAATACAAGATCCCGCAACTTACACTAAGTTACATTGCTTGCAAGGCTTGTGTGTGATGTTGTATTACCGAGTGGGCCCCGAGATACCTCTCCGTTCACACGGAGTGACAAATCCCAGTCTTGATCCATACTAACTCAACTAACACCTTCGGAGATACCTGTAGAGCATCTTTATAGTCACCCAGTTACGTTGCGACGTTTGATACACACAAAGCATTCCTCCGGTGTCAGTGAGTTATATGATCTCATGGTCATAGGAATAAATACTTGACACGCAGAAAACAGTAGCAACAAAATGACACGATCAACATGCTACGTCTATTAGTTTGGGTCTAGTCCATCACATGATTCTCCTAATGATGTGATCCCGTTATCAAGTGACAACACTTGCCTATGGCCAGGAAACCTTGACCATCTTTGATCAACGAGCTAGTCAACTAGAGGCTTACTAGGGACAGTGTTTTGTCTATGTATCCACACAAGTATTGTGTTTCCAATCAATACAATTATAGCATGGATAATAAACGATTATCATGAACTAAGAAATATAATAATAACTAATTTATTATTGCCTCTAGGGCATATTTCCAACAGTCTCCCACTTGCACTAGAGTCAATAATCTAGTTCACATCACCATGTGATTCCAATGAATCCAACACCCATATAGTTATGGGGTCTGATCACGTCTTGCTCGTGAGAGAGGTTTTAGTCAACGGTTCTGAAACTTTCAGATCCGTGCGTCCTTTACAAATCTTTATGTCATCTTATAGATGCTGCTACTACGTGCTATTCGGAAATGCTCCAAATATCTACTCTACTATACGAATCCGTTTCACTACTCATAGTTATTCGGATTAGTGTCAAAGCTTGCATCGACGTAACCTTTTACGACAAACTCTTTAACCACCTCCATAATCGAGAAAAATCCCTTAGTCCATTAGTTACTAAGGATAAATTTTGACCGCTGCTAGTGATTCAATCATGGATCACTCTCTGTACCTCTCAACATATTTTGAGTCAAGGCACATATCAGGTGCGGTACACAGCATGGCATACTTTAGATTCTACGGCTAAGGCATAGAAGACGACCTTCGTCTATTCTCTTTATTCTGCCGTGGTCGGGTTTTTGAGTCTTACTCAAATTCACACCTTACAACGCAACCAAGAACTCCTTCTTTGCTGATCTATTTTGAACTCCTTCAAAAACTTGTCAAGGCATGCATCTTGTTGAAACTTCCATTAAGCGCTTTCGATCTATCTCCATAGATCTTTGATGCTCAACGTTCAAGTAGCTCAATCCAGGTATTCCTTTGAAAACTCCTTTCAAACAACCTTGTATGCTTTACAGAAATTCTACATTACTTCTGATCCACAATATGTCAACCACATATACTTATCAGAAATTCTATAGTGCTCCCACTCACTTCTTTGGAAATACAAGTTTCTCATAAACCTTGTACAAACCCAAAATCTTTGATCATCTCATCAAAGTGCTTATTCCAACTCCGAGATGCTTGCACCAGTCCATTGAAGGATCGCTGGAGTTTGCATACTTGTTAGTATCCTTAGGATCGACAAAACCTCATGGTTGTATCTCATACAATGTTTGCTCAAGGAAACCGTCGAGGAAACAATGTTTTGACATCCTACGTGCAATATTTCATAAATAATGCAGCAACTACTAACATAATTCCAACAGACCTTTAGCATCGCTACGAGTGAGAAAGTATCATCATAGTCAACTGTTTGATCTTGTCGAAAACATCTTTGCGACAAGTCGAGCTTTTCTTAATAGTGACTTATCACCATCATTGTCTGTCTTCTTTTAAAGATCCATTTTTACTCAATAGTCCTATGACCATCAAGTAGTTCTACCAAAGTCTACACTTTGTTTTCACACATGGATCCTCTCTCGGATTTCATGGCTTGCACCCATTTGTCGGAATCTGGGCCCACCATCGCTTTCTCCATAACTCGTAGGTTCACTGTTTCTCAACAACATGACCTCCAAGACAGGGTTACCGTACTACTCTGCAGCAGTACGCGACCTTGTCGACCTACGAGGCTTGTAGTAACTTGATCCGATGCTTGATGATCACCATCATCAGCTTCCACTTCAATTGGTGTAGGCGCCACAGGAACAACTTCCTGCGCCCTGCTACACACTGGTTGAAGTGATGGTTCAATAACCTCATCAAGTTCTACTACCCTCCCACTCAATTCTTTCGAGAGAAACCTTTCCTCGAGAAAGGATCCGTTTCTATAAACAAACACTTTGCTTTCGGATCTGAGATAGGAGATGTACCCAACTGTTTTGGATATCCTATGAAGATGCATTTATCCGCTTTGGGTTCGAGCTTATCAGACTGAAACTTTTTCACATAAGTGTCGAAGCCCCAAACTTTCAAGAAACGACAGTTTAGATTTCTCCAATACCTCAGTCTATACTGTGTCATCTCAACGGAAATACGCGGTGCCCTATTTAAAGTGAATGCGGTTGTCTCTAATGCATAACCCATAAACGATAGTGGTAATTCGATAAGAGACATCACAGTATGCACCATACTAAATAGTGCGTGGCTATGACGTTCAGACACATCATCACACTATGATGTTCCAGGTGGCATGAACTGTGAAACAATTTCCACATTGTCTTAACTGTGTACCAAAAACTCGTAACTCAGATATTCATTTCTATGATCATATCGTAGACACTTCATCCTCTTGTTACGACGAACTTCACTCTGAAACGGAATTGAACTTTTCAATATTTCAGACTTGTGATTCATTAAGTAAATACTCATGTATCTACTCAAGTGGTCAGTGAAGTAAGAACATAATGATATCCACTGCGTGCCTCAGCACTCATTGGACTGCATACATCAAATGTATCACTTCCAACAAGTTACTATATTATTTCATCCCAATGAAAATAAGGCCTTGCTCATGTGGTATGATTTGCATGTCACTAGTGATTCAAAATCAAGTGAGTATAAAGATCCATCAGCATGGAGCCTCTTCATGCAATTTATACTGACATGACTCAAGCGGCAGTTCCACAAGTAAGTGGTACTATCATTATTAACTCGTATCTTTTGGCACCAATGTGTAACACTACAATCGAGATTCAATAAACCATTGAAGGTGATCATTCAAGCAAATAGAGTAACCATTATTCTCTTTGAATGAATAATCGTATTGCAATGAACACGATCCAATCATGTTCACGCAAACACCAAATAACAATTATTTAGGTTCAACACCAATCCCGATGGTAGAGGGAGCGTGCGACGTTTGATTATATCAACCTTGGAAACACTTCCAACACGTATCGTCACCTCGCCTTTAGCTAGTCTCCGTTTATGCCGTAGCTTTCATTTCGCGTTACTAATCACTTAGCAACCGAACCGGTATCCAATACCCTTGTGCTACTAGGAGTACTAGTAAAGTACACATCAACATTATGTATATCAAATATACTTCTCTCGACTTTTGCCAGCCTTCTTATCCGCCAAGTATCTAGAGTTGCTCCGCCTCAGTGACTGTTCCCCTTATTACAGAAGCACTTAGTCTCGGGTTTTGGGTTTAATCTTGGGTCTCTTCATTAGTGCAGCAACTGTTTTGCTATTTCACGAAGTATCCCTTCTAGCCCTTGCCTTTCTTGAAACTTAGTGGTTTTACTAACCATCAACTATTGATGCTCCTTCTTGATTTCTACTTTCGCAGTGTCAAACATCGCGAATCACTCAAAAGATCATAGTATCTATCCTTGATATGTTATAGTTCATCACGAAGCTCTCATAGCTTGGTGGCAGTGACTTTGGAGAACCATCACTATCTCATCTGGAAGATTAACTCCCACTTGATTCAAGCGATTGTCGTACTCAGACAATCTGAGCACATGCTCAACGATTGAGCTTTTCTCCTTTACTTTGTGGACAAAGAATCTTGTTTGGAGGTCTCGTACCTCTTAACAAGGGCACAAGCATGAAATCACAATTTCATCTCTTCGGAACATCACTTACGTTCCGTGACGTTTTACAACGTTTTCGGCGCCTTGCTTCTAAGCCATCAAGTATCTTGCACTGAACTATCGTGTAGTCATCAGTAACGTGTATGTCGGATGTTCATAGCATCCACAGACGACGCTCGAGGTGTAGCACACCGAGTGGTGCATTAAGGACATAAGCCTTCTGCGTAGCAACGAGGACAATCCTCGGTTTTACAGACTCAGTCTGCAAAGGTTGCTACTATCAATTTTCAACTAAATTTTCTCTAGGAACATATAAAAACAATAGAGCTATAGCGCAAGCTACATCGTAATTCGCAAAGACCATTAGACTATGTTCATGACAATTAGTTCAATTAATCATATTACTTAAGAACTCCCACTCAAAAAGTACATCTCTCTAGTCATTTGAGTGGTACATGATCCAAATTCGCTATCTCAAGTCCGATCATCACGTGAGTCGAGAATAGTTTTAGTGGTAAGCATCCCTATGCTAATCATATCAACTATACGATTCATGCTCGACCTTTCGGTCTCATGTGTTCCGAGGCCATGTCTGCACATGCTAGGCTCGTCAAGCTTAACCCGAGTGTTCCGCGTGTGCAACTGTTTTGCACCCGTTGTATGTGAACGTTGAGTCTATCACACCCGATCATCACGTGGTGTCTCGAAACGAAGAACTGTCGCAACGGTGCACAGTCGGGGAGAACACAATTTCGTCTTGAAATTTTAGTGAGAGATCACCTCATAATGCTACCGTCGTTCTAAGCAAAATAAGGTGCATAAAAGGATTAACATCACATGCAATTCATAAGTGACATGATATGGCCATCATCACGTGCTTCTTGATCTCCATCACCAAAGCACCGGCACGATCTTCTTGTCACCGACGCCACACCATGATCATCCATCAACGTGTTGCCATCGGGGTTGTCGTGCTACTTATGCTATTACTACTAAAGCTACATCCTAGCAAAATAGTAAACGCATCTGCAAGCACATATGTTAGTATAAAGACAACCCTATGGCTCCTGCCGGTTGCCGTACCATCGACGTGCAAGTCGATATTTCTATTACAACATGATCATCTCATACATCCAATATATCACATCACATCATTGGCCATATCACATCACAATCATACCCTGCAAAAACAAGTTAGACGTCCTCTAATTTTGTTGTTGCATGTTTTACGTGGTGACCAAGGGTATCTAGTAGGATCGCATCTTACTTACGCAAACACCACAACGGAGATATATGAGTTGCTATTTAACCTCATCCAAGGACCTCCTCGGTCAAATCCGATTCAACTAAAGTTGGAGAAACCGTCACTTGCCAGTCATCTTTGAGCAAAGGGGTTACTCGTAGCGATGAAACCAGTCTCTCGTAAGCGTACGAGTAATGTCGGTCCAAGCCGCTTCGATCCAACAATACCGCGGAATCAAGAAAAGACTAAGGAGGGCAGCAAAACGCACATCACCGCCCACAAAAACTTTTGTGTTCTACTCGAGAAGACATCTACGCATGAACCTAGCTCTGATACCACTGTTGGGGAACGTCGCATGGGAAACAAAAATTTTCCTACGCGCACGAAGACCTATCATGGTGATGTCCATCTACGAGAGGGGATGAGTGATCTACGTACCCTTGTAGATCGTACAGCAGAAGCGTTTGAGAACGCGGTTGATGTAGTGGAACGTCCTCACGTCCCTCGATCCGCCCCGCGAACAATCCCGCGATCAGTCCCACGATCTAGTACCGAACGGACGGCACCTCCGCGTTCAGCACACGTACAGCTCGACGATGATCTCGGCCTTCTTGATCCAGCAAGAGAGACGGAGAGGTAGAAGAGTTCTCCGGCAGCGTGACGGCGCTCCGGAGGTTGGTGATGATCTCGTCTCAGCAGGGCTCCGCCCGAGCTCCGCAGAAACGCGATCTAGAGGAAAAACTATGGAGGTATGTGGTCGGGCTGCCGTGGCAAAAAGTTGTCTCAAATCAGCCCTAATACCTTAGTATATATAGGATGGAGGGGGAGGGAAGAGGCAGCCTCAAACCCTCAAGGGTTGGCCGAAATTGGAGGTGGAGGAGTCCTACTCCAATCCTACTTGGAGTAGGATTCCACCTTCCCACTTGGAAACTCTTTCCACCTTGTGTTTTTTTCCTTCTCAAACCTTATGGGCCTTAGTGGGAACTTATTCCAGCCCACTAGGGGCTGGTTTATCTCTTCCCATAGCCCATGAGACCCCTTGGGGCGTGACACCCCTCCCGATGGTCCCCGGCACCCCTCCCGGCACTCCCGGTACACTACCGATGAGCCCGAAACTTTTCCGGTGACCAAATGAGGTCATCCTATATATCAATCTTCGTTTCCGGACCATTCCGGAGCTCCTCGTGACATCCTGGATCTCATCCGGGACTCCGAACAACATTCGGTAACCAACCATATAACTCAAATACGCATAAAACAACGTCGAACCTTAAGTGTGCAGACCCTGCGGGTTCGAGAACTATGTAGACATGACCCGAGAGACTCCTCGGTCAATATCCAATAGCGGGACCTGGATGCCCATATTGGATCCTACATATTCTACGAAGATCTTATCGTTTGAACCTCAGTGCCAAGGATTCATATAATCCCGTATGTCATTCCCTTTGTCCTTCGGTATGTTACTTGCCCGAGATTCGATCGTCAGTATCCGTATACCTATTTCAATCTCGTTTACTGGCAAGCCTCTTTACTCGTTCCGTAATACAAGATCCCGCAACTTACACTAAGTTACATTGCTTGCAAGGCTTGTGTGTGATGTTGTATTACCGAGTGGGCCCCGAGATACCTCTCCGTTCACACGGAGTGACAAATCCCAGTCTTGATCCATACTAACTCAACTAACACCTTCGGAGATACCTGTAGAGCATCTTTATAGTCACCCAGTTACGTTGCGACGTTTGATACACACAAAGCATTCCTCCGGTGTCAGTGAGTTATATGATCTCATGGTCATAGGAATAAATACTTGACACGCAGAAAACAGTAGCAACAAAATGACACGATCAACATGCTACGTCTATTAGTTTGGGTCTAGTCCATCACATGATTCTCCTAATGATGTGATCCCGTTATCAAGTGACAACACTTGCCTATGGCCAGGAAACCTTGACCATCTTTGATCAACGAGCTAGTCAACTAGAGGCTTACTAGGGACAGTGTTTTGTCTATGTATCCACACAAGTATTGTGTTTCCAATCAATACAATTATAGCATGGATAATAAACGATTATCATGAACTAAGAAATATAATAATAACTAATTTATTATTGCCTCTAGGGCATATTTCCAACAGGGTTTTGAGTCTTACTCAAATTCACACCTCACAACGCAACCAAGAACTCCTTCTTTGCTGGTCTATTTTGAACTCCTTCAAAAACTTGTCAAGGCATGCATCTTGTTGAAACTTCCATTAAGCGCTTTCGATCTATCTCCATAGATCTTTGATGCTCAACGTTCAAGTAGCTCAATCTAGGTATTCCTTTGAAAACTCCTTTCAAACAACCTTGTATGCTTTACAGAAATTCTACATTACTTCTGATCCACAATATGTCAACCACATATACTTATCAGAAATTCTATAGTGCTCCCACTCACTTCTTTGGAAATACAAGTTTCTCATAAACCTTGTACAAACCCAAAATCTTTGATCATCTCATCAAAGTGCTTATTCCAACTCCGAGATGCTTGCACCAGTCCATTGAAGGATCGCTGGAGCTTGCATACTTGTTAGTATCCTTAGGATCGACAAAACCTCATGGTTGTATCTCATACAATGTTTGCTCAAGGAAACCGTCGAGGAAACAATGTTTTGACATCCTACGTGCAATATTTCATAAATAATGCAGCAACTACTAACATAATTCCAACAGACCTTTAGCATCGCTACGAGTGAGAAAGTATCATCATAGTCAACTGTTTGATCTTGTCGAAAACATCTTTGCGACAAGTCGAGCCTTTCTTAATAGTGACTTATCACCATCATTGTCTGTCTTCTTTTAAAGATCCATTTTTACTCAATAGTCCTATGACCATCAAGTAGTTCTACCAAAGTCTACACTTTGTTTTCACACATGGATCCTCTCTCGGATTTTATGGCTTGCAGCCATTTGTCGGAATCTGGGCCCACCATCGCTTTCTCCATAACTCGTAGGTTCACTGTTTCTCAACAACATGACCTCCAAGACAGGGTTACCGTACTACTCTGCAGCAGTACGCGACCTTGTCGACCTACGAGGTTTGTAGTAACTTGATCCGATGCTTGATGATCACCATCATCAGCTTCCACTTCAATTGGTGTAGGCGCCACAGGAACAACTTCCTGCGCCCTGCTACACACTGGTTGAAGTGATGGTTCAATAACCTCATCAAGTTCTACTACCCTCCCACTCAATTCTTTCGAGAGAAACCTTTCCTCGAGAAAGGATCCGTTTCTATAAACAAACACTTTGCTTTCGGATCTGAGATAGGAGATGTACCCAACTGTTTTGGATATCCTATGAAGATGCATTTATCCGCTTTGGGTTCGAGCTTATCAGACTGAAACTTTTTCACATAAGTGTCGAAGCCCCAAACTTTCAAGAAACGACAGTTTAGTTTTCTCCAAACCTCAGTCTATACTGTGTCATCTCAACGGAAATACGCGGTGCCCTATTTAAAGTGAATGCGGTTGTCTCTAATGCATAACCCATAAACGATAGTGGTAATTCGATAAGAGACATCACAGTATGCACCATACTAAATAGTGCGTGGCTATGACGTTCAGACACATCATCACACTATGATGTTCCAGGTGGCATGAACTGTGAAACAATTTCCACATTGTCTTAACTGTGTACCAAAAACTCGTAACTCAGATATTCATTTCCATGATCATATCGTAGACAGTTTATCCTCTTGTTACGACGAACTTCACTCTAAAACGGAATTGAACTTTTCAACATTTTAGACTTGTGATTCATTAAGTAAATACTCCTGTATCTACTCAAATCGTCAGTGAAGTAAGAACATAATGATATCCACTGCGTGCCTCAGCACCCATTGGACTGCATACATCAAAATGTATCACTTCCAACAAGTTACTATCTTATTTCATCTCAATGAAAACAAGGCCTTGCTCATGTGGTATGATTCGCATGTCACTAGTGATTCGAAATCAGGTGAGTACAAAGATCCATCAGCATGGAGCCTCTTCATGCAATTTATACTAACATGACTCAAGCGGCAGTGCCACAAGTAAGTGGTACTATCATCATCAACTCGTATCTTTTGGCACCAATATCATGAACATGTGTAACACTACGATCGAGATTCAATAAACCATTGAAGGTGATTATTCAAGAAAATAGAGTAACTATTATTCTCTTTAAATGAATAATCGTATTGCAATAAACACGATCCAATCATGTTCATGCTTAACGCAAGCACCAAATAACAATTATTTAGGTTTAACACCAATCCCGATGGTAGAGGGAGCGTGCGACGTTTGATCATATCAATCTTGGAAACACTTCCAACACGTATCGTCACCTCGCCTTTAGCTAGTCTCCGTTTATGCCGTAGCTTTCATTTCGCGTCACTAATCACTTAGCAACCGAACCGGTATCCAATACCCTCGTGCTACTAGGAGTACTAGTAATGTACACATCAACATCATGTATATCAAATACACTTCTTTCGACTTTTGCCAGCCTTCTTATCTACCAAGTATCTAGAGTTGCTCCGCCTCAATGACTGTTCCCCTCATTAGAGAAGCACTTAGTCTCGGGTTTGGGTTTAGTCTTGGGTCTCTTCATTAGCGCAGCAACTGTTTTGCTGTTTCACGAAGTATCCCTTCTAGCCCTCGCCTTTCTTGAAACTTAGTGGTTTTACTAACCATCAACTATTGATGCTCCTTTTTGATTTCTACTTTCGCAGTGTCAAAACATCACGAATCGCTCAAGGATCATTGTATCTATCCTTGATATGTTATAGTTCATCACGAAGCTCTCATAGCTTGGTGGCAGTGACATTGGAGAACCATCACTATCTCATCTGGAAGATTAACTCCCACCTGATTCAAGTGATTGTCGTACTCAGACAATCTGAGCACACGCTCAACGATTGAGCTTTTCTCCTTTACTTTGTGGACAAAGAATCTTGTTTGGAGGTCTCGTACCTCTTAACAAGGGCACAAGCATGAAATCACAATTTCATCTCTTCGGAACATCAATTATGTTCCGTGACGTTTTACAACGTTTTCGGCGCCTTGCTTCTAAGCCATTAAGTATCTTGCACTGAACTATCATGTAGTCATCAGAAACGTGTATGTCGGATGTTCATAGCATCCACAGACGACGCTCGAGGTGCAGCACACTGAGTGGTGCATTAAGGACATAATCCTTCTGTGCAGCAACGAGGACAATCCTCGGTTTTACAGACCCAGTCTGCAAAGTTTGCTACTATCAATTTTCAACTAAATTTTCTCTAGGAACATATAAAAAACAGTAGAGCCATAGCGCAAGCTACATCGTAATTCGCAAAGACCATTAGACTATGTTCATGACAATTAGTTCAATTAATCATATTACTTAAGAACTTCCACTCAAAAAGTACATCTCTCTAGTCATTTGAGTGGTACATGATCCAAATCCGCTATCTCAAGTCCGATCATCACGTGAGTCGAGAATAGTTTCAGTGGTAAGCATCTGTATGCTAATCATATCAACTATACGATTCATGCTCGACCTTTCGGTCTCATGTGTCCCGAGGCCATGTCTGCACATGCTAGGCTCGTCAAGCTTAACCCGAGTGTTCCGCGTGCGCAACTGTTTTGCACCCGTTGTATGTGAACGTTGAGTCTATCACACCCGATCATCACGTGGTGTCTCGAAACGAAGAACTGTCGCAACGGTGCACAGTCGGGGAGAACACAATTTCGTCTTGAAATTTTTAGTGAGAGATCACCTCATAATGCTACCGTCGTTCTAAGCAAAATAAGGTGCATAAAAGGATTAACATCACATGCAATTCATAAGTGACATGATATGGCCATCATCACGTGCTTCTTGATCTCCATCACCAAAGCACCGGCACGATCTTCTTGTCACCGGCGCCACACCATGATCATCCATCAACGTGTTGCCATCGGGGTTGTCGTGCTACTTATGCTATTACTACTAAAGCTACATCCTAGCAAAATAGTAAACGCATCTGCAAGCACAAACGTTAGTATAAAGACAACCCTATGGCTCCTGCCGGTTGTCGTACCATCGACATGCAAGTCGATATTTCTATTACAACATGATCATCTCATACATCCAATATATCACATCACATCGTTGGCCATATCACATCACAATCATACCCTGCAAAAACAAGTTAGACGTCCTCTAATTTTGTTGTTGCATGTTTTACGTGGTGACCAAGGGTATCTAGTAGGATCGCATCTTACTTACGCAAACACCACAACGGAGATATATGAGTTGCTATTTAACCTCATCCAAGGACCTCCTCGGTCAAATCCGATTCAACTAAAGTTGGAGAAACCGTCACTTGCCAGTCATCTTTGAGCAAAGGGGGTTACTCGTAACGATGAAACCAGTCTCTCGTAAGCGTACGAGTAATGTCGGTCCAAGCCGCTTCAATCCAACAATACCGCGGAATCAAGAAAAGACTAAGGAGGGCAGCAAAACGCACATCACCGCCCACAAAACCTTTTGTGTTCTACTCGAGAAGACATCTACGCATGGACCTAGCTCATGATGCCACTGTTGGGGAACGTCGCATGGGAAACAAAAATTTTCCTACGCGCACGAAGACCTATCATGGTGATGTCCATCTACGAGAGGGGATGAGTGATCTACATACCCTTGTAGATCGTACAGCAGAAGCGTTAGAGAACGCGGTTGATGTAGTGGAACGTCCTCACGTCCCTCGATCCGCCCCGCGAACAATCCCGCGATCAGTCCCACGATCTAGTACCGAACGGACGGCACCTCCGCGTTCAGCACACGTACAGCTCGACGATGATCTCGGCCTTCTTGATCCAGCAAGAGAGACGGAGAGGTAGAAGAGTTCTCCGGCAGCGTGACGGCGCTCCGGAGGTTGGTGATGATCTCGTCTCAGCAGGGCTCCGCCCGAGCTCCGCAGAAACGCGATCTAGAGGAAAAACTATGGAGGTATGTGGTCGGGCTGCCGTGGCAAAAGTTGTCTCAAATCAGCCCTAATACCTTAGTATATATAGGATGGAGGGGGAGGGAAGAGGCAGCCTCAAACCCTCAAGGGTTGGCCGAAATTGGAGGTGGAGGAGTCCTACTCCAATCCTACTTGGAGTTGGATTCCACCTTCCCACTTGGAAACTCTTTCCACCTTGTGTTTTTTCCTTCTCAAACCTTATGGGCCTTAGTGGGAACTTATTCCAGCCCACTAGGGGCTGGTTTATCTCTTCCCATAGCCCATGAGACCCCTTGGGGCGTGACACCCCTCCCGATGGTCCCCGGCACCCCTCCCGGCACTCCCGGTACACTACCGATGAGCCCGAAACTTTTCCGGTGACCAAAACAGGACTTCCTATATATCAATCTTTACCTCCGGACCATTCCGGAGCTCCTCGTGACGTCCTGGATCTCATCCGGGACTCCGAACAACATTCGGTAACCAACCATATAACTCAAATACGCATAAAACAACATCGAACCTTAAGTGTGCAGACCCTGCGGGTTCGAGAACTATGTAGACATGACCCGAGAGACTCCTCGGTCAATATCCAATAGCGGGACCTGGATGCCCATATTGGATCCTACATATTCTACGAAGATCTTATCGTTTGAACCTCAGTGCCAAGGATTCATATAATCCCGTATGTCATTCCCTTTGTCCTTCGGTATGTTACTTGCCCGAGATTCGATCGTCAGTATCCGCATACCTATTTCAATCTCGTTTACCGGCAAGTCTCTTTACTCGTTTCGTAATACAAGATCCCGCAACTTACGCTAAGTTACATTGCTTGCAAGGCTTGTGTGTGATGTTGTATTACCGAGTGGGCCCCGAGATACCTCTCCGTCACACGGAGTGACAAATCCCAGTCTTGATCCATACTAACTCAACGAACACCTTCGGAGATACCTGTAGAGCATCTTTATAGTCACCCAGTTACGTTGCGACGTTTGATACACACAAAGCATTCCTCCGGTGTCCGTGAGTTATATGATCTCATGGTCATAGGAACAAATACTTGACACGCAGAAAACAGTAGCAACAAAATGACACGATCAACATGCTACGTCTATTAGTTTGGGTCTAGTCCATCACATGATTCTCCTAATGATGTGATCCCGTTATCAAGTGACAACACTTGCCTATGGCCAGGAAACCTTGACCATCTTTGATCAACGAGCTAGTCAACTAGAGGCTTACTAGGGACAGTGTTTTGTCTATGTATCCACACAAGTATTGTGTTTCCAATCAATACAATTATAGCATGGATAATAAACGATTATCATGAACAAAGAAATATAATAATAACTAATTTATTATTGCCTCTAGGGCATATTTCCAACAGGTGGGACAGCCCAAAAGGGCCCTATGCGCCATACAAAGGAAAATCAAAGAGAAAGAAAAAAAGGGGAGGTGGGAAGGAAGGGAAGGACTCCCACCCACCAAACCAAGTCCAACTCGGTTTGGGGGGGGGGAGCCTTCCCCCCTTGAGCCCCAAGGCAAGGTCCCCTCCCTCCCACCTATATATACGAAGGTATTGGGGCTGATTTGAGACGACTTTTCCACGGCAGCCCGACCACATACCTCCACGGTTTTTCCTCTAGATCGCGTTTCTGCGGAGCTCGGGCGGAGCCCTGCTGAGACAAGGTCATTACCAACCTCCGGAGCGCCGTCACGCTGAGGGATAACTATTCTACCTCTCCGTCTATCTTGCTGGATCAAGAAGGCCGAGATCATCGTCGAGCTGTACGTGTGCTGAACGCGGAGGTGCCGTCCGTTCGGTACTAGATCGTGGGACTGATCGCGGGATTGTTCGCGGGGCGGATCGAGGGACGTGAGGACGTTCCACTACATCAACCGTGTTCACCAACGCTTCTGCTGTACGATCTACAAGGGTACGTAGATCACTCATCCCCTCTCATAGATGGACATCACCATGATAGGTCTTCGTGCGCGTAGGAAATTTTTTGTTTCCCATGCGACGTTCCCCAACAGTGGCATCATGAGCTAGGTTCATGCGTAGATGTCTTCTCGAGTAGAACACAAAAGTTTTTGTGAGCGGTGATGTGCGTTTTGCTGCCCTCCTTAGTCTTTTCTTGATTCCGCGGTATTGTTGGATTGAAGCGGCTCGGACCGACATTACTCGTGCGCTTACGAGAGACTGGTTTCATCGCTACGAGTAACCCCGTTGCTCAAAGATGACTAGCAAGTGTCGGTTTCTCCAACTTTAGTAGAATCGGATTTGACCGAGGAGGTCCTTGGATGAGGTTAAATAGCAACTCATATATCTCCGTTGTGGTGTTTGCGTAAGTAAGATGCGATCCTACTAGATACCCATGGTCACCACGTAAAACATGCAACAACAAAATTAGAGGACGTCTAACTTGTTTTTGCAGGGTATGCTTGTGATGTGATATGGCCAACGATGTGATGTGATATATTGGATGTATGAGATGATCATGTTGTAATAGAAAATATCGACTTGCACGTCGATGGTACGGCAACCGGCAGGAGCCATAGGGTTGTCTTTATACTAACGTGTGTGCTTGCAGATGCATTTACTATTTTGCTAGGATGTAGCTTTAGTAGTAATAGCATGAGTAGCACGACAACCCCGATGGCAACACGTTGATGGAGATCATGGTGTGGCGCCGGTGACAAGAAGATCGTGCCGGTGCTTTGGTGATGGAGATCAAGAAGCACGTGATGATGGCCATATCATGTCACCTATGAATTGCATGTGATGTTAATCCTTTTATGCACCTTATTTTGCTTAGAACGACGGTAGCATTATGAGGTGATCTCTCACAAAATTTCAAGACGAATTGTGTTCTCCCCGACTGTGCACCGTTGCTACAGTTCGTCGTTTCGAGACACCACGTGATGATCGGGTGTGATAGACTCAACGTTCACATACAACGGGTGCAAAACAGTTGCGCACGCGGAACACTTGGGTTAAGCTTGACGAGCCTAGCATGTGCAGACATGGCCTCGGAACACATGAGACCGAAAGGTCGATCATGAATCATATAGATGATATGATTAGCATAGGGATGCTTACCACTGAAACTATACTCAACTCACGTGATGATCGAACTTGAGCTAGTGTAAGTGGATCATGAACCACTCAAATGACTAGAGAGATGTACTTTTTGAGTGGGAGTTTAGCAAATAATTTGATTAAGTTAAACTCTAATTATCTTGAACATAGTCTAAGTCCACTTTGAATATATTTGTGTTGTAGATCATGGCTCACGCGACAGTCATCCTGAATTTTAATACGTTCCTAGAGAAAGCTAAGTTGAAAGATGATGGAAGCAACTTTGTAGACTGGGCTCGTAATCTTAAGCTAATCTTACAAGCTGGGAAGAAGGATTATGTCCTTAGTGCTGCGCTAGGAGATGAACCACCCGCTACGGCTGATCAGGATGTTAAGAACGCTTGGTTAGCACGTAAGGAGGACTACTCAATAGTTCAATGTGCAGTCTTGTATGGCTTAGAACCGGGACTTCAACGTCGCTTTGAGCGTCATGGAGCATTTGAGATGTTCCAGGAGTTGAGGTTTATCTTTCAGAAGAACGCCCGGATCGAGAGGTATGAGACCTCCGATAAATTCTATGCTTGCAAGATGGAGGAAAACTCGTCTGTCAGTGAACATGTGCTCAAAATGTCTGGGTACTCAAACCGTCTAGCTGAGCTGGGGATTGAACTCCCGCAAGAGGCTATCACTGACAGAATCCTTCAATCACTGCCGCCAAGCTATAAAAGCTTTGTGTTGAACTACAACATGCAAGGGATGAACAAGTCTCCCAGCGAGTTGTTTGCGATGCTGAAAGTCGCAAAGTCGGAACTCCGTAAAGAACATCAAGTGTTGATGGTGAATAAGACCACTAGTTTCAAGAGAAACGGCAAAGGCAAAAAGGGTAATTCGAAGAAGAGCGGTAAGCCTGTTGCTAATCCGCCGAAGAAACCCAAAGCTGGACCTAAGCCTGAAACAGAGTGTTACTATTGCAAGGGTATGGGTCACTGGAAGCGCAATTGCCCCAAGTATCTGGCAGATAAGAAGGCGGCCAAAGAAAAATCAGGTATATTTGATATACATGTTATTGAGGTGTACTTAACCGGCTCTCGTAGTAGTGCCTGGGTATTCGATACCGGTTCTGTTGCTTATATTTGCAACTCGAAACAGGAACTACGGAATAGACGAAGGCTGGCGAAAGATGAAGTGACGATGTGCGTAGGAAATGGTTCCAAGGTTGATGCAATCGCCGTCGGCACAGTTTCACTTCAGTTACCATCAGGATTAGTGATGAACTTAAATCATTGTTATTTAGTGCCTGCGTTGAGCATGAACATTAAATCTGGATCTTGTTTATTGCAAGACGGTTACTCTTTTAAGTCAGAGAATAATGGTTGTTCTATTTCTATGAGTAACATCTTTTATGGTCATGCACCTAATGTGAGAGGATTGTTCATATTGAATCTTGATAGCGATACGCATATACATAACATTGAGACCAAAAGAGTTAGAGTTAACAATGATAGCGCCATATTTTTGTGGCACTGCCGCTTAGGTCATATTGGTGTAAAGCGCATGAAGAAACTCCATGTTGATGGACTTTTGGAGTCACTTGACTTTGATTCACTTGACACGTGCGAACCATGCCTCATGGGCAAGATGACTAAGACTCCATTCTCCGGAACAATGGAGCGTGCAAGTGACTTGTTGGAAATCATACATACCGATGTGTGTGGTCCGATGAGCGTGGAGGCACGCGGCGGATATCGTTATTTTCTCACCTTCACTGACGATTTGAGTAGATATGGTTATGTCTATTTGATGAAGCACAAGTCTGAAACATTTGAAAAGTTCAAGCAATTTCAGAGTGAAGTGGAAAATCATCGTAACAAGAAGATCAAGTTCCTACGGTTTGATCGTGGGGGTGAATATCTGAGTTTCGAGTTTGGTACTCACTTAAGACAATGTGGAATTGTTTCACAGTTAACACCGCCTGGAACACCACAGCGTAATGGTGTGTCCGAACGTCGTAATCGTACTCTACTAGAGATGGTGCGATCTATGATGTCTCTTACCGATTTGCCGTTATCATTTTTGGGTTATGCATTAGAAATAGCTGCATTCACTTTAAATAGGGCACCATCAAAATCCGTTGAGACGACACCATACGAACTGTGGTATGGCAAAAGGCCAAAGTTGTCGTTTCTTAAAGTTTGGGGATGTGATGCTTATGTCAAAAACCTTCAGCCTGAAAAGCTGGAACCCAAAGCGGAAAGGTGCGTCTTCATAGGTTACCCAAAAGAGATAGTTGGGTACACCTTCTATCTCAAATCCGAGGGCAAAGTGTTTGTTGCTAAAAACGGAGCTTTTCTCGAGAAGGAGTTTCTCTCGAGAGAATTGAGTGGGAGGAAGATAGAACTTGATGAGGTTGTCGAACCTCTCATCCCTCTGGATGGTGGCGCAGGGCAAGGGGAAACCTCTGTCGTTGCGACGCCGGTTGAGGAGGAAGTTAATGATGATGATCATGAAACTCCGGTTCAAGTTTCTGTCGAACCACGCAGGTCGACGAGACCACGTGCTGCTCCAGAGTGGTACCGTAATCCCGTCTTATCAATAATGTTGTTAGACAACAATGAACCTGCAAATTATGAAGAAGCAATGGTGGGCCCAGATTCCAACAAATGGCTAGAAGCCATGAAGTTCGAGATAGGATTCATGTATGAGAACAAAGTGTGGACTTTGGAGGTACTACCTGAGGGCCGCAAGGCTATTCAGAACAAATGGATCTTTAAGAGGAAGACGGACGCTGACGGCAATGTGACCGTTTATAAAGCTCGACTTGTGGCAAAGGGTTTTTCACAAGTTCAAGGAGTTGACTACGATGAGACATTCTCACCCGTAGCGATGCTTAAGTCCGTCAGAATCATGTTGGCAATAGCTGCATTTTTCGATTATGAAATCTGGCAGATGGATGTCAAAACGGCGTTCCTTAACGGTTTCCTTAAGGAAGAGTTGTATATGATACAACCCGAAGGTTTTGTCGATCCTAAGAATGCTAACAAGGTGTGCAAGCTCCAGCGATCCATTTATGGACTGGTGCAAGCATCTCGGAGTTGGAACAAACGTTTTGATGAGGTGATCAAAGCATTTGGGTTTATACAAGTGGTTGGAGAATCTTGTATTTACAAGAAAGTGAGTGGGAGCTCTGTGCGTTTCTAATATTATATGTGGATGACATATTGCTGATTGGAAACAACGTGGAGTTTTTGGAGAGCATAAAGGATTACTTGAATAAGAGTTTCTCTATGAAGGACCTAGGAGAAGCTGCTTACATTCTAGGCATTAAGATCTATAGGGATAGATCAAAACGCATGATAGGACTTTCACAAAGCACATACCTTGATAAAGTTTTGAAGAGGTTCAAAATGGAACAGTCCAAGAAAGGGTTCTTGCCAGTCTTACAAGTTACGAGATTGAGTAAGACTCAGTGCCCAGCAACTGATGAAGATAGAGAGCATATGCGCTCCGTCCCCTATGCTTCAGCCATAGGTTCTATCATGTATGCAATGTTGTGCACTAGACCGGATGTTAGCCTGGCCATAAGTATGGCAGGTAGGTTCCAGAGTAATCCAGGAGTGGATCACTGGACAGCGGTCAAGAATATCCTGAAGTACCTGAAAAGGACTAAGGAGATGTTTCTCGTGTATGGAGGTGACGAAGAGCTCGCCGTAAAAGGTTACGTCGATGCAAGCTTTGACACAGATCCGGACGACTCTAAGTCGCAAACCGGATACGTATTTATTCTTAATGGGGGTGCGGTAAGCTGGTGCAGTTACAAGCAAAGCGTCGTAGCAGATTCTACATGTGAAGCGGAGTACATGGCTGCCTCGGAGGCGGCTAAGGAGGGTGTCTGGATGAAGCAATTCATGACGGATCTTGGAGTGGTGCCAAGCGCACTGAATCCAATAACCTTGTTCTGTGACAACACGGGTGCCATTGCCTTAGCAAAGGAACCGCGGTTTCACAAGAAAACCAGACACATCAAACGACGCTTCAACCTCATCCGCGACTACGTCGAGGGAGAGGACGTAAATATATGCAAAGTGCACACGGATCTGAATGTAGCAGACCCGCTGACTAAACCTCTTCCACGGCCAAAACATGATCAACACCAGAACTGTATGGGTGTTAGATTTATTACAATGCAATTCACATGATGATGTGAGGGCTGGATTATTGACTCTAGTGCAAGTGGGAGACTGTTGGAATTATGCCCTAGAGGCAATGATAAATATAGTTATTATTATAATTCCTGTATCAAGATAATCGTTTATTATCCATGCTATAATTGTATTGAATGAAGACTCATTTACATGTGTGGATACATAGACAAAACACCGTCCCTAGCAAGCCTCTAGTTGGCTAGCCAGTTGATCAAAGATAGTCAGTGTCTTCTGATTATGAACAAGGTGTTGTTGCTTGATAATTGGATCACGTCATTAGGAGAATCACGTGATGGACTAGACCCAAACTAATAGACGTAGCATGTTGATCGTGTCATTTTATTGCTACCGTTTTCTGCGTGTCAAGTATTTCTTCCTATGACCATGAGATCATATAACTCGCTGACACCGGAGGAATACTTTGTGTGTATCAAACGTCGCAACGTAACTGGGTGACTATAAAGATGCTCTACAGGTATCTCCGAAGGTGTTAGTTGAGTTAGTATGGATCAAGACTGGGATTTGTCACTCCGTGTGACGGAGAGGTATCCCGGGGCCCACTCGGTAATACAACATCACACACAAGCCTTGCAAGCAATGTGACTTAGTGTAAGTTGCGGGATCTTGTATTATGGAACGAGTAAAGAGACTTGCCGGTAAACGAGATTGAAATAGGTATGCGGATACTGACGATCGAATCTCGGGCAAGTAACATACCGAAGGACAAAGGGAATGATATACGGGATTATATGAATCCTTGGCACTGAGGTTCAAACGATAAGATCTTCGTAGAATATGTAGGATCCAATATGGGCATCCAGGTCCCGCTATTGGATATTGACCGAGGAGTCTCTCGGGTCATGTCTACATGGTTTTCGAACCCGCAGGGTCTGCACACTTAAGGTTCGACGTTGTTTTATGCGTATTTGAGTTATATGGTTGGTTACCGAATGTTGTTCGGAGTCCCGGATGAGATCACGAACGTCACGAGGGTTTCCGGAATGGTCCGGAAACAAAGATTGATATATAGGATGACCTCATTTGATTACCGGAAGGTTTTCGGAGTTACCGGGAATGTGCCGGGAATGACGAATGGGTTCCGGGAGTTCACCGGGGGGGGGGGGGGGGCAACCCACCCCGGGGAAGCCCATAGGCCATAAGGGTGGCGCACCAGCCCTTAGTGGGCTGGTGGGACAGCCCAAAAGGGCCCTATGCGCCATACAAAGGAAAATTAAAGAGAAAAAAAAGGGGAGGTGGGAAGGAAGGGAAGGACTCCCACCCACCAAACCAAGTCCAACTCGGTTTGGGGGGGGGGAGCCTTCCCCCCTTGGACTCGGCCGACCCCCTTGGGGCTCCTTGAGCCCCAAGGCAAGGTCCCCTCCCTCCCACCTATATATACGGAGGTATTGGGGCTGATTTGAGACGACTTTTCCACGGCAGCCCGACCACATACCTCCACGTTTTTTCCTCTAGATCGCGTTTCTGCGGAGCTCGGGCGGAGCCCTGTTGAGACAAGGTCATCACCAACCTCCGGAGCGCCGTCACGCTGCCGGAGAACTCTTCTACCTCTCTGTCTCTCTTGCTGGATCAAGAAGGCCGAGATCATCGTCGAGCTGTACGTGTGCTGAACGCGGAGGTGCCGTCCGTTCGGTACTAGATCGTGGGACTGATCACGGGATTGTTCGCGGGGCGGACCGAGGGACTTGAGGACGTTCCACTACATCAACCGCGTTCACTAACGCTTCTGCTGTACGATCTACAAGGGTACGTAGATCACTCATCCCCTCTCGTAGATGGACATCACCATGATAGGTCTTCGTGCGCGTAGGAAATTTTGTGTTTCCCATGCGACGTTCCCCAACACTATCGTCTCCACTTTCAGTTTTACTTTGCTTGGTTTTCCTTTTTTGCTTTCAGTTCTCACTTTGCAAACAATATATAAGGGATTGACAACCCCTTCATAGCGTTGGGTGCAAGCTCTTTGTGTTTGTGCAGGTACTTGTGACTTGACGCTATCCTCCCACTGGATCGATACCTTGGTTCTCAAATTGAGTGAAATACTTACCGCCGCTGTGCTACATCACCCTTTCCTCTTCAAGGGAACACCAACGCAAGGCTCCAAGGCCGCGGGGAAATCCTTTGCATATTTGCCAAGGAAGTCCCTATAGGCGTAGCCGTAGGAGCAGGGTTCCTGGCGCCGTTACCAGGGAAGGTTTGTTGTCGCAGTAGCAATCTCAAGGAGTGTTTTAGTAGTTGACAAGTTTATCCCTATATGGCAACCAATCAGACGTGTAACCTAGGTACCTCCGGTGCATATATAAGCCGAGGGGTTTAGTCTTTAGTGACACGATTACCAACCTTAGGGTTTAGAACACAATCATCCAATCTTGAGGTAGATCACCTTGTACTTTGTACTCCATCCAGTCATACAATCAAAGAAGTACGTAGGGTTTTACCTCTTCGAGAGGTCCTGAACTAGGGTAAAACATTGTCCCCCTTGTCTTCTATTCACCATGGTTTCTAGATCACCAGCTCGGGACCCCCTACCCGAGGTCCGTCAGTTTTAGCACCAACATTGGTGGCCCATACAAGTCCTGATGTGTGGTCACAAAGGATCAATGGATCATCTTTGAATCAACAACGACGTTGGCTGCACGGGCACCTTTGTCCCGAGCCAACTTTTTTTCTTCAGCAACATCGTGCTTCACGCCAATACGACCGGTCACCTCGACCGTGTTGAAAGTTTCGCCCCAAGTCAGGTCATCATATTTGGGAACTTGGAATATACCGCCGATTCTCGTGGCGATCTTCCTCTTTTATATTAGGTTGGATGTGAGGATATCCCAAGAATTCCACGCGAACCTCCGTTTAAACCTCGGATTCCATATCAGCACATGACTTTGGAGAAAAAATTACTTCGGAGCCAACTTTGAGTTTGGATCAGATCACCCTGATGCGAGATCGGGCCTTAACCTTGCCTAGTAAAGTATTCCAAGATGAACCACCCGTCTCGACAAGCATACTACCGGTTAGCCCTGTCTACCATCAAGAGGTGTACTAGGCTGACCTCACACTTTTGAACGAGATGCTAGACTGGATCTTGAGTCTTGGGATCTCGGACGAGGAGACTTAGGTCTACAACCAGATCGTATGTGAAGCCGGCGATAGGGAATTTTTTGTCCCACCCACCTCCCACCTAGTCACCGCAGTCAAAGATTTAACCGACATAAGGGACTATGCCTCCGAAAAAGCAACCAACACAGATGAATATGTCGATGATATGACTAGCGCTGCATCACCCATAGCCATTGCCAATATGCGCAACTCGCGGCCACCTCCACCTACAATGTTTGTATGGTAGACACACCAAAGGATGATGAAGGGATGGAAGTAAAGGAATCCTCCAATTGTCGACGGAGGCGAAAGAGAGCTAAATGCACCAGTAACGAGAATGACAACAACAATACTACTAATGATGACACAATCGATAACGGCACCACTCCATACGACTCTGAGGACCAAGATAACGGCGTAAATGCCGATGTTGGGAATATCAACGACGCCATGGAAGGTGAAGGCAACAATGATCTCAAAGACAATAACTACAGGCCTACATCCAAGGATGACAAAAGACTCAGATCTAACGAGTTATACTTCCCCGAGGAGCCCCCTTGCATTGGAAAACTTACGAGACACCTCATAAGCACTGCCAGAAGCATAAATAGACAACATCGGCAGCTTAAAGACGATTAAGGCATACTCAATAACAAGTGGGTTGAAGTCCTCTTAGTCAAGCAAGACCTTGAGCAAAGACTCATAGTGCAACCCAATCTTACCCACGACAACGTTTGCTTCCTGCCTTTGATGACAAAGTCGATGACAACGTGGTGTCAAAGCACGAAGGGGCCAACCAACGTGACCACCCTCCTCAAGGAAGAGAGGCCAATGGGAGGACTTTGGAATCCCCCACCATTCCCTGATGTGAAGGCAAGGATCGGCTTCCACATGCTAAGTCATACGACCTGCGAGGTAGATTAACCACAAGACCAGTTACTCCATCATGTCCCATCTATGGATCTAGAGAGCATGCACCTGATTGACAAGTCGGATATCATACATGGCTAGACAAGCATGGAGAGACATGTGACCATTGCTACTTGTGATCCACGTTGGGTTTTTCCCCAAACAGGAAGGGTGAAGCAATATAGTAGCTAATAATAATTTTCCTAAGTGAGAACCAAGGTTCTCGAACCAATAGGAGGACCCCACGAATTCCCGTATTCAGTAACTATACATACAAAAGCAAACACTTGCACCCAACATGGGTAAGAGGGTTGTCAATCCTCTTGAACTCGTGACTTGCAAGGATTAATTATAACAGTGATAGATATAACAAAAGAAAAGTAAAAAATAATGTAAATAAATTATAGCAAGGTATTTTTGGTTTTTAACAATATGATTAAGTAGACCCAGGGGCCATAGTTTTCATTAGAGGCTTCTCTCTCGAACACATAGCATACGGTGGGTAGACAAATTACTGTTGGACAATTGAGAGGAAATCGCATAGTTATGTTGTTATTCACGACAATGATCATGTATATAGGCATTGATATGTCTCCAACATATCTACTTTTCTAAACACTTTTGCTCTTCTTTTGAACTCTAATTTGCATGATATGTCTCCCTTTAGTCCCGGTTGGAGTCACCAACCGGGACTAAATGTCGTCCTTTTTGGTTGATCAAATTCCCCGCGGGAAGGGACCTTTAGTCCCGGTTGGTGGCTCCAACCGGGACTAAAGGTCTATTTTCTCTTTTTTGGCTTGTTTTGTTTTTCTAAACATGAAAATTTCTGTTTTTAGATTTGGAATAACTGTTAGAATATTTATAGTTTTTAAATGATTTTTTTTGTTTTGGGTCACAAAAATTATAAACTTTCTGTTAGTGCGAGTAGTTTTTAAATTTGAATAGTTTAAATTTGAATTCTTTGAAATTTGTGTGAATCACTACTTTGTGAATAACTTTACTTTAAAACTGGATTTTTGAGTGATTCTTTTTACTGATGTTTAATATTAGTGTGTTTTACCATTATAATAAATTTGGTAATTTTTAAGTTATTTTAAATGTGTGTTTTAATAAAAATATATTTCGTTTAGCTCTTTTAGTTTTGTAGCTGAAAAAATTATTAAATGCATGAAAAATAGCAAATGAGGTTACAAAGAGTTGAAAATTGATGACGTGTCTTTGAATGGTACATATTGTATGCACAAAAAGTCTGGAGTTAAAATAAGTTTAAAAAATGAAATGCCTTTATAACACATGAGTTTTCGTTCGAAACTCTCATACTTCAAAAGAGATTGTCCAGTTTGTACACCAAGTGCATCCAGTTTTTGCTGTAACCTCTTAACTTTTTAGCGCATGCTATGTGGGTGAAATGATCATACCATGCCAAGTTTCAGCCTTTTCAGGGTTTACTTGTAGTGTTTTTCAATGTGAGGGTCATTTAGCTCAAAAAATCATTAAATGCATGAAATATTGCAAATGAAATGAAAAAGGGTTGAAAATTGATGACGTGACTTTGAATGGTGCACATTGAAAGCACAAAAAGTGTGGAGTTAAAATAAGTTTTAAAAACTGAAATGTCTTTGTAAAACTTTAGTTTTCGTCCGAAACTGTGATACTTGAAAAGAGATTTTCCAATTTGTACATGAAGTGCATCCAGTTTTTGCCGTAACCTTGTCATACAAAAAGAGGTGCGCAACCGCGATAAAATCCGAAGAATCGTAAACTATGGAACGATATAAAAGGTAAAATTGTCACGAAAATTAGACTCATTGATACGTATCCAATGTATCTACAACTTATGAAGTATTCATGCCATATTTACATCCATTTTATATGGTTTTGGTGTACTTTTATATGAGTTTTGGGAACTAGCCTATTGACCTGCTGTCCTGTGCCAATTTCTGTTTTGTGGCTAGTTTTTGTTTTGTGAAAAATCCATGACAAACAAAGTCCAAATGCTACAAAACTTTACGGTGATTTTATATGGGCAAGAAGGTACCCAAGGTGTATCAAAGGAGGAACATACAAAGTCTAGGGGAGCCACGAGCTCAAGGGGCGCCCACACTAGGGTGCGACCTCTGAGCTCGTGGGTCCCTCGGGACTCTCCCTGACGTGAAATCGATTCCAAAAATATCATAATCAGGGAAACCCACAAAAAGAAACCTAGAACTTCCGCTCCCTATCCGCAAGCCTCTATTCCAAAGTGAACTCATCCAGAGCCCTTTTCTGATGCCCCGTCGGAGGGGGAATCATCACGACAGGTCGTCTTCATCATCCCAGCGGTCTCCATGGCGAGGGGGGTAGTTCACCCCCGAGGCTGAGTGTATGTACTTGTAGCTATGTGTTTGATCTCTCTCTCTCTCCCTCTCTCCCTCTCCCTCTCCCACTCTCCCTCTCCCTCTCCCTCGCTCCCTCTCTCTCTATCTCCCTCCCTCCCTCCCTCTCTCTCTCTCTCGTGATCTTTATAGGGCACGATCTTGATGTACCACGAGCTTTGTAAATATAGTAGAATCATATGGCGTTCTTCCCTTTATTGTGATGAATTGAGTCTCGACCTTTGAGGTTTCAGTATTATCAAATTGAATTTATGTGGATTTGAGATCACTTGATGTATGTATTTCATATGGACACTTGTGGTGAAAATGAGGTATTCTATTGAGTCACTTGATGTATGTTTTGGTAATCAACTTGCTGATTCCCGCGGTGACATCGGGGTAATCTAAGCACATAGGTTGATACATGTTTTCATCCTACTTTCTCCCATAGAAAATTTGGGGAAACTTTTTGAAATTCTTTATGTTGGGTTGAATATTCTGAATCTGAAATTGTTTGATGCATATCAAATAATTAACTCTTGGAACCAATTTGAAGTTGTCATTCACACAAAGCTGATAAAACATATGTAAAAAATTGAGCATACTGTTTGAGAGATAAAATATATTAAATTTTTTAATGAATCTATGTGACCTTATCTCATTTGTTCCTTATCCATGCATGTAAATACATCCAAATTTTATCAACAACAAATGTGGATGTCCCTTCTCCATGGATGCAAATAGGTTCACATCCCACCTATAGAGAACATGGAGAATGTCACTTAGGACATCGTAGAGCAATTTCGTGCAGTTGTAGTTACCCAACAAAAGTTGGCTTGGGTGAACAGTGCACGACCTCTTCTTTCTCAACTGCCGAGGAGAGGCGATTTCCTAGGTGAAGCAATTCCTTCTTTATTAACGACGAGGCCGACGACTCCCCTTCCCTCCGCTAGTCGCTCCGGTGGTAGCTGTATGGTGGGGGGGCCCGGTTTCCTTTCATCCGGTCTGTAGATAGTTTAGGATAGGTATGTCGGGTGAGTACGCTTGATCACTGCCAATGTCTCCACCACGAATAAAGAATTCCAGGCCACCATCTCGGCGTTGTTCTTCAACGGCGTCAAGGAGCCATGGATTTGTGTTGGAGTGAGTTTCTCAAGGCGACGGTGGAGATCTTGCTCAGATTCTTGTTTTATCGGCTTCGTCCGCGTTGCGCCGACGTGGGGCCGGAAGTTTGTGTCTTGGAGATGGCCGACATTGCACCATAGGACTTGTCCAAGGGATGGTCCGCACAGAGATTTGGCGGTGGAAGATGGTTGCCACTTTTGGAGTTTTTAGATGGTGGTACTGGTCGAGATCTTCAAGACCACGATCCAAGATGTGTGAAGTACTTCCTCAGCTGACGACCCACATCGACATGCGTGTCATCACTTGTGGTGGCGCCTGTTCATAGGCTCATAACACAGCTTGGCTGCTATGACATTCTCTTGGATCTTGGAAAGTTGGAGGCAGGTGTTTCTCTTCTCATACGAATGCTTTGGCGACGACGGCGGCTAGATTTTTGACGATGATGATGTAAATTTCTTTGTGTGATGTTTCTCCGGACTGTTGCAGAGAGAAACCATGTATGTTGTATGTTGCTACTATTATGAATGAATACATGGTTCTTATTCTTAAAAAAACAAAGCCGGCGTGCTTGCACTATTAGTATTCACCACTATTAAACGAATAGATCAACAAGTAACCATTGCATAATGTGGTAAACATATATTTATGGATATAACTAAAAGATTCCTCTCACATATCACTTAAACCTATAATACTGCTGGGATTATATAAGTGGGACACCTATACAAAATATATATTTCATGTATAATTATGATACTTATTATTGTTCAATAGTAGTCCCCGCCTAGTTGAATCACGTAAGTACACTATACATGTGTGTATATGTGTGTACTTTTCTTATAAATACAACTAGAGGGAGCTAGATCTCAAGTAGTTGCCTCCATAGTCTTTCTTCAACCAGGATGTAATCTCCTTGGCAAACTTATCCATCACTGACATTGGCAATAAGACAGACACCATGATCGATTCCCCATCATATTCATCCTTGTATCTGGTGTGATAGCTAGATAGCCTCGGCAACGGCATGGCACTACTGACGCACTCTGCCCACCCAAAGTCCAATGT
Source organism: Hordeum vulgare subsp. vulgare (assembly GCF_904849725.1). Lineage (NCBI taxonomy): Eukaryota > Viridiplantae > Streptophyta > Magnoliopsida > Poales > Poaceae > Hordeum > Hordeum vulgare. The sequence continues at coordinate 46,088,735 of NC_058524.1, forward strand.
GTCATATCCGATGTGACTAATGTCTGTCACCCAGTAGATGTGTTGTGCAGGCAAAGTGGGACGTCCACGCAACAATGCCATCATGTCAACCATCGACCTCATGCGTTCCAGGGACATGTTAGCCTTAGCCTTGTGGAGAAGCTCCACCGTGTGGCCGAGAGGTCTTCCGCATAGGTCACTGACCGTAGCCTCCACGATGGTGTGCACAAGGGCGTTACCGTAGTAACCTTGTGGGATGGGCAGGTCGCGCTTCCATCTCCCACGAGTATTGAGTGTAAAACTCAACCATACCTTTATATCGACCTCATATCCGAGAGCAATCGTTCGACATCTCCACATTACGGCGGTTATAAGCTCAAAGGTTGTGATAGGTTTGTTAAGAATCCATGGGACAAGTTGCCCTCGCAAATGAGCTATATCTCTAGGGCTGAAGAGGAAGTACTTGTGCACCATGCTCTCAATTTGCGTTGATAGCATCACGTCTTTGGCAACCGCATCAGCGTCGTACTCGGAGCCTGTTAGGACCGGCGTATATACGGGGTCTATATCGATTATGCACGGACGAGTGCGTGCCATCAGAATGTGTCTCTCCCACACAGGTAGCACTGTCGGTTGCGCGCCCCGTGCAAGATCAGTGACGCTTCTTATGAATTGCATCGATCCAAAGCCGTCAACGATGTTGTGGCAGACATGATAAGCAAGTGCAAATCCCCCACCTATGAATTCTGTCACCTGTATAAAAAGATAACTTAGCCACCAAATAAACTAAAAGATAATCATACTGAACCCCAAATGAAAGATACCCCATTTCAAGTTAACTGAAGTTCTAGTTTTGTCCTAAGTCAAAATTCACAAATCAATACAAAAGTACATCCATATGTATAACTTTAAGTTACTTTCATTAAGTTCATCATAAAATACATTTTCATAGCATTGTGCTACCTCTAATACTCCTTCCAATATACAAGGTCACTATCAAAATTACAATTTGCATAAATACAAGGCCACTAACACTAATCGATGCAATATTAATCCGTTCCATGCATGTATGAGTGAGATCATTTGCTTGATATGCATGAAAGATAAAAATAGACATTAATCTACACGCCAAACAAGAAGACAGGTTGTCTTGCAACATTGACTTACAAAGCATTAACAATGCCTTATTACCTGTAACATGGGTTTATGGACTTGTATACAAAAATAGAGGGAGTACATATTATCGCGAAGCATCGCGAAGCCGTAGATTTTTGGGCCGAGCTGGATTTGAACGAGCATAGACATTGTCAACCAATTTACAGTCCATCTCCATTAAGCCCTCGGGCATCGAACCAGGAAGAATTTATTCTAGTGTTTTTTATAATCTATGATTAACCTCTATACCCTTTATTCCAAGTAGATTGCATTTGCATTTCCTACTATACATAGTTGATGTTGTAGGAATCACCATGTTATTCTATAGATTGGTCAAATATAGAGAAATTTCACTTTTGACAAAGTTATAGTTTCAATTAATTTGTAGCTAGTGATGCATTTAAACATAAACCCGCTTTTAAACAAGAAGGTGAGGAATGGCTAGCTATCCTTAAACTGTACATACTTGATGGAGAATTACTACCAATAATGCTTGATGAAACCACACATGAGATGAAGGGTCCGCTTGATGTAGGTCCCAAGCTTAGTTAGTAGATAAGTACTCCCTCTGTTCCTAAATATAAGTCTTTTAAGAGATTTCACTAGTGGTCTACATACGGAGTAAAATGAGTGAATCTATATTCTAAAGTATGTCCATATACATCCGTATATAGTTTACTAGTGGATTCTCTAAAAAGACTTATATTTAGGAACGGAGGGAGTATATGGGATAGACACAACTATCCAAACTTAAAATATAACATCACCATGGGAGCCATACTTGTGTGATTTATCTTCTTATGCTACTTATTTGAGCAATTTATATTAGGACAAGTTGGATTTTTTCACTGACCCTTAGGTTGAGAGTCCATGTACCGTGGGCTTGTTCTAATACCATGTCAATTGGTCACGGAGGGCACAGATTATATGATCAAATCTGTACAATATATTTTCAGTTCAAATATTCTTGTTCATGCCATCAACCTCTTCTATATCGCCTCGAGTAACTTATTTTACATCACATGAAGTAATGTCACCTCATCAAAATTGACATATCTTGCTTTAGCGGATATGACACCTCACAGTACGACCATGCCTAGCTTTAGCAATTAATTGCATGCAGCATCCCCTAATACATAGATTCCTTCTCTGCACTATTACGGCCTTTTTCTAACTCCCTTTCAAATGGTATTTAAGGACACACACAATGTCATCAAAGATAAGAAATATGTTATTAAGACAAATATTCATACTGAAACAACTAAATCTATTTGAAACATACTGCAACCAATTTCCATGATAACATGCATGGTATCATCTAGTTTATTACTTTCGGGTGATACATTAGTTAGAAATAAGGCGTATGTAGTTATATATGCATGTTAAAAATAATATATGTTATATTATGAAGAAATATTAAACTACATGGACGCCTGATCAATATTGTAGTTGCACATGTTGATCAAACGTTCATTGTGTACTTACGAAACAAAACAAAAACTGAAAGGACATGTCTCCTCAAACAAAACGAGTGCGGAGAAAGGAGTATAAGCCGATTGATCATACTTGGACAAAGAACAAGGGCTTGTCAACCACGACTTTCGTATCGCCAGCGTCACATAATAGTTCCTCGATGCATGGGTATGGGGGGCGCGGTGCTGGATTTCCAAACTCTTCCAACCCCACATCGGCCGATGCTTCCACAAACACCACTCCCTCTCCGGTGCAGTCCACCACCAGCTTTTTTGTCTGGAAAACCTCTCTCAACCGACCGGCGATAGGGTAGTAGTACACAAGAGCCTCCGCGAGCGCCGCCTTGATGGCCTTTGCCGGCGTTGTCGTTGGATGGCCGCCTGGCCGGCAGCGGAAGAACCCGATCCCACAAGAGTAGACTCGTAGGTCGTAACAGTCGTCAATGTCGGAGAGGGCTTTGGTCTCGCGCGGCGTTGGCCGTGCCGGCGCCACCAGCTCGGGCTTGCTCCGGCGTGCGGTGAACTTCGCCATTGCGTTCCAACCCTTGGGTGCTTGTGACCTTGTGTTGTATTGTACCTCCACTAACTCTGATGCTTTGATTCATTGTTGTATTTCTATATATACACATAGAGATGCTTGACGTGTAGAAATGATATACTACATCCGTACTACATCTCTTGGTCTCGGAGGACAAGTACTTGGTTTGTCAAATTACTTTCACGTGTCATAGCACATGAAAATGCTCTTTGTACACATCGCATATCTGCCGGAAATGTGTGCAAGTGTGCAACTAGGTCATTCGGAAGAAACAAAAGACTGCAAATGGACAATCTCAATTTGCGCGCACCCGTATCACACATTTTATCCATACTTTGTCATTATCGCCCAATCTCATGAGTCTCCTGCATGCACACTCACCAGTCGCGGAGCCAGAAAATTAGAGCAAGGAGCATCAAGTATAGTTAAACCTTGTTAGGGATGATCAATCCATCAAAAAACACCATTTTAACACATAAAAAATAACTATTACTGTTCATTCTAGGCTTAACTCACTAATGTTGGGGGGCAAGCCGTGGCTGGCACCCCCTATCTCCGCCACTAACACTCACTCCAGCAATTAACTCGCAAACTTATGCGAGACTTGGGGTATTTCCTACCCACCGCTCACTGCGGCAGATTACAGATCATGTGGATTGGGCCGGACCATTTGCACTGGGTTTTTTTACAGAAAGAATTCAGTTTGTGTTGATTCTTTGGTTTTATCTTTTCATTTCCATTTTTTATTTTCTAATTATTAATTTAATTTTAAATAGTTTTGAAATACAACGTGAACATTTCTTAAAATATGGTGAATATGTTTCAACACATAATGAACATTTTGAAGTACCTAGTGATGTTTCTAAAATAATAGGGTGATCATGTTTACGAAAATACGTTCATGCAATCTTTAAAGGAAATCATGAATTTTCAAAAAATGCTCATGCAATTTAGAAAATAATAAATTTGATTAGAACATTCATCTAAATTTAGAAGAATACAGCATAACTTTTTAAAATGATTGTTCGTACAATTATAAATAATCACATTAAAAAAATGGTTGTGTTTTATGTAATAAAAAAGCAGAGCAAACCGGAGAATCGCTAAAACATGTAGGAGGGGCGTTGAACATGGAACGCCCGAATTCCGCCATCCCACGACGCACAAGACCAAAAAAAAAACAAATAGGATGTCTCAAGATTTATCCAAGGACAGAGCTTGAATTGAAACATAGTAAAAAGCCCCAATACATGCATTCCCCCCTTGCAAACGTCACTCGGACCACTAGTGATGACAAGTGTTGCATCGCATATGCGGCACTTTTCGTAACTAGTGGGTTTTGTGAGATTTTTTTCTTGCGCGGGGAGATATAGGTGGGTTTATTTGTGCTTTTTCGTAGATTTCATTTTTTTAAATGATTTATCCCTTAAAATGTGCATCCAAATTGTGAATCATGTTCACCTTTGCACTCCTCGCGTCATACCTTCAAAACTAGATGTCATATTGATAAGTTTTGATGAACTTTTTACGGATGAAATATATGCTCCAAAACTGTACCAATCCATGCTTCATAACTACACTAATTGTGGTTCACTTCCCGGAGACGCACTATTGTTCTTTCACACAAGAAGCACATTGTGCTTCACTTTTGGGGAAACACGTGGAAGCCCAACAGTTATTTCACGCGGGCACATACTGAATTTCTAACAAGTGCAAGAGTGAAACATATTCGGTTTTCCAAACTCAAAAACTTTGATCCCAACCTAGCTTGGTTCGCAAGTGCACTGCTAATTTCTAACACCTAGAGCGTGCTGACAAACTATATAAAAATAAAGGGGTGAATATAATAAGATAAACTTTGGAGGATAGTGTGAACCAATAGAAGTTGCATTTAGAGGTGAAAAAGAAGTAGGGAAAAAAACAAAATAGGAAAAAATTGGGCCGTTGCGAGAATCGAACTCGCGACCTCTCACACCCAAAGCGAGAATCATACCACTAGACCAAACGCCCTATTATTTGTGCTTTTTCGTAGATTTCATTTTTTAAATGATTTATCCCTTAAAATGTGCATCCAAATTATGAATCATGTTCACCTTTGCACTCCTCGGGTCATACCTTCAAAACTAGATGTCATATTGATAAGTTTTGATGAACTTTTTACGGATGAAATATGCTCCAAAACTGTACCAATCCATGCTTCATAACTACACTAATTGTGGTTCACTTCCGGGGACGCACTATTGTTCTTTCACACAAGAAGCACATTGTGCTTCACTTTTGGGGAAACGCGTGGAAGCCCAACAATTATTTCACGCGGGCACATACTGAATTTCTAACAAGTGCAAGAGTGAAACATATTCGGTTTTCCAAACTCAAAAAAACTTTGGTCCCAACCTAGCTCGGTTCGCAAGTGCACTGCTAATTTCTAACACCTAGAGCGTGCTGACAAACTATATAAAAATAAGGGGACTGCTACGCGTCGGTCGGTGGATCTTTTTAAAAGATCCGCCACCTCGCGCGACGTTGGATCTAGCAGGATGAATGTTATTTCTACTTTGCAACAAAGGCCTTGTTTCAGAAACATTTATAATAAAGATTGTGTTGCAGAATTTTTGTGCAACAGAGGTTGTGTTGCGGAATTTTTTCGCAACACTGCTTGTGTTGCGAATATATATTTTTGCAACATGGGTGTTGCTTCGAAAAAAAAATTAACACAGACAATGTTGCAGAAATTATTGCAGTTTTTATTTGCTTTTTATTTTTCGCAACACGAGTGTTGTTGCGAAGCGCAATTTTGCAACACACAAAATAGTGCAGAAAGAGAGACGCAAAGACACACATACGTGGGTCGCAAAGAGGAGGTGGCGGATCGCTTGTCGGCTAAAGGTAAGCATTTTCCTAAAAATAAAGGCGTGAATATAATAAGATAAACTTTGGAGGATAGTGTGAACCAATAGAAGTTGCATTTAGAGGTGAAAAAGAAGTAGGGAAAAAACAAAATAGGAAAAAATTGGGGCGTTGCCAGAATCGAACTCGCGACCTCTCACACCCAAAGCGAGAATCATACCACTAGACCAAACGCCCTATTATTTGTGGTTTTTCGTAGATTTCATTTTTTTAAAATGATTTATCCGTTAAAATGTGCATCCAAATTATGAATCATGTTCACCTTTGCACTCCTCGCGTCATGCCTTCAAAACTAGATGTCATATTGATAAATTTTGATGAACTTTTTACGGATGAAATATGCTCCAAAACTGTACCAATCCATGCTTCATAACTACACTAATTGTGGTTCACTTCCGAGAGACGCACTATTGTTCTTTCACACAAGAAGCACATTGTGCTTCACTTTTGGGGAAACACGTGGAAGCCCAACAATTATTTCACGCGGGCACATACTGAATTTCTAACAAGTGCAAGAGTGAAACATATTCGGTTTTCCAAACTCAAAAAAACTTTGGTCCCAACCTAGCTCAGTTCGCAAGTGCACTGCTAATTTCTAACACCTAGAGCGTGCTGACAAACTATATAAAAATAAGGTGACTGCTACGCGTCGGTCGGTGGATCTTTTTAAAAGATCCGCCACCTCGCGCGACGTTGGATCTAGCAGGATGAATGTTATTTCTACTTTGCAACAAAGGCCTTGTTTCAGAAACATTTATAATAAAGATTGTGTTGTAGAATTTTTGTGCAACAGATGTTGTGTTGCGGAATTTTTTCGCAACACTCCTTGTGTTGCGAATATATATTTTTGCAACATGGGTGTTGCTTCGGAAAAAAAAATTAACACAGACAATGTTGCAAAAAATATTTGCAGTTTTTATTTGTTTTTTATTTTTCGCAACACGAGTGTTGTTGCGAAGCGCAATTTTGTAACACAAAAAATATTGCAGAAAGAGAGACGGAAAGACACACATACGTGGGTCGCAAAGAAGAGGTGGCGGATCGCTTGTGTGCGATCCGTCGGCTGAAGGTAAGCATTTTCCTAAAAATAAAGGGGTGAATATAATAAGATAAACTTTGGAGGATAGTGTGAACCAATAGAAGTTGCATTTAGAGGTGAAAAAGAAGTAGGAAAAAAACGAAATAGGAAAAAATTGGGGTGTTGCGAGAATCAAACTCGCGACCTCTCACACCCAAAGCGAGAATCATACCACTAGACCAAACGCCCTATTATTTGTGCTTTTTCGTAGATTTCATTTTTTTAAATGATTTATTCCTTAAAATGTGCATCCAAATTATGAATCATGTTCACCTTTGCACTCCTCGCGTCATACCTTCAAAACTAGATGTCATATTGATAAGTTTTGATGGACTTTTTACGGATGAAATATGCTCCAAAACTGTACCAATCCATGCTTCATAACTACACTAATTGTGGTTCACTTCCCGGAGACGCACTATTGTTCTTTCACACAAGAAGCACATTGTGCTTCACTTTTGGGGAAACACGTGGAAGCCCAACAATTATTTCGCGCGAGCACATACTGAATTTCTAACAAGTGCAAGAGTGAAACATATTCGGTTTTCCAAACTCAAAAAAACTTTGGTCCCAACCTAGCTCGGTTCGCAAGTGCACTGCTAATTTCTAACACCTAGAGCGTGCTGACAAACTATATAAAAATAAGGGGACTGCTACGCGTCGGTCGGTGGATCTTTTTAAAAGATCCGCCACCTCGCGCGACGTTGGATCTAGCAGGATGAATGTTATTTTTACTTTGCAACAAAGGCCTTGTTTCAGAAACATTTATAATAAAGATTGTGTTGTAGAATTTTTGTGCAACAGAGGTTGTGTTGCGGAATTTTTTCGCAACACTGCTTGTGTTGCGAATATATATTTTTGCAACATGGGTGTTGCTTCGGAAAAAAGAAATTAACACAGACAATGTTGCAGAAAATATTTGCAGTTTTTATTTGCTTTTTATTTTTCGCAACACGAGTGTTGTTGCGAAGCGCAATTTTGCAACACACAAAATATTGCAGAAAGAGACACAAAGGCACACATACGTGGGTCGCAAAGAGGAGGTGGCGGATCGCTTGTGCGATCCGTCGACTGAAGGTAAGCATTTTCCTAAAAATAAAGGGGTAAAGGGGTAAATATAATAAGACAAACTTTGGAGGATAGTGTGAACCAATAGAAGTTGCATTTAGAGGTGAAAAAGAAGTAGGGAAAAAACGAAATAGGGAAAAATTGGGGCGTTGCGAGAATCGAACTCACGACCTCTCGCACCCAAAGCGAGAATCATACCACTAGACCAAACGCCCTATTACGGTCCTTTTTAGTGTTAGGTCTTACTAATTCGTTGTCATATGCTTATTTGGCCGTGCTGATCAGCGTAAGTTGCTGCAAGCTTCACTGAAGACAACAGAAATGTCAATGTGGAGGGCAGATTGGTTTTTCTCGCCCAGTAAGAGAGGGTTAAACAGATTGGAATTAGCATGTCATAACAGATTGGGAGGATATGTAGAAATCTACAGGCAGACACCTGAGCGCTGATCTCGGTTTTGGGTTTCTGTTTGTCCACCTTTGTCTTGATCTTCTGCTCCATGAACGCCTTCTCGGTGTCGAGGCCAAACATCTTGTTGAGGACGAGGATCGGTGCATGTTGTCAAGTGTTCCATCAAGGGTGCGGTCGGTGCCGTCGTATCTCAGGTGCTGCAATGGGCCGTGGAAGTCTGTTCATTATACATGTAGTGAGCTGCTCGATGGGTCTATGTCCATCCCCCCCCCCCCCCCCCCACCATGCCCCACGACACCTTTTTAGGTTCGGTACTAGGTTCGGAGACTGTTTTTGTTTAAAAAAGGGCACAACCACACCCCAACGCTCTCAAGACGTTAAAATAGCGGCGGCATACCAAGGCGGAACCCGGTGTGCTGGGGGCTCTTGGGGGCGCCGGCGGAAGTTTCGACGAATCATGTCTCCCTACGTGTCCTTTTTCTTTGCCCACCTAATCATTTCCCTCACAAACTTTTGATTGAGGTGGGGTGTGGCTAGGAAGTTGCCCTCCCCATGCAGGGAAATACACTTTGGATCCTGGTTGTATATCACCCTATATGAATTTTTTATTTTAATAATTAATTAAAAAAATTAAAATAATTTTGAGGTATTTTTATATTAAACTTAACTTTGTTTTGCACTAGTATATAAAATTTCATGGAAAAAAGTCAACATTGACTTCTGGACAAAAAAGTCAAAATTTATTTGCTATTATAGGTCACTATTTTCACTCTTTTGATCAAAAATTCGTATTTTTTTTAAATAAGTCATAGTGCATTTATCTTTTTGTCATTTTTTTCTTAGAAGTACAATGAAAAGTCAAGCTTATTTCAAAAATATTTTCAGAATTTTTAGATTTTTTGTTGAATTGCTAAATTTCTTTTGCATATAGGGTGTATATACATCCAGATTTTAAAAGTTTCCCTCCTCTCCATGCACCCCTATTATCGATGAAGCATTTGACCCCCCAAAACCTCAACTTTTTTATTCCATGGTGTTTTGGGGGGCTCAATGGTTGAAGATGAGCCCTGACCCGGCTGAACGATAAATGCAGTGTTTTCAGTGTGAACCATCAAGGCAATCGAGTCATTCATGGCCATGAACAACCATTAATACGACAATTTGTGAGAATTGTTACTTCATCCACAGTAGAATGTGAGACTTCCTTGTATCTATATGTTTTTGTTTTATTCTGATTAACAGTTAGACCAATAAAATAGTACTCCCTCTGTACAGACATACAAGATAGTTTTGATGATTATTTTAGTGATCTAAACGTTTTTATATTTTTTCGGAGGGATTATGTAATACAAAGTGGTTTCACTTAATGAAACATCAGCATGCACTGTCTCTAGAAGAATCTATTTCTAGAACGTATATTTTTCTATGGTGCAGTCAAAATTTTGTAGTTATAAAGCCATGGATGCATTCATGACCTGGTCCAGCAAGCATACGTGCTCCACAAGGCTGAGATTCCAATGCATGCATGCATGCCAGTGCGGTATGTAACGTTGTTAGAGCATCTCCAACAGCAGCGCAAAACAAGCGCGGCGCCGAAAAATATGCCGTTTTAGCGCGCGCGCGACGCGGCGGGATGCTTCAGCGGGCGCGTAAAAACTGCGCACACGCTAAAACAAGTTGGGCGCGCTGTCCATCGCCTTATCCCGCGTTGTTTATTTCGGGCGCTCATTTCCGCGCGCTCGACTCGAGCGCGTGCGCGAACTCTCTCCTTTCTTCCTCCTTCGCACCGCGCGCGCCGGCGTCAGCGCCCCTGCCACCATGGACGCACACAGCGGCACCCCGCTCACTCCGCTATACAGCCGCCCCCCCCCCCCCCCCCCGCCGCAGCCGCCGAAAACCCACTTTGGCGTCCCCAGCGCCGGAGCTCCGCCGACCGCCGGCCTCGCGCGCAGCCTCTTCTTGCCGCCGCGGATGACCACGCCGACGGGTGGCGTCGCGCCGGCGCCGTCCCGTGCCGCCGCCGCACCGTCGAAGCTCCCCAATGCGGCGGGGTCGAAGAAAGGAAAAACATCCGCGAAGAAGAAGGCGACGGACGGCTCCGGCAGCTCGAAGGGGAAGAAGAAAAAGCTTGCAGGGCGGCGGACGGGCGCGGCGTCTACCGAAGCGCCGGCGAGCTCACTCGTTGAGCCGGCGGCCGACGCGCACCACGTGTTCGACGAATGCCCCCAAGGTGAAAAAAATTCCAACTTTTATTTTCTTGTTATTTTTTCAATGCATCATCATATAGATAGCTTATATTTGCATTGTTCAAAAAACTTTGTAGTCTCAACGATGATGCATACATGTCAACTATTGGTGTTGGGTCCAACAATTGGCATTGGTCTCAAACCAATGACATCCATTTGGACGACCATGAGTTTGAGGTGGACGAGGAGGGTGAGGGCATTGTCGAGGCGCCGAAAGAAAGAGCGGGCAATTACACCACCAACGATGACAAATTACTATGCAATACTTGGTTGCAAGTGTCGACACTAGTAGAAAACAGGGCATTGAGCCAACCACATTGGACCCGGATTGGATATAAACCGGTTCTAAAGGGTCTGTCCGCTGGGCCCCCTCCCTGCAGCAAATGGCCGCAAGGCCTTTAGGACCGGTTTGTAACACAAACCGGTCCTAAAGGTTTTTGGACCGTTTGCTGCAGGGAGGGGCCCCAGTGGACAGACCCTTTAGAACCGGTTTGTATCACAAACCGGTGCTAAAGGTTTTCTCATTTTTGCAGCAACTGCGGGGCCCCGCTGTCAGACCCTTTAGCACCGGTTTTTGACACAAACCGGTCCTAAAGCCCTCCTCTCCTTCCTCCCCGAGCACCCCTATATTCCACCCCATTTTTTCTAGCTCCATTTTTTCTAGCTCGAGCTCAACTCCATTTTTGCTCTCTCCTTCCTCTTGGGAGCTCTAATCCATCCCCATTTTTCTCCACCATTTGTCAAGATTGTTGGCACCCATCGGTCCTACGGTTAGCATCAACATTTCCTCTTCCGGTATTGCAAGTTTTGCTCGTTTTCTTGCTCATTTCATTTTTGTTGTGCTAGCTAGGTGTTTGATGAAATGCCTAAGCTAGAGAGAGTTCATCATTTGTTATGTATACATATGCAATTTGAGCTCAAATTTAATTATGATTTGTGGTTTTTTTTAGTGTCGCGCGCCTTGTCCCCTTCCTCACCGCCGTCGATCGCCCCGTCACCGACACAACCTTGGTAAGCTATTGTTTTTATTTACCAAAACAAATTTTGATTTGTATGATTTACATATTTACTTGTATATCATTTTCTTATTGTGTAAGTTTTTTTTATATGTATAGCGCCATGGTTTTGATATCCGTCCCCGTTGGCCCTCGTCCAGTCTATGATTCGGATGTGGTATATTATCTTTTATAACTACATATTTTCATTTCCTGATTATATGACAATTAATTACGCCGACCAACTTGACATAGATATTTTTATCTAGGAGGTAGTGGAACCGGAAATGCCAATCGACCCTATTGTTGAGAAGTTACACTTAGTTGAACAAGAAAATGTTGGCCTGAAAGAAAGATTGAAAAAAACTGAAGAAAGGTTGGAAAAAACTGAAAGAGAGAAGATGACCTTGGAAAAGGTTCTTGCCGGTGTCGTCGATGGTCACAAGAGCGAGATGGACGCAATGCGTCTGAAGATTAGAAAGATTAGAAAATATGCAATTAGTAAAGAGGCTTGGTATCATTATGCCGTCGGGTCAATTGTTACCTTTGTTGCGATTTTGATCGCATTTGTTGTTGTTTTTAAATGCATTAATTAGAGAGAGTTTTTATGGTTCGTTTCAGTGTGTGTTTTTATGAGAACTATATATGTATGGTCAATACGCTACTTTGATTTTAACGTGTAATGAACTTTTTGTATTAATTAATTAATTTAGTCATGATGATTTAGCATAATGGTTTTTGATAAATTTATATAATGCAGATGAACCGGCAATGGATGTACAGTGATCGACGTCGTCCCGAATTCCTTAATGGCATGCATAGTTTTCTCAATGTGGCTGAGAAAAACAGGCAGAATGGATTTATTTTCTGTCTATGTAAAAAATGCCAGAATAAGAGGAATTTCCCTAACTCAAGAACCATACACACCCACCTGTTGCAAGAAGGCTTCATGCCCAGTTATTTTTGTTGGACCAAGCACGGAGAAAGAGGGGTTGTAATAGAAGACAATGAAGAAGAAGAGGATAATGATAACTATCCTATGTTCGGTGAACACGGTGATACTGAAATGGGGGAAGACGAGCCTGAACTTGAGGACATTGCTGATGAGTCTGATGATGATCTTCGTCAGGTCATTCGTGAAGAACAGATAAACTGCGGAAGTGAAAACGAGAGGTTGAAGTTGGAGCGCATGTTAGAAGATCACAAAAAATTGTTGTACCCAAATTGCGAAGATGGCCAGAAAAAGCTGGGCACCATCCTGGAATTGCTGCAATGGAAGGCAGAGAATGGAATATCTGACAAGGGATTTGAAAAGCTGCTGAAAATAATGAAGAAGATGCTTCCAAGAGATAACGTGCTGCCCTGCAGTACGTACGAAGCAAAGAAGGTTGTCTGCCCTCTAGGATTGGAAGTGCATAAGATACATGCATGCATCAATGACTGCATCCTCTACCGCGGTCAGCACGAGAATTTAAATGCGTGCCCGGTATGCGGTGCATTTCGGTATAAGATCAGGCGAGATGACCCTGGTGATGTTGAGGGCGACGATCGCCCCAGGAAGAGGGTTCGTGCCAAGGTGATGTGGCATGCTCCTATAATACCACGGTTGAAACGTTTGTTCCGAAACAAAGAGCATGCCAAGTTGCTGTGATGGCACAAAGAAGACCGTAAGGAAGACGATATGCTGAGACAACCCGCTGATGGGTCGCAGTGGAGAAACATCGACGATAAGTACGAGGACTTTGCACGTGACCCAAGAAACTTAAGGTTTGGTCTAAGTACAGATGGCCTGAATCCGTTTGGGGAGCAGAGTAGCAGTCATAGCACCTGGCCCGTGACTCTATGTATCTATAACCTTCCTCCTTGGTTATGCATGAAGCGTAAGTTCATTATGATGCCAGTGCTTATCCCAGGCCCGTCGCAACCCGGCAACAACATTGATGTGTACCTGAGGCCACTGGTTGATGAACTTTTAGAGTTATGGGCTGACGAAGGTGTACGTGTGTGGGACGAGTACAAACAGGAGGAATTTGACCTACGAGGGTTGCTGTTTGTAACCATCAATGATTGGCCCGCTCTTAGTAACATCTCAGGACAGTCAAACAAGGGATACAGCGCATGCACACACTGTTTAGGCGAGACTGAAAGTATACATATAGGCAAGAATGTGTACCCGGGGCATCGTCGATTTCTTCCAGACAGGCATCCCGTAAGAAAGAAAGGAAAGCATTTCAAAGGCGAGGCAGATACACGGAGGAAGCCAACCCTCCCTAAAGGTACTGATATATATGACATGGTCAAAGATATAAAAGTAATCTTTGGTAAGGGTCCTGGCGCACAATCTGTTCCGAATGACGCCGACAACCACGTAGCCATGTGGAAGAAGAAATCTATATTCTGGGAACTACCCTATTGGAAATTCCTAGAGGTTCGCTCTGCGATCGACGTGATGCACGTGACGAAAAATATTTGCGTGAACCTGCTAAACTTATTGGGCGTGCATGGGAAGAAGTCGAGAGATACACCAAAAGCACGACTGCACCACCAACGTATGCACGAACGAGACGACCTGATGAATCGAGAGAATTTCAAAGGTCTTGCCAGCTATGCTCTTACCAAGGAAGAGAAGGAGATCTTTTTCCAAGTCCTGAGCAATATCAAGGTCCCGTCTGGCTACTCGTCGAACATAAAAGGAATACTAAACCTGGAAGAGAAAAAGTTCCAAAACCTAAAGTCTCATGACTGCCACGTGATCATGACCCAGTTACTTCCGATTGCATTGAGGGGGCTTTTGCCAGAAAACGTGCGAGTACCCATTGTGAAGCTATGTGCATTCCTCAACGCAATTTCTCAGAAGGCAATCGATCCAGCAACTCTACCAAGTTTACAGAAGGACGTGGTCCAATGTCTTGTCAGCTTCGAGTTGGTGTTCCCACCAACCTTCTTCAATATTATGACGCACCTCATAGTTCACCTAGTCCAAGAGATTTCCGTTCTCGGTCCTGTATTCTTACACAATATGTTCCCCTTTGAGAGGTTCACGGGAGTCTTGAAGAATTATGTTAAAAACCGTGCTAGGCTAGAAGGAAGCATGGTCAAGGGCTATGGAACAGAGGAGGTCATTGAGTTTTGTGTTGACTTTATTCCTGACCTGAACCCGATCGGTGTTCCTCAGTCGCGCCATGAGGGAAGACTGCGTGGAAAAGGCACGCTAGGAAAGAAATCAACAACATGTATGGACGAGCAATCTTTCACTCAAGCACACTACACAGTTCTAGTTAATTCCAGCTTGGCGGCTCCATATATCCAGGAACACAAGGATATTTTACGCTCGGAATACCCGGAGCAACCTGAAGATTTCATTGCTAAAGAACACGCGAAGACTTTCGGCGGTTGGTTGCAAAGACGTCTCATTAATGACAACATTGTTGAAGATGAGCTATACTTGTTGGCCAAGCAACCATCCTCGACTGTATTGACCTTTAAAGGGTACGAGATAAATGGTAACACATTTTACACGGCAGACCAAGATAAAAAGAGCACCAACCAAAACAGTGGCGTCCGGTTTGATGCAAAAGACGACAACGGGCAAAGGGTCACATACTATGGTTACATAGAGCAGATATGGGAACTTGACTACGGACCTTCCTTTAAGGTCCCTTTGTTCTGGTGCAAATGGTTCAACCTGTCAGGCGTGAAGGTAGATCCGAAGTACGGAATGACAACAGTGGATCAGAAGAATCTTGGGTACGGCAATGATCAATTCGTCCTAGCCAATGATGTGGCTCAGGTTTTCTATGTGAAGGACATGTCTAGCAGACCGAGAAAAAGAAAAGATAAGGAAGCGAATACATCAGACGATGAGCCAAGGCGCCACATAGTTCTTTCAGGGAAAAGAAACATCGTGGGAGTCGAGGACAAGACAGACATGTCAGAAGATTACAATAAATTTGATGAAATTCCTCCCTTCAAAGTCAAAGATGATCCAAGCATCCCGTTAAATGATGAAGATAGTCCATGGTTACGGCGCAATCAGAAGAACGGCAAGAAGAAAAATAGATAGGGGGTGTTGTTGGTGATGTGTAATAATGTATTAAACCTTTTATGTAATTGTGTTGACCATTTTGATAAATATTAAAAATTTGACCAGTTTCCACTAAATTTGACCATTTTGATAAATATCATTTTTATTTTTTAAGTGTTAAAATGACATTTTGACAATTTGTAAATAAATGCAAAAAAAAGGGGAAACAAAAAAGAAAAATAAAAGAAGAAACAGGAAAAAGAAAAAAGAAAACAAAAAGAAAAAGAAAACAGGAAACACAAAAAAGGAAAAAAGAAAAATAAAAGAAGAAACAGGAAAAAGAAAAAGGAAACAAAAAGAAAAAGAAAACAGAAAACAGAAAAAAGGAAAAAAGAAAAAGGAAAAAAACCTTTAGGACCGGTCTGTAACAACAACCGGTCCTAAAGGTGGGTTCGGTTCGCGCCCAATTTTTGGACCCTTTAGCACCGGTTAACAACCGGTGCTAAAGGGTCTTTAGCACCGGTTGTTAACACAAACCGGTGCTAAAGGTTCTAGACCTCTCCGGGGTCGCCAACTTCTCGCCTTCCCGCGCGTCTCTCCTCGCCTTCTCTCCTCGCCGCCTCTCTCCTCGCCGACTCGGCCTCCTCGCGCCGCCTCGCCGGCTGACGATCCTCGGCGCCGCCTCCTCGCCGCGCCGTCGCCTCCTCGCCGCGCCGCCGCCTCTTCGCGCCGCCGCCTCCTCGCGCGCGCGGCCTCCTCGCGCCGCCTCGCCGGCCGACGATCCTCGCCGCCTCCTCGCCGCGCCGTCGCCTCCTCGCTGCGCCGCCGCCTCCTCACGCCGCCTCGCCGGCCGACGATCCTCGCCGCCTCCTCGCCACGCCGCCGCCTCCTCGCCGATCCTCGCCGCCTCCTCGCGTGCCGCCTCCTCGCCGATCCTCGCGCCGCCTCCTTGCCGCGCCGTCGCCTCCTCGCCGCGCCGTCGCCTCCTCGACGCCTCCTCGCGACGCCTCCTCGCCGCCTCCTCGCGCGCCGCCTCCTCGCCGCCCCACTTCGTCTTCTTCACGTACGGTATATCCATATTTTCGTATATCCATATTGTTGTATGCTTGTAATTATAAACGTCGATATTAGTTTTTTTCCGGCCCGAATAGGACATCCTATAAAAAAAAGTTACGTGATCATGCATATTCTCACGGCTCTCACGGCTCTCACGGCTAAAAGAAGTTACGGGATTTGTTCTATCGACGTACAAATCGTACCTGCTAGAGATGCTCTCACGGCTCGATTTGAAGCCGCCTTCATCATTTATGTCGCTAAAGCGAGAAAGACGATTCTAGTAGACTCACTTTTTCAGTCAACATTCGAAACTTTCCGACGTACAAATCCTATAGACGAAGTTGGTCAACATTCGTGCAACGTGAGGTGACTCCGACGATTCTGACGATTCCGTAAAACCCTAAACCGACGATTCCGACGATTCCAACGATTCCGTAAAACCCTAAACCGACGATTCCGACGATTCCGACGATTCCGTAAAACCCTAAACCGACGATTCCGACAATTTCGTAAAACTTTCCGACGATTACAATTCCGTAAAACTTTCCTACGATTCCGACGATTCCATAACTGCGGGGAAAGTTTCCGACGATTCCGTAAAACTTTCCGACGATTCCGTAAAACTTTGAGACGATTACGACTCCGACGATTCCGTAAAACTTTTCCGTAAAATTTCTGGTTCCGTAAAACTTTTCCGTAAATAATTTTGCTAAGTTAAATTCTTGTTACTAGCAGGTGTTGAGCTATGGATCCCCAAGAACCACATGATCAGCACGCCGATCAGCTCGCGGGAATGGGTGAGGCGGAGAAGGAAAGATACATGTGCCAGATGATTTTTGAAGATGCAACGGCCATATATCATGATGACGACGGTGGGCATGCGTTTAGCAATCAATTTTTGAACGACTCCGGTGACGGAGCTGAGAATATAGAAGATGTAGTAGATGCAGAAGTGCCCTCCGGAACAAACTCTGCCAATGTATATCTCAAGTCACTGTTGACGCAACAATTAATTTGTATTGCACGTACTAACGAATCATTATTTTCCCGTTTAGGTGCCCTCCGGAACACCTAGCGCAAGTACTGAGACAAAGTCGAAACGAGGCCCGGCCGCAAGGTTGAAAGATACTGCAAGGTACTCGATCGATAAAGTTGCTGCTGATGGCAAACCACTGGAACCCCCAGAAACTTATCGCAAATTTGTAAATCAGTGCGGAGTTGTTGTAAGAGACCTGGTCCCGATCAACTTAATAGAATGGAATAAGCCGAAGACCGGCGCCAACGTTGGAGCTACTTATGTCGATGACAGATTGAAAAGAGTGCTTTGCGACACGGTCTGGCTAAATTTCAGCGTAGCGGAAGATAAGAAGAAGAAAGTCGAGGAGTGGGCTTTGAAGAAGATGGCCACACAATTCCAGAGGTGGAAGAAAGACTTGTGGAAGAAATATAAGGACGAAGATCCAGTTTTCACTGGGCACCTAGTGAAGATAAGAGACGCTTGGCCTGATTTTAAGGCGTACAAGAAATCGGGTGTCTTTACATCCCGATCAGCCACAAACACGGAGAATGCGAAGAAGAAGAAATATCACCATATTTTGGGGTCAGGTGGCTACATGACTGCCCTGCCTAGGTGGCGACGCTATGAAGATGCGCTTCTAAAAATAAATATCATTCCACAGACACATGACTGGCCCGATAGGTCCAAGTTCTGGTTGTTCGTGCATGGGGCAACGTTGGACGCTGAGGCTGGGATGATTGTTGCGGAGGGACCATGGTCGGAAAAAATAACACAAGTCGTATCAGATCTAGAGAAGGCAATAGAAGCTGTTCGAAAAGGAACTTTTGTTCCCGATAGAGAGAACGACGAGTTGACGAAGGCACTCGGGAACCCCGAAAAGTGGGGACGAACACGAGGCTTTGGACCCACTACCCCGTGGAACCAAGGGTTTCCGGCGGACCTTGGCACTTACAGAAGCCGTGGTAGAAGCAAGAGGAAGGCGCTGGAGCGGATAGCGACATTAGAAGAAAAGGTGGCGTTTCTCTTGAAGAAAGGGGGACACCCTGTACCTGACACTGAAGAGGAGGAAGAAGATCCTGCACCTGACGCTGATCAGCAGCAATTAAAAGACGATCCTGTAGCAGATGCCGTCCCATCTCAGCATAGAAGCAACGTGGGTTCCACGCAGCTGCAGCTAGAAGACGGTCCTGCACTCGAACCGTCGGCGCCTCACTACCCCGTGGATGATGTCACGGAGAAGACAAACTGTGAGATACATATGCCAATGGGGAACATATCCTTCATGGTGGCGTCAGGCTATGCTTTACCGAATCAACCTGGAGCAACCTACCATGGTGGTCAGATTCCAGCATCCCATGCTCGTGTCGGGTTGTCAACAATTACGCCGGGATGCCAGTCAATTGAGCTTGATATTCCTGGAGGTGAAGGCGAGAAGACACTGGGAGAAATGGAGCTTGGTATCATCTTGTGGAAGAAGAAACACATCGTGTTTCCTAACGCGGCGCCAAGGCCACCGACTCCTCCAGGTACAAATGCACCACCTCCAACAATTACTGAATGTTGCACCACATGTAAGCCTATTTTTAATAGTTTTTTCACTTTCGTACAGAGAATGCACGACCTCCAAGTCCACCCCCCAACGCACCTCCAAGTCCACCCCACAACGAAGATAGGGAGCCCGAGGCCGAGAGTCCATCGCCCGTGCACTCCAGTGAGCCGACGGATGCTCCCACTATGGATACGGCAAAGCGGAAGCTGCAGTTCAGAAGAAACGGGACTCCTCCCAAGAAGAGAGAAAGGAAACCCAATAAAGTCAAGACTCCCCCGAAGTTACCAGGCCTGATGACTCCGGAGGAACTAGACGAGGCCGTGAAAGCCAAAAACAAAGCATGGTTCGCACGGTTTCCCCTGAAGCCCCCTCCAGACATCTGGAAGGAAACTCTGAAGAACGTACCAAAGTGGAAAATTGAGCGCACCATCGACAACTTATATTATCCTGAACCGCCGCCACCGCCGCCCCTTTCAGACTATGAACGGTTCATTGAAAAGATGCACACCGCACAGATGAAGCAGGCGGAGCAGATGAAGCAGGCGGAGCAGACGAAATGCGGGAAACAAGTTCCCCAGCTCGGACAACAAGAAGCACAGTCAATTTCCCCGCTCAAGGTGTTATCTGACCAGGCTTTAGTGTCCGGTCCACGCATGGGCGACGTAGGTTACGCTATTGCTGATGTGGTATATAAATATAAGCCCGAGCACCCTTTGGTCGAAAATCCTAGTGCTCTAACAACCCAACTATGGAATTTACATGGTTGGTACTTGGAGGCCGCAAGGCAAAAGAGAGACTGTATCATGGCGGCAGTTCAGGATCAACACTACTTCGGAGAGTACGGTGTGGAGGTTGGGTTCGATGATTTTTTCCAGATGTACAATCAACGTGCCCTCGACAAAGCTATCGTCAGCTGCTACTGTTTGTAAGTGATTTATTTGTGTAATTTAATTATTTAGTTAAGCTTGCGTTCATTGCCCGTATAATTTGTTGGGGAACGTCGCAAGGGAAACAAAAATTTCCTACGCGCACGAAGACCTATCATGGTGATGTCCATCTACGAGAGGGGATGAGTGATCTACGTACCCTTGTAGATCGTACAGCAGAAGCGTTAGAGAACGCGGTTGATGTAGTGGAACGTCCTCACGTCCCTCGATCCGCCCCGCGAACAATCCCGCGATCAGTCCCACGATCTAGTACCGAACGGACGGCACCTCCGCGTTCAGCACACGTACAGCTCGACGATGATCTCGGCCTTCTTGATCCAGCAAGAGAGACGGAGAGGTAGAAGAGTTCTCCGGCAGCGTGACGGCGCTCCGGAGGTTGGTGATGATCTTGTCTCAGCAGGGCTCCGCCCGAGCTCCGCAGAAACGCGATCTAGAGGAAAAACTATGGAGGTATGTGGTCGGGCAGCCGTGAGAAAGTCGTCTCAAATCAGCCCTAATACCTTAGTATATATAGGATGGAGGGGGAGGGAAGAGGCAGCCTCAAACCCTCAAGGGTTGGCCGAAATTGGAGGTGGAGGAGTCCTACTCCAATCCTACTTGGAGTAGGATTCCACCTTCCCACTTGGAAACTCTTTCCACCTTGTGTTTTTTTCCTTCTCAAACCTTATGGGCCTTAGTGGGAACTTATTCCAGCCCACTAGGGGCTGGTTTATCTCTTCCCATAGCCCATGAGACCCCTTGGGGCGTGACACCCCTCCCGATGGTCCCCGGCACCCCTCCCGGCACTCCCGGTACACTACCGATGAGCCCGAAACTTTTCCGGTAATGCACGAAAACCTTCCGGTAACCAAATGAGGTCATCCTATATATCAATCTTCGTTTCCGGACCATTCCGGAAACCCTCGTGACGTCCGTGATCTCATCCGGGACTCCGAACAACATTCGGTAACCAACCATATAACTCAAATACGCATAAAACAACGTCGAACCTTAAGTGTGCAGACCCTGCGGGTTCGAGAACTATGTAGACATGACCCGAGAGACTCCTCGGTCAATATCCAATAGCGGGACCTGGATGCCCATATTGGATCCTACATATTCTACGAAGATCTTATCGTTTGAACCTCAGTGCCAAGGATTCATATAATCCCGTATGTCATTCCCTTTGTCCTTCGGTATGTTACTTGCCCGAGATTCGATCGTCAGTATCCGTATACCTATTTCAATCTCGTTTACTGGCAAGTCTCTTTACTCGTTCCGTAATACAAGATCCCGCAACTTACACTAAGTTACATTGCTTGCAAGGCTTGTGTGTGATGTTGTATTACCGAGTGGGCCCCGAGATACCTCTCCGTTCACACGGAGTGACAAATCCCAGTCTCGATCCATACTAACTCAACGAACACCTTCGGAGATACCTGTAGAGCATCTTTATAGTCACCCAGTTACGTTGCGACGTTTGATACACACAAAGCATTCCTCCGGTGTCCGTGAGTTATATGATCTCATGGTCATAGGAACAAATACTTGACACGCAGAAAACAGTAGCAACAAAATGACACGATCAACATGCTACGTCTATTAGTTTGGGTCTAGTCCATCACATGATTCTCCTAATGATGTGATCCCGTTATCAAGTGACAACACTTGCCTATGGCCAGGAAACCTTGACCATCTTTGATTAACGAGCTAGTCAACTAGAGGCTTACTAGGGACAGTGTTTTGTCTATGTATCCACACAAGTATTGTGTTTCCAATCAATACAATTATAGCATGGATAATAAACGATTATCATGAACTAAGAAATATAATAATAACTAATTTATTATTGCCTCTAGGGCATATTTCCAACAGTCTCCCACTTGCACTAGAGTCAATAATCTAGTTCACATCACCATGTGATTCCAACGAATCCAACACCCATATAGTTATGGGGTCTGATCACGTCTTGCTCGTGAGAGAGGTTTTAGTCAACGGTTCTGAAACTTTCAGATCCGTGTGTTCTTTACAAATTTTTATGTCATCTTATAGATGCTGCTACTACGTGCTATTCGGAAATGCTCCAAATATCTACTCTACTATATGAATCCGTTTCACTACTCATAGTTATTCGGATTAGTGTCAAAGCTTGCATCAACGTAACCTCTTTACGACGAACTCTTTAACCACCTCCATAATCGAGAAAAATTCCTTAGTCCATTAGTTACTAAGGATAAATTTTGACCGCTGCTAGTGATTCAATCATGGATCACTCTCTCTACCCTCAACAGACTTTGAGTCAAGGCACACATCAGGTGCGGTACACAGCATGGCATACTTTAGATTCTACGGCTAAGGCATAGAAGACGACCTTCGTCTATTCTCTTTATTCTGCCGTGGTCGGGTTTTGAGTCTTACTCAAATTCACACCTCACAACGCAACCAAGAACTCCTTCTTTGCTGATCTATTTTGAACTCTTTCAAAAACTTGTCAAGGCATGCATCTTGTTGAAACTTCTATTAAGCGCTTTCGATCTATCTCCATAGATCTTTGATGCTCAACGTTCAAGTAGCGTAATCCAGGTATTCCTTTGAAAACTTCTTTCAAACAACCTTGTATGCTTTACAGAAATTCTACATTACTTCTGATCCACAATATGTCAACCACATATACCTATCAGAAATTCTATAGTGCTCCCACTCACTTCTTTGGAAATACAAGTTTCTCATAAACCTTGTACACACCCAAAAACTTTGATCATCTCATCAAAGTGTATATTCCAACTCCGAGATGCTTGCACCAGTCCATTGAAGGATCACTGGAGCTTGCATACTTGCTAGTATCTTTAGGATCGACAAAACCTTCTCGTTGTATCACATACAATGTTTGCTCAAGGAAACCGTCGAGGAAACAATGTTTTGACATCCTACGTGCAATATTTCATAAATAATGCAGCAACTACTAACATAATTCTAACAGACCTTTAGCATCGCTATGAGTGAGAAAGACTCATCATAGTCAACTGTTTGATCTCGTCGAAAACATCTTTGCGACAAGTCGAGCTTTTCTTAATAGTGACTTATCACCATCATCGTCTGTCTTCTTTTAAAGATCCATTTTAACCAATAGTCCCATGACCATCAAGTAGTTCTACCAAAGTCTACACTTTGTTTTCACACATGGATCCTCTCTCGGATTTTATGGCTTCCAGCCATTTGTCGGAATCTGGGCCCACCATCGCTTTCTCCATAACTCGTAGGTTCACTGTTGCTCAACAACATGACCTCCAAGACAGGGTTATCGTACTACTCTGCAGCAGTACGCGACCTTGTCGACCTACGAGGTTTGTAGTAACTTGATTCGAAGCTCAATGATCACCATCATCAGCTTCCACTTCAATTAGTGTAGGCGCCACAGGAACAACTTCCTATGCCCTGCTACACACTGGTTGAAGTGATGGTTTTAATAACCTCATCAAGTTCTACTACCCTCCCACTCAATTCTTTCGAGAGAAACCTTTTCTCGAGAAAGGATCCGTTTCTAGAAGCAAACACTTTGCTTTTGGATCTGAGATAGGAGATGTACCCAACTGTTTTGGATATCCTATGAAGATGCATTTATCCGCTTTGGGTTCGAGCTTATCAGACTGAAACTTTTTCACATAAGTTTCGAAGCCCCAAACTTTCAAGAAACGACAGTTTAGATTTCTCTAAACCTCAGTCTATACTGTGTCATCTCAACGGAAATACGCGGTGCCCTATTTAAAGTGAATGTGGTTGTCTCTAATGCATAACCCATAAACGATAGTGGTAATTCGATAAGAGACATCACAGCATGCACCATACTAAATAGTGCGTGGCTATGACGTTCAGACACATCATCACACCATGATGTTCCAGGTGGCACGAACTGTGAAACAATTTCCACATTGTCTTAACTGTGTACCAAAAACTCGCAACTCAGATATTCATTTCTATGATCATATCGTAGACAGTTTATCCTCTTGTTACGACGAACTTCACTCTGAAACAGAATTGAACTTTTCAATATTTCAGACTTGTGATTCATTAAGTAAATACTCCTGTATCTACTCATGTCGTCAGTGAAGTAAGAACATAATGATATCCACTGCATGCCTCAGCACTCACTGGACTGCATACATCAAAATGTATCACTTCCAACAAGTTACTATCTTGTTTCATCTCAATGAAAACAAGGCCTTGCTCATGTGGTATGATTTGCATGTCACTAGTGATTCGAAATCAGGTGAGTAAAGATCCATCAGCATGGAGCCTCTTCATGCAATTTATATACTAACATGACTCAAGCGGCAGTGCCACAAGTAAGTGGTACTATCATCATTTAACTCGTATCTTTTGGCACCAATGTGTAACACTACAATCGAGATTCAATAAACCATTGAAGGTGATTATTCAAGCAAATAGAGTAACCATTATTCTCTTTGAATGAATGATCGTATTGCAATAAACACGATCCAATCATGTTCATGCTTAACGCAAGCACCAAATAACAATTATTTAGGTTCAACACCAATCCCAATGGTAGAGGGGGCGTGTGACGTTTGATCATATCAACCTTGGAAACACTTCCAACACGTATCGTCACCTCGCCTTTAGCTAGTCTCCGCTTATGCCGTAGCTTTCATTTCGCGTTACTAATCACTTAGCAACCGAACCGGTATCCAATACCCTCGTGCTACTAGGAGTACTAGTAAAGTACACATCAACATTATGTATATCAAATATACTTCTCTCGACTTTTGCCAGCCTTCTTATCTCTCAAGTATCTAGAGTTGCTCCGCCTCACTGACTGTTCCCCTTATTACAGAAGCACTTAGTCTCGGGTTTGGGTTCAATCTTGGGTCTCTTCATTAGCGCAGCAACTGTTTTGCCGCTTCACGAAGTATCCCTTCTAGCCCTCCCCTTTCTTGAAACTTAGTGGTTTTTCAAACCATCAACTATTGATGCTCCTTCTTGATTTCTACTTTCGCAGTGTCAAACGTAGCGAATCGCTCAAGGATCATTGTATCTATCCTTGATATGTTATAGTTCATCACGAAGCTCTCAAAGCTTGGTGGCAGTGATTTTGGAGAACCATCACTATCTCATCTGGAAGATTAGCTCCCACTCGATTCGAGTGATTGTCGTACTCAGATAATCTGAGCACACGCTCAACGATTGAGCTTTTCTCCTTTACTTTGTGGTCAAAGAATCTTGTTGGAGGTCTCGTACCTCTTAACAAGGGTACAAGCATGAAATCACAATTTCATCTCTTTAGAACATCACTTATGTTCCGTGACGTTTTAAAACGTTTTCGGTGCCTTGCTTCTAAGCCATTAAGTACTTTGCACTGAACTATCGTGTAGTCATCAAAAACGTGTATGTCGGATGTTCACAGCATCCACAGACGACACTCGAGGTGCAGCACACCGAGTGGTGCATTAAGGACATAAGCCTTCTGCGCAACAACGAGGACAATCCTCGGTTTTACAGACTCAGTCTGCAAAGGTTGCTACTATCAATTTTCAACTAAATTTTCTCTAGGAACATAAAAAACAGTAGAGCTATAGCGCAAGCTACATCGTAATTCGCAAAGACCATTAGACTATGTTCATGACAATTAGTTCAATTAATCATATTACTTAAGAACTCCCACTCAAAATGTACATCTCTCTAGTCATTTGAGTGGTACATGATCCAAATCCACTATCTCAAGTCCGATCATCACGTGAGTCGAGAATAGTTTCAGTGGTAAGCATCCCTATGCTAATCATATCAACTATACGATTCATGCTCGACCTTTCGGTCTCACGTGTTCCGAGGCCATGTCTGCACATGCTAGGCTCGTCAAGCTTAACCCGAGTGTTCTGCGTGTGCAACTGTTTTGCACCCGTTGTATGTGAACGTTGAGTCTATCACACCCGATCATCACGTGGTGTCTCGAAACGAAGAACTGTCGCAACGGTGCACAGTCGGGGAGAACACAATTTCGTCTTGAAATTTTAGTGAGAGATCACCTCATAATGCTACCGTCGTTCTAAGCAAAACAAGGTGCATAAAAGGATTAACATCACATGCAATTCATAAGTGACATGATATGGCCATCATCACGTGCTTCTTGATCTCCATCACCAAAGCACCGGCACGATCTTCTTGTCACCGGCGCCACACCATGATCATCCATCAACGTGTTGCCATCGGGGTTGTCGTGCTACTTATGCTATTACTACTAAAGCTACATCCTAGCAAAATAGTAAACGCATCTACAAGCACATATGTTAGTATAAAGACAACCCTATGGCTCCTGCCGGTTGCCGTACCATCGACGTGCAAGTCGATATTTCTATTACAACATGATCATCTCATACATCCAATATATCACATCACATCGTTGGCCATATCACATCACAATCATACCCTGCAAAAACAAGTTAGACGTCCTCTAATTTTGTTGTTGCATGTTTTACGTGGTGACCAAGGGTATCTAGTAGGATCGCATCTTACTTACGCAAACACCACAACGGAGATATATGAGTTGCTATTTAACCTCATCCAAGGACCTCCTCGGTCAAATCCGATTCAACTAAAGTTGGAGAAACCGTCACTTGCCAGTCATCTTTGAGCAAAGGGGGTTACTCGTAACGATGAAACCAGTCTCTCGTAAGCGTACGAGTAATGTCGGTCCAAGCCGCTTCAATCCAACAATACCGCGGAACCAAGAAAAGACTAAGGAGGGCAGCAAAACGCACATCACCGCCCACAAAAACTTTTGTGTTCTACTCGAGAAGACATCTACGCATGAACCTAGCTCATGATGCCACTGTTGGGGAACGTCGCAAGGGAAACAAAAATTTCCTACGCGCACGAAGACCTATCATGGTGATGTCCATCTACGAGAGGGGATGAGTGATCTACGTACCCTTGTAGATCGTACAGCAGAAGCGATTAGAGATCGCGGTTGATGTAGTGGAACGTCCTCACGTCCCTCGATCCGCCCCGCGAACAATCCCGCGATCAGTCCCACGATCTAGTACCGAACGGACGGCACCTCCGGTTCAGCACACGTACAGCTCGACGATGATCTCGGCCTTCTTGATCCAGCAAAAGAGACGGAGAGGTAGAAGAGTTCTCCGGCAGCGTGACGGCGCTCCGGAGGTTGGTGATGATCTTGTCTCAGCAGGGCTCCGCCCGAGCTCCGCAGAAACGCGATCTAGAGGAAAAACTATGGAGGTATGTGGTCGGGCAGCCGTGAGAAAGTCGTCTCAAATCAGCCCTAATACCTTAGTATATATAGGATGGAGGGGGAGGGAAGAGGCAGCCTCAAACCCTCAAGGGTTGGCCGAAATTGGAGGTGGAGGAGTCCTACTCCAATCCTACTTGGAGTAGGATTCCACCTTCCCACTTGGAAACTCTTTCCACCTTGTGTTTTTTTCCTTCTCAAACCTTATGGGCCTTAGTGGGAACTTATTCCAGCCCACTAGGGGCTGGTTTATCTCTTCCCGTAGCCCATGAGACCCCTTGGGGCGTGACACCCCTCCCGATGGTCCCCGGCACCCCTCCCGGCACTCCCGGTACACTACCGATGAGCCCGAAACTTTTCCGGTAATGCACGAAAACCTTCCGGTAACCAAATGAGGTCATCCTATATATCAATCTTCGTTTCCGGACCATTCCGGAAACCCTCGTGACGTCCGTGATCTCATCCGGGACTCCGAACAACATTCGGTAACCAACCATATAACTCAAATACGCATAAAACAACGTCGAACCTTAAGTGTGCAGACCCTGCGGGTTCGAGAACTATGTAGACATGACCCGAGAGACTCCTCGGTCAATATCCAATAGCGGGACCTGGATGCCCATATTGGATCCTACATATTCTACGAAGATCTTATCGTTTGAACCTCAGTGCCAAGGATTCATATAATCCCGTATGTCATTCCCTTTGTCCTTCGGTATGTTACTTGCCCGAGATTCGATCGTCAGTATCCGTATACCTATTTCAATCTCGTTTACTGGCAAGTCTCTTTACTCGTTCCGTAATACAAGATCCCGCAACTTACACTAAGTTACATTGCTTGCAAGGCTTGTGTGTGATGTTGTATTACCGAGTGGGCCCCGAGATACCTCTCCGTTCACACGGAGTGACAAATCCCAGTCTCGATCCATACTAACTCAACGAACACCTTCGGAGATACCTGTAGAGCATCTTTATAGTCACCCAGTTACGTTGCGACGCTTGATACACACAAAGCATTCCTCCGGTGTCCGTGAGTTATATGATCTCATGGTCATAGGAACAAATACTTGACACGCAGAAAACAGTAGCAACAAAATGACACGATCAACATGCTACGTCTATTAGTTTGGGTCTAGTCCATCACATGATTCTCCTAATGATGTGATCCCGTTATCAAGTGACAACACTTGCCTATGGCCAGGAAACCTTGACCATCTTTGATTAACGAGCTAGTCAACTAGAGGCTTACTAGGGACAGTGTTTTGTCTATGTATCCACACAAGTATTGTGTTTCCAATCAATACAATTATAGCATGGATAATAAACGATTATCATGAACTAAGAAATATAATAATAACTAATTTATTATTGCCTCTAGGGCATATTTCCAACATAATTATCACTCAGGAGACATTCTTTTTGTACGCTACTATGCAGAATGAAGATTCGTGAATGCAGGCTGGCAGGAATCTGGGACTTTGGGTTCATTGACCCGTATTCGTTTCATCAAGAGACAATAGAAAAGTTCAACAAGGATACACCGGATGATTTGCTAAGGTTTTTGAAGCGACAAAGTACCAAAAAAGAAATACTTTGGCCCTACGGATTCAAGTGAGTGTTACTGTCTTGTACACATTTCATTTTGCTTACCTGATGTTAAGTGTAATTGATGAGTATGCATGACTGCGTGTGTACACGTGCGCAGGTCCCACTTCATATTGTTCGTCATTAGAATCAATCAAGGACAAGTTGAAGTCTGGGACCCGTTAACCTGGGACGCTGATAAATGGAAGAGCGCGCGTCAGATGCTTCAAAGGTATATATATATCGGCCTCTTTCATTCATCGGCCTCTTTTTCGTTCATTTCCTGATATCAAGTAAGTAATAATTAACTCTTGTATTCATTTTTCTTTGTCGGCCAGAGTTTGGCAAATGTTCATCACGGAAGAACCCGGTACATGGGCAGACAAGCTCCACTTTCAGATTAACAAAGTAAGTAGTACTACGTACCCTGGTTTCAATACCATTACCATTCTCTTGATTATTATTAATTTGACTGAATTATGTTCTCGTATATAGGGCGTCCCGCAACAACCACAGGGCACTGATTATTGTGGATACTACGTTTGCGAGTACATTCACAGGATTATCAATGAGAAATCCCGTACTTTCAGAAATCTAGAGGTACGTAACCGGATCTTCACAACTTTATTTATGCTGCCATCAATTATGTTAGTTTTGTTCATATGTACTTTTATTTGGTGCATCAACATTTAACCGCAAACACGGAATCGGAAACACTTAACCGCAAACACGGAATCGGTGTTTCCGGATACGTGTTTCCGATTGCGTGTTCGTAAAAAACGGAACACGGACACACGGAATCGGAAACACGGAATCGGAAAGACGTAAACGGAAATACGGAACCGGAAACACGTAAACGAAAACCCTGAAAATACGGAACACGGAAACACCGAAATACGGAATCGGAAACCCTGAAAAGAAAAGGAAAAAAAAAGAAAAAAAACATTAGGACCGGTTGGTGTTACCAACCGGTTCTAAAGGTCCTCCGCCTGCGCACACTCTTCGGCGCCCACGTGGAGGCATTTAGCACCGGTTTGTAAGAGACCGGTGCTAAAGGGGGGGGGCCTTTAGTCCCGGATACGTAGCACCGGATGTGTATCCGGGTCCAAAGGCCCTTACCAACCGGTTCTAATACCCCTTTCTCCACTAGTGCGAGGGATCCATCAGTTGGAGGTGATCAAAGTAGAGATGCTTATTGGGGGCGAATGAAAGAACACTTTGATGCTCAGAAGGGAGTGGAATTGACCGCTCCAAGAGATCACTTCGGTCCCGATGGTCGACAATCAACTCGGATTGTCAAAAGTGGGCGGCCGCACAAAAGGCAGTTGACAAGCTTAACCCAAGTGGCACAAATGAGGATGATAGAGTAAGTGGCATCTCATACATGTTCATCATACTTGTTTTTGGTGTCCGAAGTGCTAACTTGTTTTGTTTTTATTGTAGTACAACATTGCACAAAACTTGTTCAAAGAAGAGACGAGGACAACCAAGAAGGGGAAGATCAAGAAAGGAAAGACCTTTACGTTGCCTCATTGCTATGAAGCGTTGAAGGATGATGAGAAATGGAAGAAGCGTGAAGATTTGGATGATTTGCATTTGAGCAACAAATGCAAGCGAACAATTGAGTTGAATGATGATGATGAGGAGGATGATGCATCAAGTGATGACGGCAAGTGAAACCCCACACCCAACTCGGTTTCATACTCGAAACCAAAACGACCGGATGGATGCAAGAAGGACAAAACCGAAAAGAAGAAGATGAAAGGAGATGATGAGCTCACAAATGCTATGGAAGCTATTGTGAAGGCAAGAAAAGAAGCCAACAAGGTGAGGAAAATGGCAAGGAACCAAGATGCCGCGGCCGAGGAGAGGAGGTTGGCGGCCGAGGAGAGGAGGGTGGCCGCCGAGGAGAGGAAAGTGGCATTAGAGGAGCGAGCTAAGTTGTTGGAATGGGAAAAACACTTGTTCTTCTTGGACACATATTTGTTCAATGATGCGCAAAAGGAATATGTCAACCTTGCCCGTGAAGAAGTCTTGATTCAAAAAGAGCCATGATCCGCACAATGGGTGGCGGTGGCCTTGGCGGCATGGGTGTCGGTGGCCTTGGCGGCATGGGTGGCGGTGGCCTCGGCGCCATGGGAGGCATGGGGCATCGGCGCCATGGGAGGCATGGGTGGCTTCGGAGCCATGGGAGGCATGGGTGCACCTTCGGCCGCCATGGGAGGCATGGGTGGCTTTGGAGCATCCTCCAACGCTATGGGAGGCATGGGTGGCATGAGTTGTGCTTGTCTCATGGGAGGCATGGGTGCACCTCCGGCCATGGGTGGAATGTCTTTCGATGTGCCTCACACACATACCCATGAAGATGCCGTTGAAGATCTTGCCAAGACCGTCGGAGCTACACGTGATGCGGTGCGTGATGAGGTTAGGGAGGAAGATTCATCTTCGAAGGCGGAAGAATCGTCTTCGGAAGAAGAGGAAGAAGACGAGGAAGATGATTGATGTGTTTATGTCTTGAACTTTGTTGGATGAACTTGTATTTTGAACTTGGTTTGCATTTTGAACTTGATTGGATGAACTTGTGGGCATGACTTTTATTCATCAACTTGTTTGTGTTAAATTTCACATGTTCATTGCACTTTGATGAATGTTTCAAACTTATTTTGTGTCCAAATGCCATATATTTGCGCGCTGCTGGAGCGGCGCGCGCGCTGCTGAAGCCAGCGCTGCGCGACGCGCCAAACCAGGCGATGGGCGCGTGGCAAACATTTTTTTGGGCGCGGCGCGAAGCGCGGCTGTTGGAGATGCTCTTAGTGTGTGTATGAACGAGACGGGGCATGCATTCGTGACGATGAACAGAACAACTGTCAACATGACGACCTAGAGGGATGGAGTCATGGAGGAGTAGTCGAGGAGACACCCATCACGCAGACTCCGCAGTACCACACCATCGTAAGAGCATCTCCAATAGCCGCGCTATACTAGCGCCACGCCGCAAAAAAGGCAGTTTTAGCGCGCGCGCAACGCGGCGGGCAGCTCCAGCGGGCACGCAACAACGGCGCGCGCGGCATTTTTAGTTCAGCGCGCTGGCCGAAACGCAATCGCGCGCCCCTTATTTGCTGCGCCAGCTCCCGCGCGCGCGACTCTCCCGCGCTCGCTCCTCCTCTCTCCCGCGCTCGCTCCTCCACTTTCGCGCGCTCGCTCCCCACTGCCACCCCTATCCGGCCGCGCCCCCGGTGACCGTTCAGGCGCTCCCCGTCCTATCCCCGCGCCGCCGTCGCCGCCCGCACCTGCCGGCGACCACTCAGGTGCTTCCCCGGCCTATCTTCATTGCGGCCGCCGCCCGCGCCCCCGGCGACCGTTCAGGCGCTTCCCCGGCCTCCCCGCGCCGCCGCGCTTCCGCCCCAACCCCTCCTAGTCCTGCCGGCCCTCACGTGCCTCCGACGTCCGAGGAACAGCGCCCGAGCGCTCGCTGCCGCGCCGTGCCCGCAAGGTGTTCGACAAAACGCCTACAAGGTATGTATTGCTCCAAACTTATGAATTTGGTGCATGTTTTGAATTGTAGTTTTTATAGTATAGTATTGAACATTGTAGATGAGTTCGTCGTATGATTCTTCCGAAGAAGAATTTGATATGGAAGAGGAGGAGGATCTTGCAATGATCATAGCTATGCATATCAATAAAAAACCGAAGCACGGTGGTTCGGTTATGGGTCGGGAGAAAATTTGGAGAGATGGGATTGATGCCCATAACAGATTGATGAAGAACTATTTCGTGGAGAATCCCACATACCCGGAGTCGTATTTCCGTCGCCGGTTTAGGATGAGCACAGACTTGTTCAAGCGCATTGCAGAGAAATTAGCGAGCCATGACCGGTTTTTCCAGCAAAGGAGGAATGCCGCTGGAGAGCTCGGGCATAGCACCTTTCTGAAGGTGACAGCCGCTTTGCGTATGTTGGCATACGGTATCCCGGCTGATCTAGTTGATGATCACTTGGCTATGGGTGAGAGCCAAGCCATCATGTGTGTCAAGCGCTTTGTAGTGGGAATTGTGCAAGTATTTGGCTAGGAGTATTTGAGATCTCCCACTGCTGAAGACGCCGCAAGGCTATTGGCGATGAACAAATCTCGCGGCTTTCCTGGCATGCTTGGCTCAATAGATTGCATGCATTGGAGTTGGAAGAATTGTCCAAAGGCATGGCATGGGAAATTCCACGGCCAAAAGAAGGGTTCCACTATAATCCTTGAAGCGGTGGACGATCAGGAGACTTGGATTTGGCATGCATTCTTTGGAATGCCTGGATCTTTGAATGACATCAATGTTGTCAACCGGTCACCACTGATGAATATGATTGCAAATGGTGAGTTGCCACCGGTGCAGTTTGTAGCAAATGGCCGTACGTACAACTATGGCTATTATCTAGCGGATGGCATCTATCCAAAGTGGCAAACCTTCGTGAAGCCGTTGAAAAAGCCAGAAGGTAAGAAAAATCTTGATTTCCACAATGCTCAGGCGGCTGTTAGAAAAGATGTGGAGAGAGCATTTGGGATTTTGCAAGCCCAATTTGCTATTGTGAGAGGACCGGCTAGATTTTGGGATCAAAAAATGCTTTGGTACATCATGCACGCTTGTGTGATCATGCACAACATGATCATCGAGAATGAGCGTGGCCAAGATTTAGACTACTCACAGTATGAGCTCTTGGGACATCCCGTGCGAGTGCGACGGAGGGCTGAAAGGGTAGCCCGTTTTATTGCCTCCTATCATGCCATTCGGCGTCCCGCAACGCACAATGATCTTCAGAAGGATCTGATTGAAGAGTGGTGGGCATGGCATGGACGACAAAGAGCATGATTTGGTTGTGTTTATTGCATATTTGTATTGTATTGTTCATGAACTATTGGTTGTGTTTATTGCATTATTTGTTGTACTGAAGGATAAACTATTTGTTTGAGTTGTAATGACTATTTATTGTTGATTTATTTTGTTTGTTTGATCATTTTTGCTCCTATTTTCTGAAATGTGCATGTGGTTTGTGCGTGCTGCGCGCGCTGCATTTTTGGGCGCTGCTGGAGCGGCGCGCGCGCTGCATTATAGCGCGGCCGTTGGAGCCAGCGCCTATCCCCGCGCTACAGCCGAAGCACGCACGGCAAACACATTTTTTGAGCGCGGCGCACAGCGCGGCTGTTGGAGATGCTCTAAGTTCGTAGCATATGGCTATAACTTTGAGTGAGAACGTTGTCGACAAGGTAACCTCTAGTCTCTGCTATCTCACCATTAGAGGTTGTTTGGGTACGTTTTAGTCTCATGACTAAAAGTAATGAGAATAAAACTTGCTAGCCTCATCCATGCTTGGATCCAAGTACTAAAGAGACTAAAATCAAGTTAATGAGCATTTATTATTCTCCAAACCCTCCAATCCAGAACTTGCATGAGGAGTTAAATGAGGAGACAGAGGACTAATACACATTTTAGTAGGGGTACCCCTGACTAAAAGATTTTAGCCTCAAGACTAGTTTTAGCCTCTCTTTAGTCAGGGGTGCTTGGAACTTTAGGCTCTTAAAGAGACTAGTTTTAGTCAGACTAGTTTTAGTCTCTTGGATCCAAGCACCCTCTTAGTTTTTCCAGAAGGATCTGTGCCATTTAATTCAGTAAATGTACAATTGATTGCTAAAACTGTAGCTACTTGGACTTGGGATTCATTCCTTGCTTGGATTTCAAATCCTAGTTGCATAGGGTGTTGAATGCCAACCCAGGACTAATTAAACGTCCAAGCCAAACTCACCCAAGATGGGCACTAGCACTCCAAGCTTTCTCTCTCTCTCTCTATATATATATAGACGCACATCTACCCTCTTATTCTCTCACAAAACACAGAGAGAGACAACTTCCCACCGTTCTACTAGCTCACTGAGTTCTCTTTTCCCCTTCTTTTGCAAACAATTATGACCATGGCTAGTCCAGCCGTCGCCTTTGTTTGTCTACTCATCGTGCTACCTCAAATCCAGGCCGTTTCTATCCCCTACAATGGGACTGTGCCTCTTCAGGGGTGTCAGATCCCTTGTATGACTGAGGTTAACTTGCACTTGTTCTTGCACCAATTCGTCGACGGACCAAACCAGCCCAATCGCAATGAGGAAACCTTGCTCCAAACAAGTTTTCCTTTTGGGTTTGGGACGTCGATAGTCCATGACTGGACTCTTACCGAGACAACAAATTCCAAAGATACCGTTGTTGCACGTGCACAAGGCGTGCATGTCCAGGCTGGTTTAACCAAGGATAATAGATGGTACACTACTCATAACATAGAGTTTGAGCAAGGAAGGTAATATGTCATCTAGTTCACTATTTGTGAATATCTCTGTATATTTCGTGAGTTCTTTCGTCTGCGACATTGAAGTTATTTGCTTGCCTCTATTATATTTGTAGTTAAGGGTTTTGCACAACTTACTGGTGTACATACACATAATGATAGTTGTGCATTTGTTATAAGCTACATGCACTTCTAACCTTGTGGGGTAACCTGCTATTTTGCACATGAAATAGGTTTGCAGGGTCCACCCTTCAGGTGACTGGCATAACGGCGGGTTTGGAAAGTGGCCAGTGGTCCATTGTTGGTGGGACTGGACAATTCATTATGGCACAGGGTATAATAAGTTTCACAAATCATCCTGCCTCTACTTGGGAAGATGGTATTAAAGAACTTAATATCCGTGTACGCTACACTACTCCACAACCTGTAAGTATATTTCTCAAAAGTTTGTACCCAAATTGTAATATTCTACTTTTTGAAGGGAAAATAACAGGACACTAGAGAGCATCCTACTGAAAATGCAATATATTAAGAAATTTGTGCACATGCAGTGGAAATGCATTAAATCATGTTCTATTTTCAACAACACTAGATGATACCCTGCACTTTGTTGTGGATACGTTCTACAATATATTTCACTGAGATTTAATATGAGGAGCATGAATATTGGGGGTAAATAATATGTAACGTAAAACTGAAAACACATATAATTAACTGTGTTTGATAATTTTATATTTAAAAATAATTATTGAATATATATATATATATGTGACAGAATATAATGAAAATTTGCATGCATTTTGTAAGTTGAGATGGATTTTATCATATGCATGATTGCACGCCGAGGTGGACATTTTTTCGTTGCATGATCCATGCTGATGTGACATGCTTGCTTGTTGAAAGAAATGGGTTAGTGGGTGCTAGCTATTTAAATATAGAAGATTAGTCATGTTAAACTAAACTAAATGCATTTCTTTACACATTTAATTTGTTGAGGGTTGCATATCGTGTAACAAAGCTTCATGTATGCACACATGACATGACAGAAGCCATATTTTCACTTATTTGTCTGCAGGCTTGAGGTGCAGCTCGCTTGTCGAAAAATAAAGTCGGCGTGAGGAATTTGATGGAAACAATGTATTTGCACAGTTTCTCTCGCGGCGTGATGGATCGTTATTGTGGTCCGCATGTGTCATGAGAGTATGCATTAGCATACCCTCTTTCTACTCTGTCTTTCATTCGAAATATGATGTGGGTTTATGGCATTGTGGATATCGTCTGTTTGTTGGAATCTATGTAATGTTTTGGGTATGGTTTGCAAAATAATGAAGTTTGTTTGTTTGAGAAACTGTTATCTCCCCAGAGAATTCACTGAAGCAATTAGAGGTGAGAAGTAGAGAGAGAAAAAAAAATGGCAAATAAAGGTGAGAAATAAAACAAAAAAATTGGGGGCGTTGCGAGAATCGAACTCGCGACCTCTCGCACCCAAAGCGAGAATCATACCACTAGACCAAACGCCCTTTGTTGGATTGAAATAACAGTACGGCCTATTCATCGTATGACATTTCCTGGTACATTCTGAATGCGCTGTGGTAACCACTCAACTTGAAACACAGCCAACGACGTGCTATCTGCCATTTGGTGCATCTGTGTTATTATGCCAAAGACAAGCCCCGAGGCTGCACCTATTCCTGCTCCTGTTCAGACTCCGTTGACTGAATTTCGATTACATAATTCCTCTGGTACCAAGTGCTCTGCCAGTGAATCTGTGTCCCTACTCTGCCTCAGGCGTTTCCCAAGAAGAAAAATACCTACTCTGTACCTCTCTTCGTGCCTTGGCTCTCCTCCCACTCCCCTTCATTCCTCTTCGAAATTGAGGTTTCTAAGGTTAGTCGTGGTTAGATTTGCTATTCCAGTAAATAGGGACATTGTTTTCACTGGCAGACTTATCAGACATCATTTTCCCTTTCACACCTCTGTCTCAAAAGCCACCAGGCGCTAAAACGCCATCTTGCGCCCTGGAATGGAAAATATTCAGACAAGTACAAATTGTAAAAGTTGGAAATATTCAAGGGGATACAATTTGTAACCATCAGGTGCCTGCAAAATTAAACCACAGACAGGTAAGGAAATAGTATGCGGTACGGATTAAAGGCTGAAGATGCTACACACTATGAGTTTGCAAACCTCGGTGGCAGTTGAATACCAAAGATCAGTGAAAGCAACCCAATCTTACAATCACTTTCTTTGCGGCAAGAGACAGAAGCATGCAAAAGGGCGTACAGATAAAAAATGTTGGACGATAACAAAGAGATTTAACAATAAGACTGAAACAATGACCGGTAGGTCTCAGGTTTCTCTGTAATTTCAACAAGACCGAAACATCCATGAATAATTTTAGTGTACGGATGCAACGAGGAGACCGGTAGGTCTATCAGGTTTTAAGAGTTACATACTACAGGAATAGCATGTGGTGCCATGTAAAAAGCGGATGGAGCTTGTCCTTCTTCACTTGGTTTGTAAAACAGAGGATTATATAAATACAGGACTTTGCGGGATTGAGCGATGATACATGGAATCGGGAAAACATAAAATTCCTAAAAACTAATCAAATCAAGTTTAATACACCTGCTAATGTAATATTGCATTGTTATTATGCTACTTAAGGCATTTTTCTTGTTTTTTACATTGGAAAAAAAGTGATTAGAGTGAACTGAAAAAAAATCTTTGTTGTTTCTTTGAAACTCAAACCAAAGGGAAAATCCATCCTTCTTTTTTCCTTTGTCATTCATTTGAATCAAATGGGTGAATATTGCCAATAAAGATATTTTTTCCTATGAATCAAAGAGGCCATGCTGCAGTATCTATGATAATGGACAAAAGCTGTTGTGGAGTACAAAGATTTTGCTGTCTCAACATATTTGGCGCCTGCAATGGCAGGCGCTAATTCCCTATACAATTGACGAACTCATCAAGGAGGGGCCAGTAAGAGAGGGTTAAACAAAACTGGAATTAGAATGTCAGGACAAATTGGGAGTATATATGTAGATCTACAGGCAGAGACTAGACCGCTGATCTCAGTTTTGGGTTTTCTGTTTCTCCACCTTTGTCTTGATCTTCTGTTCCATGACCGCCTTCTCGGTGTCGAGGCCAAACATCCTGTTGAGGGCGTGCATGTTCTCTAGTGTTTCATCAAGGGTGCGGTTGTCGGTGCCATCGCATCTCAGGTGCTGCAATGGGCCATGGAGAAGCCTGTTCACTATGCCGGTACTGAGCTGCTCAATGGATCTTCTCATTTTCTTGGTGAGAGCATCTTCTCCGATTTTCTGCAGGCACTTGTCAAGCTCTGAAGCCCTGACCCTGTCGGCGTATGATCTCAGCTTCTTGATGGTTGGAACGGTCTCCATAGAGTCCCTCCAAGCCTCGAACCGTTTCAGTTCTTCGGAAATGATCGTTTGGGCCTCCATTGCTTTCCTGAGCCGATCTTCCTTGTTGGCTTCCACCACCTCTTTCAGGTCATCAACATTGTAGACTCGCGCATGGCCAACATCAGATACGCAGGCACTGACATTCCTCGGGACAGATATGTCGACAAAGAGCCTAACACCGCCAAGGGCACCAGAAACAGGAGGAAGTGCTTCTGCATGCTCCTTGGTGAACAGTGGAGATTCAGATGAGGTGCTCGTGAACACGACATCGGCGTCGGCGGCAGCTTCATACATCTCCGTAAGAGACCTGTACACGATCTCAATGCCTTGCATCTCTTCACGGATGGCATCCACCCTTTCAACCGAGCGGTTCACGATAACGACCTTCTTGCATCCTTTTGCAGCCAAATGCTTGGCCACCAATCTCCCCATTTTGCCAGCACCAATCAAAAGCATCCTAGCTGACAAGCATTCAGACTTTGGAAGCTTCATCAGGGCTAATTCTACCGCAGCTGAGCTAACAGAAACGGCGCCACATGATATGTTGGTCTCAGAGCGGACGCGCTTTCCTGCTGTGATTGCATCCTTGAACATCCTATCAATGTTCTTCCCCAAGCCTCCACTGTTTTGCCCACTTCTGACAACCTGTTTAACCTGAGCAAGTATCTGTCCTTCTCCAAGAACCAAAGAGTCGAGCCCAGAAGAAACCTCAAACAGATGGCGTGTCGCATCACTGTCACGGAACATGAAGAGGTGCTCCCTGAGCTCGGCAGCAGGGATCCCGCTTTTCTGCAAAAACAGGCCGTACAGCGTTAGAGCTTCTAGCCAAACTGTGTTCTTGAACAACAAAGAGGGACAAAGGTACCGGCAAGTTTTGATAAACGAATCCTTACCATTGACATCCAATCCACTATCTCTCTAATGCCACGGTTCCAGGATAAAGCGACCACATAAATTTCCATCCGATTGCAGGTGCTAAGAACAGCAGCCTCTTCAATATGATTAAGATTGGTTAGCTCTGCAACAGCACGGGGCCATAGCTCTTCTGCGACCGCAAGCTTTTCACGCATCTCAACCGGTGCTGTGTGGATACTGAGTCCTATGACAGCAATGCTACTCTTTTCTTTCATGTAGCCTGATAGTGAAAACAAAATATCGTCAGATGCCCAGAAGTTTCTAATTTTATGAGATAATCATACAACTGAAATCAAACTGCAAGTCATCATAAAATCTTGAAAATTTAGAAGATCCTGATATATACAGTACATGCTTGTAATACAGAAATGACGCATGTTCCACCAAATGTGCATTATGTTAGTGATAGCCTCCCAACTGCAGAGTAAAACGACGAGGTCAAGAAGCTTTCCTGTGCTAGTACTATATACAGTACTTAGAAAATGTCCGATTCCCACCTACTGGCCAGTAGAGCAATACTGCTACACCGAAAATGTTGACCAACTCCCAGCTTTGGGAAAAAAATGTTGACCAACTCCCACCGCGACCACAGATGGTCGCACCCACCGCAAAGATCCCTCAATTCGCGCACCGCCGAACGAAATTATACACCGCGTGATTACAGGAATCGCATCGACGGCAGACAATTCGAGGCGGGGAGGAAGGGAAAGAGGAACTCACGGTCGGCGGAGATCTTGAACTGCTCGAGCGCGGCGACGCTGGCAGCCATGGCCGCCATCTGGGCCGGGACCCCCGGGCCGGCGTCGCACCGCACGACGCAGGACAGCCGCTGCCGCCCGCCGGCGGGCACCCTCGGGCAGGCAGCGGAGCCTCGGGGCTTGTTGACACCGGCGGCGGCGAACGCGCCGGCCATGGCCGTCGCGGAGGCCGTGCTCGTGCTCGCCATCATCAGGCGAGGAATGCAGCAGCAGGCTTCTCTTCTCTCTACGGACCAGATTGACGCAGGCCGATAGCCGTAGATAAATGAGAGAGATGTGTCTCGGGATTCTTGGGCTCCGTGAGCTGTGGAGAGGGAGGTGGAGGGGACGTGGGATTGGTTTTCGCCTCGGGCTGGTGGGACGACGAGTGGGAAGAAAGGCCGGAGCTTTTGCAGCCGGAGGGGGGGGGGGGGGGGGGGGGGGGGGGTCGGTGGTTGGTGGCGACTTGGTGTGGTGCCGGCGGCGGTATGGCGTGTGCCGCGCACAACGCGACGCGCTTCGGGCTCGGTCTACGGTCTGTTTTCCCCGTTTTCTATCGTCACGGTTTTCTCCTCGTGGAAATACACGTGCACGGAAGTATTTCCACGAACGCCTCGTGCTCTATTTTTCTTCTTAGAAAATATAGGTGCTGTCTCTGATCCATCATAGACTAACTACGAAATTGTGCCCTCAAAGAAAAAAAAAAGACTTTGTATGAAATTGTATTAAAGTTATACTAAATCCGTAACGATTAATACGAATGGGGGCGGGGACGGAGCCAGGATGAACGCATAGGAGCATCCACAATGTCATGTTTTGCTGCCTCTAAGAGCAACTCTAACAGACCCTGTATTCTATGAAATTATAAGCACAGTTTAGAGTTTGTGCAGCAGGATTGATACGGGTCAAAATCGTCGATACAGAACAGAAATCGTAACCTAAATTGTAAAATTTGAAAAACAAGTTTCGGGTGACAAATTTATAACGGAAAAGCACGCGGATTGTCCATACATAGAAACAGATCATTCGCACACATCAGAGATATATTACATAAGAAAGCTCGCCGGAGCTACGTTACCCTAGAACTAGCCAAAATCAAAGCTGGTCGGAGCTCATAAGGTGAGGTAGCTGATCTGCAGCTCGCTGGAGCCCAGCGGCGAAGCTCAATTGGAGTCAGAGTCGGAGGTGAGGTCGATGAAGATCCGCTCCTTCTCAGCCTTCTCGCGCCACCACTCCTCCTCCTTCTCGTCGAACATGAGGGTCGTGCAAGGCCCTGCTCGAAGAGCACGTCGTCGCTCTCCTCCTCCATCCGGCTGCGTTGTCGCTCCCCTTCCTCCTCTCGCGCACTGCGTGCGAGCATCGCGGCCAAAATTGCATCCGCCTCCACCAGGGTAAGGAAGTCCTCCGGCCCGCCGCTTCGGCCTGCCTCGGCCTCCGGCTCCCTCTTCACTGCACGGACCATGGGGACTCCTCCGACTCCCTTTTCACCGGGGTGAGAGAGGAGCGTGAGCTGAACACCCCAGAGGAGCTGCCTGCGCCGGAGAAGAGGCGTCCGTGCGCGCGGTCGAACTCCTTCGTCTTGCGGTGAAGGAGCGACGACAACGACGTTAGCCCGCGGTTCGTGTACCGCAAGGAGGAGCGCTTTCGCTTGGCGTTGGCTGTGACGCAACGCCAGTGTTCGGGATCATGGTCGCCGCGCTGGCCAGAGTTCTACATCTCGTGGATCTATGAACGGGACGGCGAATTTGAGGCACCGGCGACCAGAAATGTGTTGAGAAAGCTACCTCATGAGGAATACTATATTGATTGTCCAAGCTGCTCCTTTCCATCGTGTCCCTTATTGGGGAGAGTAGTAGAAAAGTTATATCAAAAGCTTAAACTCTTACTCCTTTCATCTTTTAATTGTGT
This sequence comes from Hordeum vulgare subsp. vulgare, assembly GCF_904849725.1. NCBI lineage: Eukaryota > Viridiplantae > Streptophyta > Magnoliopsida > Poales > Poaceae > Hordeum > Hordeum vulgare. Next base: position 46,131,301 of record NC_058524.1, read on the forward strand.
CAAAAAAGTCTTTATATTATGAAGGGAGGAAGCATTGTATTGTACTCCCTCCGTTTCTAAATATAAGACCTTTTAAAGATTATACTATAAATTACATACGGATGTACATATACATATTTTAGAGTATAGATTCACTCATTTTACTCCGTATGTAGTCTCTAGTGAAATCCCTAAAAGGTATTATATTTTGGAACGGAGGGAGTATATGATTATAATATTTAAGTAGAAAAAAGGGCTCAGATTAATCACACACATGAAACTTTATATTAAATCATTACTCTGGTAGGAATTACAAACAGCTGGAATTGGGGCGCTCATTTCTCCTCTCCTTTTTCTCTCCCGTTTGAGAATCTCTTGTCGTTTCTTCCCCCTCCTCCTTGGATGGGGCCGCTTGTGGACAATTTTGGTGTTTTGACCCTTTTGCATAAGTCTATCCGAATCTAATCTTGGTTGGAATAAAAATCCGGATCTGATCATTTTGCTACTGGCGGACTCCTTGACGGTAGGATATAACAACCTACCGCCGAGGTCCCCGACGGTAGGGTTGCACGCCTACCGTAAAAAATATTCTAAGTTGCAGACACAGTGCGCGCGCGAGCCTATCGCCGGATCCCTTAGGGTTACACGTGCTACGGCCAGGTCCTGTGGCAGTAGGCTATTTTCCTACCGTGAGGAACCTCGACGGTAGGTTGTCATATCCTACCGCCAAAGGGTATGTCGATAAGAAAAAGATCAGATCCAAAAAAAAAAAATCATTATCAGAGTCAAATCCGGTTGAACTTAGGCAAAAGGGTCAAAACATTGAATTTGGCCGCCCCTCGTCGAGGTGGGGAAGGGAGGGCAGGCCAGGCCATCTACATAGTAGTGATAGGTTAAGGGTAAAACTTACTGTCGTGAATTGTCATCATGTCTAGTTGGAGTTTCTCCTACAGCAGACGGGCGGCACAAGGCGCATGCCTTCTTTCCCCTACAACTCGTGTACGTGGTGGAGGCTGCGGAGGGACATAGACCGAACAATGACTCGTCAATAAGCCTAGTGGAGTACTCCCTCCGTTTCAGTTTATAAATCCGACGCGTGTATCTCTAGATCGACAATTTGACCAACTTAATGAGAGACATATATTATAAAAAATATATCATTAAAAACTTTAGATGTTTTATTTTTTAATGATATAATTTTTATGTTAAATAATATATTTTATACCAATTAAATTGACGATCTAGATACACGTGCATGTCTTATAAATTGTGACGGAGGGAGTACGAAATATAGCCAGCGTAGATCTTAGTAGTGTGGAAGGAATGACTAGATCCTTTTGATGTGGCGTTCTATTTGGAGCTCCAAGGGGGCTCAGTGCTTTGTAGTTCATCAACTTTTATCCTATATAATAATAATAATACATACAATAATGCTGGTCTGACCTTTGCTGCTAGAGTTAAGGGCAAGAGCTATGGTGGCAACTGTATGGCGATGCTCCATGCTCCACCTAGATAAGATTGTACTCCGTATGAAGCATCCATTTGGAGACCACTAGCTTCCACCGCATGATCATCTCACTTGGACCCATCACTTCTTTTTCACACGTGACGCTCTCTCTCGTGACTTGCCTTCCCATGCACGAGCTCATCTCCCTCATGCTTTTACCCTAAAGTTGGCTTTTGCAAGTGAAGAAGCGGGTTTCTCAGCAGGATCCCTTTTCATTCTGCAAGCAGCAGGTTGGGATGAGGTGGAGCATTTGAGCTGACGTGGTGTAATGTGGCACTGGTCCAACGTGAAGCGTTGTATATGCTCGAGCAACTAAAAGCAACTCCAACGGGTCGACCCAAACGGACGACGTTTTTGTTCGTTTTTTGTCCGTTTGGGTCGACCCGGCGGACACCAACGTTCGCTTCCGCGTTTGAATCGGCGCATACGTCCAACGCTGGATCAATTCATTTAACGACCCGTGAAAAAAACATGCAAACCATTTTCAAAAATATGCTAAATATTAATTAAACATTAAAGCCGGCCACGAAGTCCAGCGAGAGTCCACGCATCCCCATTATATTAATTAAACATTAAAAACGCTGCCCTAGGCGTCCTCGTCGGCGGCGTCGGGGCCGGTGAGGTCGACCAACGTCAGCACAGGACTGATCCACGGGAACGCCGACGCGGGCAATGCTGGTGGCGGCGGTAGCACATCACAGACGCGCTCCTCCTCCTCCCTCCCCAGCTCCATCTGCCACGCGCCATCAACGCGCTCCTCCATCAGGCGCTGCGCCCTCCAGTGCTGAAGGTAGGCGGCCTCCTGATGTGGTGTCGCGCCCAACCAGATGGACGGCGCGAAGACCCACTCGCGAACGCAGCCGGTCCACTGGTAGACCTCCGGCTGCGGCTCTGTGGGTTCGGTCTTTGGCAGAGGGGGCACGACGCAGTCATCAGCGACGGATAGCGCGATGGCCTTCGCGAGCCGCGCCTCGTACGCCACGTCCTCCTCCTCGGCCTTGTGCCGCTCTTCCTCCTTGCTCTCGCGAAGTGCGGCTGCCAACGCCGCCTGGTAGGCGACCTCCGCCTCCTGGTCCTCGTCGCTAACGACAGGCGTGGGCAGCGGAGGGCCTCCTCGCTGCACGCCGCGCTGGCGCTGCTCCTCGTGCTCGAGCGCAAACCAGACCTCCTAATCGGGAGAGTCGGCCGCGTATGTACGGTTGCGCCGTTGATCCGACATCAGCCGCCGCCGCCGAAGACTCACCTCCTCCGCGTGCGCCCGTGCCGACCGCGACACGGCTGTCACCGGGATCCTCTTCGGATCTAGATGCCAGTGGTGCGGCAGGGTCATGTCCGGGTACAACAGTGGGATGCGGTGCTCCGACCGCGACACGGCCGACACCTGGATCCTCTCCGGATCCAGATGTTAGTGGTGCAACAGGGTCACGTCCAGGTACGACAACGGGATGCAGTGCTCCCAGTGCCACTGCACTTGGTGCACCGGGACACTGACATGCTGACGAGGCCGGCGGGAAGATAGTGCGGGGATAGACGGGGGACTTGCCCTTGTTTTGGGAGGAGTCGGCCATGGCTGCTAGGGTTTGGTCGTCGATAAGGGAGCAGAGAGATGGGGAGATGAGGTCGGGGGTTCTAGAAGTAGATGAGGTCGAACCCCACCGCACACTCGGATTAAAAAAGGCCGACCGTGGTCGCTGACGCGTGACCCCGCGGAGGGGCAGCCGTCATTAATTAAGTTGATTACGGGTAGTTGGACGGCCGTCGGGTGTGGACGGTGTGGACACTGAGAGTCCGCTTCGCGTCCGTGCCGACGCATTTCAGTCCCAAATATGGGTCGAAAGTGGGTCGACGCGGACTCGTTTTAATAATGGACCTGCGTACGTGTTAGGCCATCACTTTTGTCCGCGCGGATTCAAACAAACATCAACGAACGAAATGGATCATCCCGTTGGAATTGCTGTGACGACATGACTCTAGCAAACGTTCTGGATGGCTACACTAAATCGCTGACCTCTGGTGGCTTTTGCGGGGAAAATCAGATGCCTACTCCTTCAACCTCCACAGGGAGGTCATGCTTATATTGCATGGCAAGGATTTCCCGGGGATGTAGGACAAAGCATCTCGGAGTGAGGTCATCGATTACTACAACATCCGATTGTGGTTTTATTCCATCTTAGGGGGTCATGTTTGCATAACAGGAGGAACTGATAGTAATTTTCTATTTTTTCTGATCCTTTGTGCGGCATTGTAACTCTTGATATTATAATGCCAGTATTTGGGACAACACTGGTTTCTTTCCCTCTTGAAAAAGAGATCACAAACAAAGGAAGGCAAGCTAATTTGACATAAGTATGAAGATTAAAGTGCATAACTTGCAAAGAACCCCTTCAACATGTAAAGTGAAGCCCAAGCAGGGCCGGCCATGTACTTCACGACATAGGCCCCTATTTCCTAAAACCACTAGTGCTTAAATCTTTTAAGGCATAATAAAGTGTTCTTTATCGGAGTGAGTCCATCAAAAACAATAATAACCAAATTCGAACTTACTCCATCGACAACAATAATACTAAAAAGATAGTTAAATGAAACTAAGATGACATGATTACCTTAAATAAAAACCAAATTTCGACAGACTTCATCGACAAATACTATTAGCCATGTGTTGCGGCAAAATGCTATTCGCCATGTGTTGCGGCAAAATTGCCAGGGCTTCGCATAGAAAAAGGGCGAGCAAGGGATATCTGGGCGGCCCATTATGATTGCGGGATCTCGGTTTTAGGAACCTTCTAAACTGGTCTAGAAGGTTTCCAAAACCGGGATCCCGTAATGCCCAGTCCTAACTGTAGTAAAGTAGAGCCGTGACATTCAGCACAATATTAATATGACTAAAGAGATTAGACGAGAAACTAAACTTTGATATTGGAGATTATGATTCCAATCCTCGAGCGATCGGTCATTTGAGAATGAATCCTCTAAGTGGCGGAGAGATAATTTGAACCGGAGATTTCTATTTTTTTTATAGTTGGTTGATTGAAAAAATGCTCGCCAAATTAATGGCTAGATCTTTCTAATTGTTATGGCATGTACTTTCAATACATAATAAAATAATACATTATAATGATTTTTTTAATCTTCTATTTTTGTGATATTAACTTCCTCCAATTGAGTATGTGACAGTTGGTTTGATGCAACAAAAAGATGGAAAATAAAATAAAAGGAAACGTCTCCCTTCAACGTGCCGGCCGAACGTTCCGACCGGTCTCGCCCACTCGCGCTCCTTCCAACGAACTAACTGGCGACACGTATGATGTGGCCCAACTCCTCTGTTTCTTCCACCTCCCGCATCTTCTTTTTCTCTCTCTCTCTCCCCATCATACATGGTGCCCTCCGCTCTGTCCGCTGCTCCTCTGCTCCTCCGCTCCCCCCTTCTTTGCAGCACACAGCCACAACTCCGGCGACCCTTAACTGGAAGGCGGCTGAGGCATCGCAAAACCCGCTGCACGCCCTGATGCTACAACCGCTGTCAAAAAAGGCTTCAAACCAGATGAAAAAGCTTCAACCAGGCATATAAAAAGTTGCAAGCGGTCATTGCCATGGCGGAATGCTACAAACGTTGACATAAAATGCAATAACCGTTGATGAAAAAAGCTGCAACCAGACATATAAAAAGCTGCAAGCGGTCATTGCCATGGTGGAATGCTACAACCGTTGACATAAAATGTTACAACCATTGATGAAAAAAGTTACAACAGAAATGATAGAGAGCGCATTAACGAGCGCTGCTAAAAGATAATAGTTGCAACTCTTGATAGAAAAGCTTTGACCGTAGATGAAAAATGCTCCAAGCACTGAGAGAGAAAGCTACAACCATACACTGCACAATGAGAAAAGTTGCATCCGTTCTAGAGAAAGCTTCAACCGTATGTGCGAAAAGCTTCAACCAGCTTCAAGCGAAAAAGTTTTGACCGTCGGCAGCCTCTGCTACAAGCAAAGAGTTTGACAACGATGTTGAGATGGGGTGACGGGAGAAGGCCCCCTCGACCGCCGGGGGACAAGGGGGAGAGGGGAGGGGTGGGGAGCGCCGCTGCGCGTTGGATGAGGATGGCCGGCGAGGTGCTCACGATCGTTGGCTCGAAGTTGAGGATGAGAGAGGAGATTTGACGGTCAAGGAATCCCCAATCTGATGGCTGCGCTGCGACCGACGTGAGTTTTTGGACTGGCGCGCCGGCGTCCAGTACTGCCCTAAAATAAAAGATAGAAAGACACCCTTTAGGCGACTATGTGTTTGTATGCGCATATATGTGTGATAACCTTCAAATCCACATGGAACACACTTCATATGGTAGATGGTGACCGAAGATATGGCAACTTCGCTAGAGTTAGCTCTAATGCTGGTATCTATTTCTTACCAAGTAAAATGCTACTCATTTCCATTTTCCGTACTACGGTAACTACATAGCACAAACTATCCATAACTTCATCCTTTTTCCGGTTTATTGGGGTTATCTCAAGAATCTCAACAACCAAAATATATGGTGAGTGAAGGAATGCATTCTGTAGTCTGCAAAACTAGTTAAGCTTTAACTTGCACTCACTGCGGTGCATGCAAACATGATTACAAAATGAGTAGGCATGATTCTATGCATTGGTCAATTTCCTTTTGATCCTTGCATGCAATAGTTTAAAGCGCCTCAAAACCTAAACATGTGATGAACAGAATAAACGTAGGACTAACAAACTGAAAAAGGTAAATGGTATAGACTCAACCAACAGAGAAGGAGGGAGTAGTTGAAACAGCCGGTAAGCCAAGCCTTTCACGTGGGATCAGACTATCCAGGGTGGAAGTAACATAGAAAGTACTCCCTCCGTCATGGTTTAGAAGACACGGTTAAACTTTACGTGTACTTTCACAATAGACAAGGTTTAAGGCGTATTGCATTTACTCCTAACAGCTAATTAGCATTCCGTTGTACTACTTTTATATGCATGTGTAATGTGAATGTTATTTTTTAGTTCATCTCACAATCAATCAATAACCACGTAGGTTTCAGAGAATTTTCAAGCACGTCTTCTAAACCATGACGGAGGAGGTAAGATAGACGACACCTAAACGAAAAGGATGATATGACAGTTAATCGATGACAAAAGAGACAAATTTTGCGCGGCATGTGGCCATCTAAGTCACATATGACGAAGAGTGTGGCACGGGCGAGTTTGCTGAAAACGACCTAAAGTGAGTGGGGGTCATGGCTTAAAGCAGACAGGGAGATTTGAAGAGGGCGCAGATGAAAGATACAACAAACAAACCTCAAAACCAACAAAGCTAGAAGGAGACACATGGCAACAATATATTAGAACATAAGATAAAAGGTTGAAACAAAGTTAACTTGAGCACGATTAGAGAGAAGCAAAAGTAAAATCAGCTTACTCGTCAATTTGAAGATCACACCACAGCCACGGAACCAATCAACTGGGAACCGAACAGAACATGTTGTTTTGCTTTTGTACGCGAGTATTATCAACAATGCAAAAATGCACGATAAGAGGCCTCGTGGTTCATTCCTTTTTGAAAAGTGAAACTACTAAAATGCAGGTCGATTTGGATGCGAGCCAGAACTAGGCAGCACAGTGGCGGACCCAGGATTTCTTTTTCAATGGGTGCACTTATGATTTGAGTATGAACTAGTCATAGTATAATCTTAGATCATCTCATAGTAAGACTATAGATAATGTCAAATCTATGTGTACGTGGCAGGAGGGGGGGGGGGGGGCATTGCTCCCAACCTTTGAAATGATGTGAAGTTGAGAAAATTTGCAGGGCTTCGATTTATTTTTTATTGTTTGCCCCTCTCATATTTGTATATTTTACCATGTCTCCTTTTTCTCTAGCTCCACCAGTGAGTATAGATAACATTCAAAGATAGTATAAACAATCAAAATATATAATCATGTATAATTGTTACATTATAACAAAATAACAAAGACATATCAATTTAATGCAATCCTCACACCACTTGCTTACATATTCCTAATGAAGTTGTAAATAATAACTTTGTAGCTTTATAGCAGCTTCATTCTTTCTAGAAAGATTTAACAAAATTAACATGTAAACTTCACAAGCTTTAACAAGTACATTCAGCAAACCATTTTCAAATTTCCTTTCCTTTGAATTTTTTTTTTTTTTTTTTTTTTTTTTTTTTGCATTCCAATGAAGTGGTCGCATCATTTTAGAGATGATCTAGATCAATCAAGGCCCATTCACCTTTGCAAAAATTGCACAGTGAGATTTGGCCTTTAGGCCTAGAGTTACTAAATTAAATCCAACAGTAGTTCACATCTAGTTTTAGTCTCTCGTGGTTTTTGGCATGTCCCTCTTGAAACATGCCAAAATCTACATATTTCCTCCTTAGTGAAAAGGGTGTTGTGTATAGGATTGCTTCATTTTACTTGTGGATTATCAATCCTAATTTCAGCCTTTTAGAGGTTGATACACCAAAAAACAAGTAATATGAAAAATTTGTCTGCATGAGTAATATATGAAGATCATTAATCCTATCCAAATTGATGAACCTCTAATCTACTCGAACATTGTTGCTGTGATTGTGAAGTTCAAGACCTATACCATCTTTTTTTTTTGCAAATAAAATTATCTAAACCAGTTTATTTCTGGACATAATGGTTTGGGAGAGTATATGAGATAATGGCACTTGATGGACTTCGCTTATGAGTGGCCTTGGAGTGCCAACATCGTTATCTGAATTTGGTGATCTATTTTTTTGTATGAAGTATGCTGCTCCATAACCTGTATTAATTGAAGTTTAGGACATTGCAAATGAAAAATTAGGGCAAATGCCGTTACCGAACTAAGCTACTTGATTAGATTAGATTGGACATGCAAAAAAGAGGGAAGATATGGTAAACTGGTAATGTAATATTTTGTACCTTAAATTTGGACTGAACATGATGTTACCGACGGTTTCTGTGGCGATTGATTGACGGGCCAACAAACAGGGCCTAGAGGGAGAGAACTAGGCAAGATCGCGGTGGAGGAGTTAGCGAGTAATCTAGTCAAGTTGGAAGCTTGGACGTCACAACATAAACCATGAGAATCGATCAGTTAATCAAATACTACTATTGTGTTTCTGATTGGGCTAATCAAGTTAGACTATTTTGAATGCACTAAATTGTTTGCTTGTGCGTTGTAACTATGTGCATATTATCACCAGGAATTTATTGGGTTCAGTTGAACCAACTGCTGTACGCTGCCTCCGCCCATGAGGCACCATGCCTTTTTTGAAGCTGTGCACTGCCTCCAGCCAGAGTGTCCCCAAACTGCTAGTCTATCGGTATACTACACTGTTACAGCCTGGTGGGTAGAGAGCTAGCATTGACACAACGCATCTCACACAAGGGAAAAGAGCATTACGCTTTGTTCGCACATTGTTTGCTAGCATAGTGTATACAGATTTGAAGTTTTGAAGGTAGCAATAGAAAAGTTATTTCGAACTGAAGACATATAAAAGTGAGAGCCCCTGGTAAAGAGCAAGGAGTCACCACCGTCCCCCTCATTGTAGACAAGCAAATCCATCTAGCCTTGGTTGATTCATGTACTAATTTATTTTACTACAAGAGCTTGATGATCGAATATAATGCAATAAACACGATAGCAGCTGGGTGCATCGCTCGATGCGGCCGGAGTACATCCCTCCTGGGCTCTGGTCAGTATAACTGGGGCGTTGGTACAAAGCGTGAAAATGACGTGCGCACCGCCGAATGTTGCCGTTTTCATGCATGGGACTGGCCTTCCAGTTTTGGAACCCTAGTGCATGCGTACTTCCTTCTACGGCAAACTCATCTACCACCTCAGTCCTGCCCCGGCCGATCAGTTCAGCGAGTCTAAACTCTAAATCCGTCCTCGTTTGGGCCGTCTAGCTAGCTCAGAAATCAAGCCTCGGTGCTACGCCAGCAAAATCCAGCCCCGCCGGTGTTCCTCCGGCGCCGCACTGCTCGCTTCGATCGGCATGGCGTGGCTCGCTGGGGGGCTGTGGCTGCTGGCGCTGTTGAGGCTCGGCGCGGCGGCGGAGTCCGGCGTCGTCAAGGTGGACGGGAGCGTGGCCATCGCCTCCACCGGCGAGTTCTTCGTCTGCGCCACACTGGATTGGTGGCCGGCGGACAAGTGCGACTATGGGACGTGCAGCTGGGGCAACGCGTCCCTCCTCAACCTGGTGAGCTGCCACGACCCAAATCCCCTCTCCTCTCCCCTCCGCCCCCTTCAGCTGACCTCGCCGCCGGCCGGCGAACTGACCCCATTTGCCTTTCGTTTGAACTCGATCTGCTGCAGGATCTGTCAAACGAACTCCTGCTCAACGCCGTCAGAGGTAGGCGACCCCCGACCTAGCTTCCCATTCCACTCACTCTAGTAGGTTTAGCAGCGGCGGCAGCAGCTCATCGATCGAACTGAATTAATTCCCCTTCCGCAGCCTTCTCGCCGCTGCTGCTCCGGCTGGGCGGCACGCTGCAGGACAAGGTGCTGTACCACACCCCCGACGACGGGCGGCTGCCGTGCGTGCCGTTCGCCAAGAACGGCTCGGCGACCTTCGGCTTCACGCGCGGCTGCCTCACCATGTCCCGCTGGGACGAGCTCAACGCCTTCTTCCAGAAATCCGGGTACATCTCTGATCGATCCTCTCAACCCCCGAAATAATTATGCACCATATATACGATCGATCGAGCGCAGGTTTCGATTTGTAGTTCATCACACTCCCTAAAGTCCCCGGCATCGATCCAGGACCCATCCTCTTTCCTGTAAGTCCCCTTGGACGATCATAATAAGTAGGTCCCCAAAAGTAAGTCTATCTTTTTGTTTCGAGAGTACTGTACAAAGCAAGTCTATCTTCATGCCCGCAAGAACAAAAAGATTAAGCCTGTCTTCATGTCATTTTTGTTTAGAGAAAAATCTGAACGTGTTTTCTTTTGAGGGCACGTGTTTTTTTCCTTTCTTAAGCCTTGGATTACAAGACAGGCCACGGGTGGATGTGGGCTGCCCGCGGCGCCCGCATCAAAGCCCACACAAATCATCTTCGTTGGATGCGCACCCACGGGGTCAAATAGATGTAGGCTGGCCCAACGCTGAAAGAAATATGTGGGCCGTCGTCGTCACACCGTGGCACGATACTCATCTCATAAAAAAAAGAAAATTGTCTGAAAGAAAAAATGACGTTGCAGCGGTGGGGATCAGGGCTACAAAATCTTAACTAGATACATTCATATCTAGACAAATCAAAGACAAAATTTTTAGGACGGATGGAATATAAAACTAGTGTATGTAGCAGAAATATTTGTGGTAGCAGAGATGTTAACAAGGGACCAAATTTGTCTGATCTATGTGCATAGTTTCAGATGTTCTTTTTTCGCAAATTATTGAACTTGGCCATGGCTGATGATTTCCCTGAATAAACTGTTTGTTTGTTTTTCTCATTTTCAACTTGCAGCGCGAAGGTAGTCTTCGGGCTGAACGCTCTCAACGGCCGTGACCCGGACGGCGGGTCCTATATGGGAGGGAGCTGGGACATGACAAATGCAGCATCCTTCATCCAGTACACGGTCAGCAAGGGCTACGAGATCCATGGGTGGGAGCTCGGTATGTTCTGTCTACACCATTTCCTTTGGTACCCTGAACCGAGACGGGATTTCAGTCAGATGAGACATCTTATTGAAAACTTGCAGGGAATGAGCTCGGTGGCAAAGCAGTCGGCACCTCGATCGCCGCCGACCAATATGCTAAAGACGCGACCTTCCTAAAATGGGTGTTGGAAGATACTTATGAGGACAGCCCGTCGAAGCCGCTACTGCTCGCTCCGGGAAGCTTCTTCGACGAAGACTGGTTCGGCGAGTTCATCGCCAAAACGAGTCCAGATATCGTCAGTGTGGTCTCCCACCACATCTACAATCTAGGGCCAGGTATGTAAAGCTCACCACGACCGCCTCACAAAAGAATTTCTGACAGAAAGATCATCGCAAACCCAGCAAGTGAACCGGGACCTGAAAAAAATTAATGTGCCCGATGTTGAACGGCTGCAGGGGTGGACACACACATCGTCGAGAAGATTCTCAAGCCGTCCTTCCTCGATGGAATGGCAAGAACATTCAGTGAACTCCAGAGGTTGCTGAAAACCGCAGGGACGTCGGCCGTCGCGTGGGTCGGCGAGGCTGGAGGGTCTTACAACAGTGGTCACCACCTTGTCACCGACGCGTTTGTGTTCAGCTTCTGGTAATGCGGGACACTGAAGTATAAAACTATCTGCTTTTCTTGATGAGGTTGTTCTCATGGGGTTGCATTTTCAGGTACCTGGACCAGCTCGGGATGTCGGCGAAGTACGACACAAAGACTTACTGCAGGCAGAGTTTCATTGGTGGCAACTATGGCCTGCTCAACACAACAACGTTCCAACCAAACCCGGACTACTACAGGTATGATACATACTGTCACGAGCATGGATTGAGCGTAGACGAGCGCCGGAATTGTATTGTTTAGGCCCTCCGGCATTTCACCATTCCGCAAGAACTTCAAAATTGCATTGCAAACATCAATCCTTATCAGTTCCCAATGGTTTTGGAAAAATCCTGCTGCAAAACCATATGGGCCTGGTTATTTATTTAGTTTCGTCATAAATAGTGCCTTCTAAGTAAACGGTTTACATAAGTGCTCATTTATATATATCCTTTGTTACTTTTGGTTGCACATATTTTGGCCCTGTTTGGATCCATACGCTAGAGTTAGTTTGAGCTAGTTGGGGCTCAAATAGCACTAAAGTATCCAAACATGAGAGTTAGATTGGAGCTAGTTGCATCTAACCCACACAAAAAACTAGCCCACCCAAGAGGTGCTAATTGGAGCTAGTTTTCATGGGGCCCACTAAAAAGTCACTTTTCTCTCTCTATCCACCAGGTAATGACCCATTAAAAAATTATTTTCTTCTCTCCATCAAGTACAACTATTGTCAATCTAACCCTATCATCCAAACAGCTCTTTGGCTAGAGTTAGTTTAAGGTTAGTCATGAGCTAGAAACTAACTCTAACCTCTAGCTAAGTTAGAGTATCCAAACAGGGCCTTTATCACTTCATCTGGTTGCAGGTTCTCCTGAGCAGAGAACAATTTGGAGAAAAAGTTAGTAGCTATGTCTTCAATTTCCTCCTGTAGATGACATATCCTTCCATCCTCTCGCTTCAGAGAATATATTCTGTTTTGTCTTGCTCTTTCTCTGCATTTTGAGTGAAACGAAATGCTGTGTTACGATATCCTTCCGCTAGCCATTGCTCTCTTGATCCCTGGCGTATCAAAAATTTCTTCTCTGGCTATTAACTCTGAAATTTGGTTAACCAACATCTTCTCTTGTTTTGTTGGTCCCGTCCTAAAGTTTCTTGCCCTCACTTCGTCTAATTGCTTCCTCAAATCTTTTAACCGACCATGAACAGAGGACTTATAGCTCCACTTATTTAAGTTTTCCTGCATGGTAGATAATGATCTAACAATATTTTCTAGTCCATCTCGATCACAGGACCAAGTGTTCTTTATCAGCTCTTCATAGCCTGGATCTCTTCTCCACATATTTTCATATCTGAAAAGACGCTCACCTTTCCTTTTATTTTATTTTACTAAATATTGGTTTTCAATATCTATTAATAACGCACAATGATCTGACTCTGATGTTTGCACATGTGTTTACATTTGTCTTTGCAAACCCGTGGCAAGAATTTGTCATCAGCTAAAGCCCTTGTCTAGTCTGACTTTTACATTTCTGCAACCTTGTCTATTATCCCACATGCAGGGGAGGCCTGAATAGCCTAGATCTAAGAGGCCACAATGCTGGATTGGAAGGGGTTATAATCTTTATGTGTTAAATAACTAGCCCGTGTCTGTCGCAAAAAATAAAAATAAAAATAATAACTAGCCCGTGCAGATGCACGGGTTGATGACTAGAGTACTTAACGAAACTTGCAATGCAAATAGTGGCTAATGACATATGAACTTGCAGAATCAAAGAAAGTGTGTTTACTTGGCTAATGACACATGGACTTGCAGAATCAAAGAGGGGGCTAATGGCATCTCTTCTTCCTATTTCCTCTGCAGTGCTCTACTATGGCATCGCCTGATGGGAACCACGGTTCTGGATGCGAAATTCAGCGGCACCAACAACCTGATCCGTGCCTACGCACATTGTGCGAAGAATTCGGTAAGCACATTGCACCAGTTATCACTATACTCTTATCGACTAACCTTCCTCTTTTGTGTTTTTTCAGCCAGGAATCACTCTTTTGCTGATCAATCTGCACGGCAATGCCAGGAACGACGTTTCCTTGACAAGTGAGGAGCCTCTTGTAGTTCAGGCGTCTGGAGCCATGAGGGAGGAGTACCACCTCCTCCCGGAAGGTGGCGACATTCAAAGCCAGGTGATGCTGCTCAACGGCAGGGCCTTGACCACCGATGCTGGGAACATTCCCAGGCTGGAGCCCATCATTGTGGATGCAGCTCAGCACATCTCCATTGCACCCCTATCCATCGCGTTTGTTCACATGCCCAATTATTATGCCCCTGCGTGTAGTTAAGGGCTTTTGGCGTGGTTTTTGTTGTTCTTGTTGTCATAGATGGGGATAAGAGTGGCTAGACATGCAGATTAACTAGTACTGGTTCTTTAGCAGTCTTTTCTGCAAGATCAGCATTCCCATGATGCCGGCAACCAGCCAGCAAATGTACCCAAATGGATGAGTTATTTACATAGTCACTCCTGTTGTCAACTGGTGGAAATACTTTAGAGCTGAATGGCCATCGATCCCTGTATCCCATAAGCATTGATCATCGATCTTCTTAGCGGAATCTATTATTCCTGACTTTGCAATTTTGCATGCATGATTGTTGGGAGCATGGAAGTTGAGACATCGTGCACAAAATCACATTTTACAATGTATCCATGGAGCATCTGCCTTTGTAGAAGTCGTCCACCACTGTGAAGAGTGCTGAAAAGGTCTAAAGCTTTATTTACATAGTCACTCCTGGCAAGGCATGAGATAATTGTGTTCCATGAAACAGTATACGTATTTAACTGCCATGCCTTTAAGCACCAGATACGCCGGGTCAACTTGCTCAATCTAGCATACATGCCCATGAGCCAGCTTTCAATGTTGATTCTTGTTAGTGCGCTCAATTTAATCATCAAGGACATGCTATCAGGTTGATTCACAGTCTCAAATTGATAGTCTCAGATTACAATGCTACAAGGATCACATACACATAACTTAAGTGATTCAGTCTCAAACTGATAGTCTCAGATTACAATGCTACAAGGATCACATACACATAACTTAAGTGATTCACATTTAATAATTTGGAGCAATCCCAATTCCCATCCATATACGATCTGCTGTTTCTGTCTCAAATGAATCTGAAAAGCATTACAGCAAGGCAAGACAAGTAGCAGGGGACTTCTGATTGCTCTGTGCAGTCGAGGGCGTTGGCGTTGTGGTCTCGGACAGCTTGGCGGCGGCACGTCCTGGACGGGGAGGCTGACAAATTCACTCGCGCCGCCACCAGCCCCCATCTCCGCCCCCTCCCCGCGTCGTCATCGGCCAACCCTCCCGTGCCGCCACCGGCCCCCCTCTTCGCCCCCTCCCTGCTTCACCGCTGCCGGAGGTGACGCCGGCGAAGCCGCGCGCGCCCCGGGGATGGCGGCGGCGGGGCCCCTCGCGTCGGCCCTCGGGCTCTGGCGGCGGCGCCCCGCGTTGGCGGCTGCGGGATCCGGCGAGATCTCGCCCACCGGCGACGCCTGAGGGCGGATCCGGGGCTGCCATGGCCGGATCTTGTGCGGGGGCGCGCGGCCATGGTGGTAGGGAGCGGCGGCCGGGCGCGGCTGCGGTGGCAGGGAGCGTCGGCTAGGCGCGACTGCGGTGGCCAGGGCGCGCGGTGCGATGACCCGTGACCCTGCCTGGGGGTCGTGGTGGTGCGTGGTGGCCATGCTCAGCGGTCGGTGGCGGTGGATGTTCAGCGCAGCTCTGGGAGAAATCCTTGCTCTGATCCTCATCGGAGCCGCGACGGCGACGCCCGCGGGTGCCGCTATTGTAACATCCCAAATTTTGAAATGTTAATAAAATTATTAGATTGATTGTTTGTTTGTTTGAGTGATTGAAACTTGAGTGAAATTTGAAAACTTTTCAAAAACTTTTGAATGAGAGGGAATAAAATGACTTTCCCGTTTCCTGTGAGTTCAAATTCATCTTTTTAAAACCGGCGAGAGGAGATAGCATGACTTCTTCAACTACAAAGAATTTGAACCAAGGTGGCACTTGAATTTCCTTTCGATTTTTCCTTTGCATTTTGTTTTCTTCTTCACTCAAGAAATGCCGGGGAATAATATTCCGTTAAACAGAAAAGAGAGGAGGAACATGACCCTCCCAAAATCAGGGGCATCTTGGAAATATTTTTGAGCCAAGAAAACCAGATCTTTATTGAGAAAAGAATTACAAAAGAAAATAAAGCCTTAGGGATTTTTCTAAAAAAAACATTTTTTAAAAGTTTTTATTTTGGTGTTGGATAAATGATAAACGAGTAGGAAATATTTTTCTGAAATTTTTGGTATATAATACCCCATATAAATCTTTTTATTTTGTTTCCTTTTATTCCTTTTCTCTTGCTGTTTAAAAAAAAGAGAAAATCCTTTTTTTAGAAGGCGCCCTAGGGCGTTTTCTTTTCTTGGGCCAGGATCCACCCCCCATCGCTGGAGAGATCTCCTCCCCATGCAGCGCACCCCCACTTCTTTTTCTTTTTTTTCCTTTCCTTCCTTCTTCTTACCCTTTCCTTTCTTCCCCACGAGGCCTTCCTTCCCAGTGCACCAGCCCCTTTCCATGGCGTGATCCCCTGGATCACGGGATCCTCCCCCGATCTCGCCCCCTTCCTTCCCCCACGCCCCCTCGGCCCCCTATATAAGCCGCCACCCCCGAGCCCCCCCTCGGCCCCCTTCCCCCACGCCGCCCCGCCCCTACAGAGCCTCGCCGGAGAAAACCTCATGGAGCCACCCCCGCCACCCTGCCGCATCACCACCGCGCCTCCCTGCCCCAACCGACGCCGCCACGAGCACCCCCTCGCCCCCCGCAACCCATTTTTCACCCAAGGCCCGAGTTCCCACGCCGCCACGCATCACCCGAACCTCGCCGGAGTTAGGCCACCACCAGGAACTTGAGGAGCTGGAGCACGACGCCCCCGACCCTCTCCCGCCTCGTCGTCGCTCCCCTGGGACGCCGGAGCTCCTCCGCAACATCCCCGTCACCTCAGCCGCCGCCGGAGACCGCTAGAGGGCCCTCCCCGTCGACAGCCACCTTCTGTGCCTCGCCGGAGAAGGAGCTCCAGCAACACCCCACGGTGAGCACCCCCCACCCCCGGTAGCCGTTAGATCTGAACCAACTTATGTGATTAGAAACACAATACCCCTTTGGTTTTTTTAAACAAAACCCGAACGGTTTTCTTTCACTTACTATTAGCAAGAGAGTTTTTATTAGAACTCGGCCGTTTGCTAGTAACTACCGCAGCAAACAGCCTCCCAACCAACCAGAGAGAGACACGTGTACCCCTATCCGATAGAATTCAGATTTTCCTTTTTCTGTATTAATTCCAAAACAGAGAAAGTTCCAATATTGTTTTGATCATAACTTTTGATATAGAGATCCAATGAGGTTGATTCTTTTTCCAGTAGATCAAAATGTTTCTGTAGTTTTTAAAAACATATAATTTGTCTATGTTTGAAATTTTCAAATTTGAATTAGATCAGATTTAGTTTAAACCTTGTTTTGCTTATTCCAGGAGTTTAAAGATAGCTTTTAATTTGATTCTTTTTGCTACTGATCACTAGTGATCTTAGTTATCAGTGGTAAAAATTTCAGAATTATTTGAGTATTTTAGATCATTGTTTCTTGTGAAACAATTTCTGTTTCACCTCTTTTAGGATTATGGCTATTTCCTTTTCTATAATTGTTTTTAAATTATTTTCTTTTATATTTCAGAAAGATTATGTTTTGTTTCTGTTAGTTAACAGTAGGTTTGCAACAAGTTTTGATTTTTATTTTTATATGTTATCATGAAATCAATTCTAGTTCTCTAATAACTTGCAATTGGTTTCTCCACTGTTTCAAATCCCGTTTGGAAATACTTTCAAATAGTTTTGTGAAAAATACTTTATTTTATCTTAGTTAAATTTATATCTTAGTTCCCTATTATTATTTTCTGTTGGACAAAAACTATTTAGTGTTTGATGTAGTAGAAGACTCCCTAGTCTTATTTGAGTTTCCTTCGGATTCTTATTCACTCTCTCTTTTGTTTTGATTGCTAGAATGGTTGCTAGTATGAGTGCTTATGTGAATGATATGTTTGTTATATAGATTTCATCGGAGAGTGACGAGTAGTCTATCAAGTTATTTCTCGAGAAATTCTTCTTCGTCAACATCGCCAGGCAAGTCATTTGATCATGTATCACCTATGTTTTATGCATCGAGTTCTACCATCCTATGCCCAATTGCATGCTGACCAGGTACTTGGAAATTATGGTTACATATTGTAGTATCATGTGGTAGGCACCCAACAACCCCGTTACTAGGCCCGGGACGACAAATTTCATATTGCTATGCTTGAGTAGACGGGATTCTGGTTGAGAGTTTATCACGAGCTATGCGAGAATAATTTAATAACCAAGACCGGTTAAGTCAAGGCTTTTCAAGACCTCGTGATGCAATGCAACTCTGGGTGAAGGACGGTTGATCGGCTCCCTGGAGAAACCAGTGGATGACCCGGGATGCTGGAGACGGCCATGACATCTTGCGGAAAGCTTCACCCAGGCTCAAAGAGACGGGCGGATATTTTCAAGACCCAAGGCTTACCGCACAGCCACAAGTCATTATGGGCTCTGGCTTGGTTGGACAACGCGACTCTGGACAGGCGGTGCTAGCAGATGTAGAAGAACGGTAGGATTGGATGGGCACCGACAGGGACTCAGAGGGACCCGTTGAAATACCATGTTTTGATCATCCGGTCTTCAAACACCCTGAAGTGCGAGGACATACACGGAGGCGATCAAATCTTGTGGGGAACGTGTGCAAAACTCTGCAGAGTACTCAAACCTAATCGATTATCCGTGTCCACGGTCATGGACATCTTGAGCCAAAGGAACTGAAGTTATCTGAATTTCTCAACACAAATAATAATATTGATGTGAGAATTATTGACAACATGGGTACGAGAATTGGTTGGTGGAACCATCTCGTTAACAACCAACAATGTAGTAACATTTTGCTTTTAGCCCTGTCTTGATGTAGGAGAAAACTTGCTTTACGCTAAAAACTTATACCCCACCTGCCATATATGCATATAGTATAGATGATTACTTTTCACCCCTCTCTTATGTGACTTGCTGGCATATTCAATATGCTGACCTACACGGCTGCAACGTCTTATGTTGCAGATATTTTTCTTCGACGAGTAAGAGTACGATTCAGGGTTACGGTCTACACTCAACTTGCCGTTGGTGTTTATTGGGACTCCACCCCCTTGACTGCTTACGCTGAGATATTTAAGGTATATATCAGTTTTACGCTATTTACATGTGATTGCACTTTGATATATACATTGATGTACCGTGTGTGCCAGCATACTGATCCAGGGATGGCGCAGATACACAAAGGCTTGACTCGTTTTGAGTCGGGTCTCTACAGAAATGGTATCAGAGCACATGTTGACTGTAGGACGTGACCCCCGATACTGGAAACTTCTTAGGATAGGATCTCTCAAAAATCTTCTTTTCGAGAACACCTTTTACTTCTCATCTCTTCTGATTTCATCAAACGTTCTCTCTCACCTCACATAATTAGACAATGCCCTTTCCCCTTTGACCACGTGAAGGATCAACCGACTCCCACTTCAAAGTAAAGAGGATTTCATCATTCAGTTGAAGCTGCACCAATTGAAGACTCTCAAGACCCGAAGAATTTGAAGACCCTGAAGCGTTCGAATATTTATATGACCATTAGAAGTCCAAACCCCTGTTATATACCCACGTTAGATACGATGATTTGTGAGCCGTCATTGGTGTGTGTTTTCCGACGGCCACAAATAAAACCTATTCTCAAAAATATTGTTTGTATTGTGTGTATCTCCCTCCCTCTCTTACCCATCTCATCCCCAAAACCTCAACCCTACCAGATGGAGTATGAAGCTGGACTTGTAGTCTCTGGACCAATGACCCAGCTGGAAGCTGAGATATGGATTCAGAACATGGAGAACCACTTCGGGAGCAACTTGATCTCAAGGAAGTATGAAGTGGAACATGCTCTCCAGTACTTTACCCAAAGTGCTGCTATCTGGTGGAAAATGCACCATGCCATACAAGGATTTAGTGGAGCAGAAACTTGGGACGAATTCAAGAAGACTCTGTTAAGATCCCGTCTCATTCGGAAGTGCTATGATAATCCGAAGGAGAAGACTTGTGCATGCAAGATCTGTGGAGAAATAGGACACACCCAGGAAGAACACAAGGATGGATGCACTCATTGTGATGAAAATTACCCAATTGAGGAGTGCCCAAGTAGTCAGGTGACTTGTTTCCTTTGTGAAGGAACCACCCACTACCCAGCTCAGTGTCACATTTACCCCAAGGTGCAACAAGTTGTCAAGCAGCAGAAAGATGCAGTGAAGGAAACCCTCAAGAAGAAGATTCTAGAAGAACCGGTGATGAACGAAAATATTGAAGACCCTGATGGACAAGGTCTGACCAGATTTTTCTCCAATGCATGCTACTCATGTGGAGAAGAAGGACATTATTCACAGGATTGCACGAAGGGAAGCCAAGAGTATCTGGGAAACTTCTCGACGGAAAAAGTGGAGTTTGATCCACTTGAAATAGAAGAGCTGTCCAAAATAAAGGAGTCCAGAAAGAAAAGAAAAAGCTACCCTCGAAAGAGCCAAATCTCTGCAGATATAGACCTGAGTCATGTCAGATGTTACAAGTGTATGGAATTTGGCCACCACAAATACATGTGCTCAGGAAGGAAGCCGGAAACCCAAGGAGCAAAAGCAAACACTAAGAAGCCTCGAGACTTGTCAGAACTCATTTGCTTTCATTGCAAGGAAGCAGGACATTATGCTAATGATTGTCCACATGGGAAGAAAGCTAGAATGGAGTAGTTAAGTTTTGACCATGGCAATTAGTGTAATCTGAAGAACTCTTGTTTTTCATGAGATCATGGAGTGAAATTTTGTGTAACAGAAATCCCTGAGATTGTAATAACATCATGAATAAATGGAATTTATTGTCTCATGATTGCCTATGTTGAAACTATATACGTTGTTTTCTCTCCGAGCAAAGATCTCTGAACATTTATGAGGATAAGAGAAAATATGGTCTATGAGGCATGAGTATAATTCATTTTAAGTGTGGTAGTAATCGGTAAGCCCACAGGATCCACTAAGTAGGAATGTACCATAACTACCAAGGAGACATATACATTCCTCTGAGTACCTATTTACTGACACCTGCAGATGACAACTCTCTATGAGTCATTCCTCAAGGGCCCAGAAACGATCATGACCCTGACCGGTGATCATGATTACCCGAAAATCCTGAAGGACATGATGAAGCACATTCATCTTGAAGGAGATGGAGTCTACAAAGGCTACCCATTCATGGAAAGTGGAGTAGAACTTTGGTAAGTGGAAGTACACCTCCACCATGTGAATGGAGTTTGTCCAAAGACTATGGGGCAATACTTTTTCATTTCACGTGTACCACGAGCAACCTTCTTTGATGCTGTTCGTGAAGCTGCCATGGAAGCCATACGTCAGATTGGAGAAATACTTGAAGCAAGACTCCGTCATACCCATGAATACGTGAGTGACGTACGTGCAGAGATGATGGAGATGAAGCTTATGGCCACCATGATGAAGCAAAAGATGGATGATTTCAAGGAGCACCTCGGAAAGTTTGAGTGGAACTAAAGTACCTCCAAGAGAGACAGATGAATAAAGTTGGCAGAAATGCTTGACCATACCGAACAATGTGGATGGAAGCATTTGTAATAAATTACTTTTGAGTTGGAATTTTGAAGAAAGTAAGGATGCAATAAAGGATTGATTATGAAATGAATATGATTTATGGATGAACCAATACCTTTTCATGGTAAACACACCAATGGAAAGTATCCCACAGAGTGGAGTGTGTACAAAATTAAGTCTCAGGACTATTTTTATGATAGTTACCCCAAGAGTATGATGGAATGAAACACTATGGAAATTTAAAGGCGGAGTAATTCCAAGTATGCCTGAAAACACACAGACCCCGGGACTAATAAGGATCAAGTACTATCTTTTTGGAGAAGGAAACTTGTTTCAGCAAACGTTTTCTTAGGAGCATACGAAAGCGAGAGTTGTAAAGATACGATAGATGTTTTGTTCAGCTTGCAGAACCAATGGATTATCCGAACTTCATTCGTGGACAAGAGAAATTCTGCAATGCTTGTGAGGATGCCCAAGTGTTAGAATACGAGATTCACTAAGCCTTATACAAGGTAATGATTTCAGTGCGACATGGCTTGGCCACCATGACGACTTACTCTTATCATTCTCTTGCTATTCGGAATGGTAAATCTGAGAGACTTACCCATAGTGAGAGATGACGCTCTTTGAAGCTTTTGTTTAAGCCTTAGAATGGTATAAGAAAAGTCCCATGTACATGGCATTTGTTGTCACGCGTAGGAAATTTTACGGTGAGGATGAAGACAAGACCCCTCTCTCTGCAGGATAGCCACAAATGGTAGACCACCATGAGAATCATTGATAGGTTATTTAGAATTGATCACGAGACTGTCAGTTAAGAAGACCCAATAACGGAAGAAGCTTATATCCACAAAGGAACCCTCGATTTTGATGGAAATGTTATGAATATAACGGGAGAGCATCACCAAAGGATTTAATATGAAGACTGTGAGAAGTCAGTTGCCAAACCCCCAGAGGATCGTTATAACATTTTGAGGGACCAGTAATCTTCATTTTAAGTGTGGTAGCATCCCACTTTGCCGGAATTTGGATTTGTTAGAAGACCCCCAAACCCTAACCTTTCTTTCTAGCCCCTCCGAATCTCGAGGACGAGATTCATTTTAAGTGTGGTAGGTTTGTAACATCCCAAATTTTGGAATGTTAATAAAATTATTAGATTGATTGTTTGTTTGTTTGAGTGATTGAAACTTGAGTGAAATTTGAAAACTTTTCAAAAACTTTTGAATGAGAGGGAATAAAATGACTTTCCCATTTCCTGTGAGTTCAAATTCATCTTTTTAAAACCGGCGAGAGGAGATAGCATGACTTCTTCAACTACAAAGAATTTGAACCAAGGTGGCACTTGAATGTCCTTTCGATTTTTCCTTTGCATTTTGTTTTCTTCTTCACTCAAGAAATGCCGGGGAATAATATTCCGTCAAACAGAAAAGAGAGGAGGAACAC
Organism: Hordeum vulgare subsp. vulgare; assembly: GCF_904849725.1. Lineage (NCBI taxonomy): Eukaryota > Viridiplantae > Streptophyta > Magnoliopsida > Poales > Poaceae > Hordeum > Hordeum vulgare. Next base: position 46,154,311 of record NC_058524.1, read on the forward strand.
GACCCTCCCAAAATCAGGGGCATCTTGGAAATATTTTTGAGCCAAGAAAACCAGATCTTTATTGAGAAAATAATTACAAAAGAAAATAAAGTCTTAGGGATTTTTCTAAAAAAAACCTTTTTTTAAAAGTTTTTATTTTGGTGTTGGAAAAATGATAAACGAGTAGGAAATATTTTTCTGAAAATTTTGGTATATAATACCCCATATAAATCTTTTTATTTTGTTTCTTTTTACTCCTTTTCTCTTGCTGTTTAAAAAAAAGAGAAAATCCTTTTTTTTGGAAGGCGCCCTAGGGCGTTTTCTTTTTTGGGCCAGGATCCACCCCCCATCACTGGAGAGATCTCCTCCCCACGCAGCGCACCCCCCACTTCTTTTTCTTTTTTTCCTTTCTTCCTTTCCTTCCTTCTTCTTCCCCTTTCCTTTCTTCCCCACGAGGCCTTCCTTCCCAGCGCACCAGCCCCTTTCCATGGCGTGATCCCCTGGATCACGGGATCCTCCCCCGATCTCGCCTCCCCCTTCCTTCCCCCACGCCCCCTCGGCCGCCTATATAAGCCGCCACCCCGAGCCCCCCCTCGGCCCCTTCCCCCACGCCGCCCACCCCTACAGAGCCTCACCGGAGAAAACCTCCTGGAGCCACCCCCCGCCACCCTGCCGCATCACCATCGCGCCTCCCCGCCCCAACCAACGCCGCCACGAGCACCCCCTCGCTCCCCGCAACCCATTTTTCACCCAAGGCCCGAGTTCCCATTTCGCCACGCCTCACCCCAACCTCGCCGGAGTTAGGCCGCCACCAGGAACTTGAGGAGCTCGAGCACGACGCCCCCAACCCTCTCCCGCCTCGCCGTCGCTCCCCTGGGACGCCGGAGCTCCTCCGCAACATCCCCGTCACCTCAGCCGCCGCCGGAGACCGCCAGAGGGCCCTCCCCGTCGACAGCCACCTTCTGTGCCTCGCCGGAGAAGGAGCTCCAGCAACACCCCACGGTGAGCACCCCCCACCCCCGGTAGCCGTTAGATCTGAACCAACTTATGTGATTAGAAACACAATACCCCTTTGGTTTTTTTAAACAAAACCCGAACGGTTTTCTTTCACTTACTATTAGCAAGAGAGTTTTTATTAGAACTCGACCGTTTGCTAGTAACTACCGCAGCAAACAACCTCCCAACCAACCAGAGAGAGACACGTGTACCCCTATCCGATAGAATTCAGATTTTCCTTTTTCTGTATTAATTCCAAAACAGAGAAAGTTCCAATATTGTTTTGAGCATAACTTTTGATCTAGAGATCCAATGAGGTCGATTATTTTTCGAGTAGATCAAAATGTTTCTGTAGTTTTTAAAAACATATAATTTGTCTATGTTTGAAATTTTCAAATTTGAATTAGATCAGATTTAATTATACCTTGTTTTGCTTATTCCAGGAGTTTAAAAATAGCTTTTAATTGGGTTCTTTTTGCTACTGATCACTAGTGATCTTAATTTCAGAATTATTTGAGTATTTTAGCTCATTGTTTCTTGTGAAACAATTTCTGTTTCACCTCTTTTAGGATTATGGCTATTTCCTTTTCTATAATTGTTTTTAAATTATTTTCTTTTATATTTCAGAAAGATTATGTGTTGTTTCTGTTAGTTAACGGTAGGTTTGCAACAATTTTTGATTTTTATTTTTATATGTTATCATGAAATCAATTCTAGTTCTCTAATAACTTGCAATTGGTTTCTCCACTGTTTCAAATCCCGTTTGGAAATACTTTCAAATAGTTTTGTGAAAAATACTTTATTTTATCTTAGTTAAATTTATATCTTAGTTCCCTGTTATTATTTTCTGTTGGACAAAAACTATTTAGTGTTTGATGTAGTAGAAGACTCCCTAGTCTTATTTGATGTTTCCTTCGGATTCATATTCACTCTCTCTTTTGTTTTGATTGCTAGAATGGTTGCTAGTATGAGTGCTTATCTGAATGATATGTTTGTTATATAGATTTCATCGGAGAGTGACGAGTAGTCTATCAAGTTATTTCTCGAGAAATTCTTCTTCGTCAACATCGCGAGGCAAGTTATTTGATCATGTATCACCTATGTTTTATGCATCGTAGTTCTACCATCCTATGCCCAATTGCATGCTGACTAGGTACTTGGAAATTATGGTTACATATTGTAGTATCATGTGGTAGGCACCCAACAACCCCGTTACTAGGCCCGGGACGACAAATTTCATATTGTTATGCTTGAGTAGACGGGATTCTGGTTGAGAGTTTATCATGAGCGATGCGAGAATAATTTAATAACCAAGACCGGTTAAGTCAAGGCTTTTCAAGACCTCGTGATGCAATGCAACTTTGGGTGAAGGACGGTTGATCGGCTCCCTGGAGAAACCAGTGGATGACCCGAGATGCTGGAGACAGCCATGACATCTTGCGGAAAGCTTCACCCAGGCTCAAAGAGACGGACGGATATTTCGAGACCAAAGGCTTACCTGCACAGCCACAAGTCATTATGGGCTCTGGCTTGGTTGGAAAACGCGGCGACTCTGGACAGGCGGTGCTAGCAGATGTAGAAGAACGGTAGGATTGGATGGGCACCGACAGGGATTCAGAGGGACCCGTTGAAAGACCATGTTTTGATCATCCGGTCTTCAAACACCCTAAAGTGCGAGGACATACACGGAGGCGATCAAATCTTGTGGGGAACGTGTGCAAAACTCTGCAGAGTACTCAAACCTAATCGATTAGCCGTGTCCACGGTCATGGACATCTTGAGCCAAAGGAACTGAAGTTATCTGAATTTCTCAACACAAATAATAATATTGATGTGGGAATTATTGACAACATGGGTACGAGAATTGGTTGGTGGAACCATCTCATTAACAACCAACAATGTAGTAACATTTTGCTTTTAGCCCTCTCTTGATGTAGGAGAAAACTTACTTTACGCTAAAAACTTATACCCCCACCTGGCATATATGCATATAGTATAGATGATTACTTTTCACCCCTCTCTTATGTGACTTGCCGGCATATTCAATATGCTGACCTACACGACTGCAACGTCTTATGTTGCAGATATTTTTCTTCGACGTGTAAGAGTACGATTCAGGGTTACGGTCTACACTCAACTTGCCGTTGGTGTTTATTGGGACTCCACTCCCTTGACTGCTTACGCTGAGATATTTAAGGTATATATCAGTTTTACGCTATTTACATGTGATTGCACTTTGATATATACATTGATGTACCGTGTGTGCCAGCATACTGATCCAGGGATGGCGCAGATACACAGAGGCTTGACTCGTTTTGAGTCGGGTCGCTACAACTGTCTTTCTTGGAATCGTCGTTGTGGAGGTGTGCTGCTCCCCTTTGTCAGCCGCTGCCTGGTCAGCCGTCACGTGGCTGCTATGGCGGCCGGCGGCGCCAGATCTGGCCGCTGTCCTCTGGCCCAGATGTGGGCCTCTCTCCTGCGGATTCTTGGCGGTGCCGGCGTGGTTGCCGGGGCCCTACCTATGGGTGAAGCTGGTGGACGAGATTCGGATTGGGGGAAACCTCTTGGTTGGCCCAGGCCGGCCGCTCCGACGACGACGCTCAAGGGCGTCGTTATTCTTTTGGAGACGCCGGTATACATCTTCTCCTCTGCTCCCCTTGCTTGCCTCTCGGGTGAAAACCCTAACTCCGGTGGGTGGCGGCGGCGTCCTTGACGTCGTGACCTTCCTGAAGGCATCACCTAGAGGGCTGAGTGGTGGTGGGCACTATGTGGGTCCTGAACGGTTGCTGGTGGTTGGCACTGCTTCGGGGGATACCCTAGGATCTGGTCTTCCAGATCGGACAATGGCGGTACTGCGGTGCCGTTTCTCTCTTGGGAGCATCGTTTGTGGAGCAGCGCTGGCATACTGAGGCAGGAGGTGGAGCGGCTTCATCTTGCACGGAATTTCGGTGGAGCTGTCAAGTCATGCCTGGCCGACAGGTGCTACGCTGAGTCATGCCTGGTTGGCAGGTGCTACGCACGATAGATCTCCCGGAGTCTTCGCATCTGGACGAATGAGCATAGGGCGGTGGCGCCGTTGAGCGCCGTGGTGGCGTCGACGAATGTTTGGACTGGCATGGATGATGCGGATCTCTTTCGTGAAGATGGGTGAGTGGTTCAATGATGATGGCGGCTTGTAAAATGTGTGTGTGAGGTGTGCGTTTTAGGTGTGCTGCACCGGATGTTGCTCCTGATACGTTATGTGGATGGATTGGTGACAACACCGGTCTTAGATATGTGGAGTGAGAGCACTTCACATTATCGAGTTGGTAGGTGTGAGTAGTGGCTTTGGGTGGATTGATGTATACTCTTGTTAGACCTTTGTGGAATAATTAATAAAGATGGCTGCATGCATCGATTGATGCAGAGGCCGGAGGTTTAACCTCCTTTTCCAAAAAAAAGTCCTGGACGGGGCAGCGAGACAACTTGGGTCGACAGCGCTTGCTCCGGCCTCCGGGGCGTCGCGCCCTGAACGGGAAGCGTCTGACACTCTGACTACGCCACCTCAACCGTGGCTGGCTTTTCATTGATCATAGCAGTGAGAACGAATAATATTCAAAATATACATAAGATCAAATCAGTCAAACCCATGGCAGAGCTTCGAGGGAACAAGCCCGCGCGTGGCCCAGACGTCGCCGGCCGGCGCCGCATGGAGATCTCGGCCTCGCCGCCCCCGGCGGCTCCCTCTCCCTGCCTCCTTCGGCCGTCGCGTCGATGGGCCGACTAGATGGAGGACTCGGATGACAATGACGAACCTGCCTCTCTGTCGGGTGGGGAAGGCCGGGTGGAGCTGCTGGTGTCGCTTGCTCCCCCGCAGCTCGGCCAATTTTTGGATGCCGCGACCCGAGCTCGCCGGAGGCAGGGTAGGGTTCCCAGGCGGCATGCTCTGGCGCTCCGGCTCGAGCATGATGCCCTGCGGGTTCCCCATCGGCCGAAGCCAATACCTCCTCCTCGTCCCTCGGGGGCCCACGCCGGCGAGCTGCGCGGATTATCCTCCGCGACGGCTGCTGGTGGTGGTGCCCGTGTGGGATCGCCAGGCGCTGGGGCCCTGCCGTCTTCCTCGGCGGCGGCGCCGGTGCCGGCGGCGGGAGGAGCCCGTGCGCTCTGCCTTCGCCTGTGCACTAGCTCCACGGGCCGGCAGGCGGGCGGGTGGGCCGCGCGCCCCTCTCCTGGGCCGCCGCCACTCTCGGCCCGCGAGGTTTCTTGGGCTGCCAGCCGCGCCCGGTGGGTGTTGGCTAGGATCAACCGTCGTTGGGCCTCGGCCCAACAGAGTGTTGGAAATATGCCTTAGAGACAATAATAAAATGGTTATTATCATATTTCCTTGTTCATGATAATCGTCTATTGTTCATGCTATAATTGTATTAACAGGAAACAAGAATACATGTGTGAATAAATAGATCACATTGTGTCCCTAGCAAGCCTCTAGTTGGCTAGCTCGTTAGTCAATAGATGATCATGGTTTCCTGATCATGGGCATTAGATGTCATTGATAACAGGATCACATCATTGGGAGAATGATGTGATGGACAAGACCCAATCCTAAGCCTATCACTAGATGGTATTGTTCGTATGCTAAAGCTTTTCTAATGTCAAGTATCTTTTCCTTCGACCGTGAGATTGTGCAACTCCCGGATACCGTAGGGGTGCTTTGGGTGTATCAAACGTCACAACGTAACTGGGTGACTATAAAGGTGCACTACGGGTACCTCCAAAAGTGTCTGTTGGGTTGGCACGAATCGAGATCGGGATTTGTCACTCCGTGAGACGGAGAGGTATCTCTGGGCCCACTCGGTAGAACATCATCATGAGCTCAATGTGACTAAGGAGTTATTCACACGATGATGTGCTACGGAACGAGTAAAGAGACTTACCGGTAACGAGATTGAACAAGGTATAGGTACACCGACGATCGAATCTCGGGCAAGTTCTATACCGACAGACAAAGGGAATCGTATACGGGATTGATTGAATCCTTGACATCGTGGTTCATCCGATGAGATCATCATGGAGCAAGTGGGAGCCACCATGGGTATCCAGACCCCGCTGATGGTTATTGGCCAGAGAGGTGTCTCGGTCATGTCTGCCTGTCTCCCGAACCCGTAGGGTCTACACACTTAAGGTTCGATGACGCTAGGGTTATAGGGAATTGTTATACGAGGTTACCGAAAGTTGTTCGGAGTCCCGGATGAGATCCCGGACGTCACGAGGAGCTCCGAAATGGTCCGGAGGTAAAGATTGATATATAGGACGGATGGTTTCAGATACCGGAAGTGTTTCAGGCATCACCGGTAACGTACCGGGACCACCGGGAACACCGGAGGTGGCCCCGGGGGACCACCAAAGGGGGGCAACGACCCCGGAGATAAGGTGGGCCAAGTGGGGGTGGGAACCAGCCCCTAGGTGGGCTGGTGCACCTCCCCACTCAGCCCATAGCGCAAGGGAGAGAAAAGGGGGGGCAAACCCTAGGCCAGGTGGGCCTAAGGCCCACCAGATGGTGCGCCACCCCCTCCTCCCCCTTCTGGCCGCCACACCTCCCATCTGGGGGGGCTGACGCACCCCTAGGGTGGGAACCCTAGGGGTGGCACCCCCTCTCCCTTCCCCTATATATATCGGACACTTTTGGCCATTGAGACACACGGTTTTTCCTCTCTCTCGGCGCAGCCCCGCTCCTCTCCCTCCTCCTCTCTGCTGGTGCTTGGCGAAGCCCTGCCGGGAGACCTCGTCTCTCCATCGACACCACGCCGTCGTGTTGCTGGAGTTCTTCCCCAACCTCTGCCTCCTCCTTGTTGGATCAAGGTGCGGGAGACGTCACCGGGCTGCACGTGTGTTGAACGCGAAGGTGCCGTTGTTCGGCACTAGATCGGAATCGCTGCGAGTACGACTCCATCAACCGCGTTCTAGCAACGCTTCCGCTTAGCGATCTTCAAAGGTATGAAGATGCTCTTACCCCTCTCTCATTGCTGGTCTCTCCATAGGAAGATCTGAATATGCGTAGGAAAATTTTGAATTTATGCTACGTTACCCAACAGTGGTATCAGAGCCAGGTTTTCTATGCGTAGATTCCATGCACGAGTAGAACACAAAAGTTGTGGGCGATGATTTGTCAATTTTCTTGCTGCTACTAGTCTTATTCTTTTCCGGCGGTATTGTGGGATGAAGCGGCCCGGACCGACTTTACACGTACACTTACGTGAGACTGGTTCCACCGACAGACATGCACATCGTGCATAAAGGTGGCTAGCGGGTGTCTGTCTCTCCTACTCTAGTCGGATTGGATTTGATGAAAAGAGTCCTTATGAAGGGTAAATAGCTTTGGCATATCATCGTTGTGGCTGTCACGTAGGTAAGAAGGCGTTCTTGCTAGAAACCCAAATCAGCCACGTAAAACTTGCAACAACAATTAGAGGACGTCTAACTTGTTTTTGCAGGGTATGACATGTGATGTGATATGGCCAAAGTTGTGATGTTGCATGTATGATGTATGAGATGATCATGTTATTGTAATAGGTTTCACGACTTGCATGTCGATGAGTATGACAACCGGTAGGAGCCATAGGAGTTGTCTTAATTTATTGTATGAGATGCGACGCCATGTGCTTACTACTTTTACTTCATTGCTAACGGTTAGCTATAGTAGTAGTGATAGTAGTAGTTGGCGTGACGACTTCACGGAGACACGATGATGGAGATCATGATGATGGAGATCATGGTGTCACGCCGGTGACGATGATGATCATGCGATACCTGAAGATGGAGATCGAAAGAGCAAAGATGATAATGGCCATACCATGTCACTATATGATTGCATTGTGATGTTTATCATGTTTTACATCTTATTGCTTAAAACGACGGTAGCATAATAAGATGATCCCACTTAAAATTTCGAGAACGTATTCCCCTAAGTGTGCACTGTTGCGAAGGTTCGTTGTCTCGAAGCACCACGTGATGATCGGGTGTGATAGATTCTAACGTTCGCATACAACGGGTGTAAGCCAGATTTACACATGCGAAACACCTAGGTTGACTCGACGAGCTTAGCATGTACAGACATGACCTCGAATACAAGAGACCGAAAGGTCGAACATGAGTCGTATGGTTGAATACGATCAGCATGAAGTTGCTCACCATGGTGACTAGTCCGTCTCACGTGATGATCGGACACGGGTTAGTCAACATGGATCATGTATCACTTAGATGACTAGAGGGATGTCGATTTAAGTGGGAGTTCATACTTAATTTGATTAAATGAACTTAATTGTCATGAACTTAGTCTAAAAGTTGTCTTTATAAATATTGTAGATGTCCAACGTCAACCTCAATTTCAACGCATTCCTAGAGAAAAACAAGCTGAAAGATGATGGTAGCAACTATGCGGACTGGGTTCGCAACTTGAAGCTCATCCTTGAAGCAGCTAAAAAGGCTTATGTCCTTAATGCGCCGCTAGGTGACCCTCCCGCTCCCGCAGCAGCCCAGGACATTCTGAACGTCTGGCAAACGCGGAGTGATGACTACTCTCTGGTCAGGTGTGGCATGTTATACAGTTTAGAAACGGGGCTCCAAAGGCGTTTTGAGCAACACGGGGCATATGAGATGTTCCAGGAGATGAAGCTAGGTTTTCAAGCTCATGCCCGTGTCGAGAGATATGAAGTCTCCGACAAGTTCTTTAGCTGTAAGATGGAGGAGAACAGTTCTGTCAGTGAGCACATACTCAAAATGTCTGGGTTACACGGTCGTCTGACTTCACTTGGAGTCGAACTTCCGGATGATGCTATAATTGACAGAATCCTCCAGTCTCTCCCACCAAGCTACAAAGGCTTTGTGCTTAACTACAACATGCAAGGGATGGAGAAGACCATTCCCGAGTTGTACTCGATGCTCAAGTCTGCAGAAGTAGAAATCAAGAAGGAGCATCAAGTGCTGATGGTCAACAAGACCACTAGTTTCAAGAAAGGCAGGGGTAAGAAGAACTTCAAGAAAGACGGCAAAGCTGTTGCCGCGCCCGGTAAGCCAGATGCCGGGAAGAAGAAAAAGAACGGACCCAAGCCTGAGACTGAGTGCTTCTATTGCAAGGGAAAGGGTCACTGGAAGCGGAACTGCCCCAAATACTTAGCGGACAAGAAGGCCGGCAACGTTAAAGGTATATGTGATATACATGTTATTGATGTGTACCTTACCAGCGCTCGTAGTAGCTCCTGGGTATTTGATACCGGTGCCGTTGCCCACATTTGCAACTCAAAGCAGGAACTGCGGAATAAGCGGAGACTGGCCAAGGACGAGGTGACGATGCGCGTCGGGAATGGTTCAAAAGTCGATGTGATCGCCGCCGGCACGCTACCTCTACATCTACCGTCGGGATTAGTTTTAAACCTTAATAATTGTTATTTAGTACCAGCTTTAAGCATGAACATTGTATTAGGGTCTTGCTTAATGCGAGATGGCTACTCATTTAAGTCAGAGAATAATGGTTGTTCTATTTATATGAGTGATATGTTTTATGGTCATGCTCCGCTGGTGAATGGTTTATTCTTGATGAATCTCGATCGTGATGTTACACATATTCATAGTGTGAGTACCAAAAGGTGCAAAGTTGATAATGATAGTCCCACATACTTGTGGCACTGCCGCCTTGGTCATATCGGCGTTAAGCGCATGAAGAAGCTCCATACTGATGGACTATTAGAGTCTCTTGACTTTGAATCATTTGACACATGCGAACCGTGCCTCATGGGCAAGATGACTAAGACTCCATTCTCAGGAATAATGGAGAGAACAACCGACTTATTGGAAATAATACATACTGATGTGTGTGGTCCAATGAACGTTGAAGCTCGCGGTGGTTATCGTTATGTTCTCACTCTCACCGATGATTTGAGTAGGTATGGGTATATCTACTTGATGAAGCACAAATCTGAGACGTTTGAAAAGTTCAAGGAATTTCAGAGTGAGGTTTAGAATCAACGTGACAGAAAAATTAAATGTCTACGATCTGATCGTGGAGGAGAATATTTGAGTCACGAGTTTGGCACACACCTAAGGAAGTGTGGAATCGTTCCACAACTGACGCCGCCTGGCACACCGCAGCGCAACGGAGTGTCTGAACGTCGTAATCACACTTTATTAGATATGGTACGATCTATGATGTCTCTTACCGACTTACTGCTATCATTCTGGGGATACGCATTAGAAACTGTTGTATTCACTTTAAATAGGGCACCGTCTAAATCCGTTGAGACGACACCGTATGAACTATGGTTTGGCAAGAAACCTAAGTTGTCGTTTCTTAAAGTTTGGGGTTGCGATGCTTATGTGCAGAAACTTCAACCAGAAAAGCTCGAACCCAAAGCGGAGAAATGCGTATTCATAGGATACCCTGAGGAAACTATTGGGTATACCTTCTATCTTAGATCCGAAGGTAAAACCTTTGTTGCCAAGAACGGATCCTTTCTAGAGAAAGAGTTTCTCTCGAAAGAAGTAAGTGGGAGGAAGATAGAACTTGATGAGTTAATTACACCCCCTCTCGAACAGGAAAGTAGCACAGCGCGGGAAGTTGTTCCTGTGGCGCCTACACCGACTGAAGAGGAAGTTAATGATGATGATCATGAAGCTTCGGATCAAGTTACTACTGAACCGCGAAGGTCCACAAGGGCACGCTACGCACCAGAATGGTACGGCAACCCTGTGATGGAAATCATGTTGTTAGACAACGGTAAACCTTCGAACTATGAAGAAGCAATGGCGGGCCCGGATTCCAACAAATGGCTTGAGGCTATGAAATCCGAGATAGGATCCATGTATGAGAACAAAGTATGGACTTTGGTGGACTTGCCCGATGACCGACGAGCCATAGAAAATAAATGGACCTTCAAGAAGAAGACTGATGCAAACGGTAATGTAACCGTTTACAAAGCTCGACTTGTCGCAAAGGGTTTTCGACAAATTCAAGGATTTGACTACGAAGGGACTTTCTCTCCCGTAGCGAAGCTGAAATCAGTCCGAATCATGTTAGCAATTGCCGCCTTTTATGATTATGAAATTTGGCAAATGGACGTCAAAACAACGTTCCTTAACGGGAACCTTAAGGAAGAGTTGTATATGATGCAACCAGAAGGTTTTGTCGACCCTAAGGGTGCTAACAAAGTGTGCAAGCTCCAGCGCTCCATCTATGGGCTGGTGCAAGCATCTCGGAGTTGGAACATTCGCTTTAATGAGGTGATTAAAGCGTTTGGGTTCATACAGGTTTACGGAGAAGCCTGTCTGTACAAGAAAGTGAGTGGGAGCTCTGTAGCTTTCCTCATACTATATGTGGATGACATATTATTGATGGGGAATAATATAGAGATGTTGAAGAGCATAAAGGCCTATTTGAACAAGAGTTTTTCAATGAAGGACCTTGGAGAAGCTGCATACATATTAGGCATCAAGATCTATAGAGATAGATCGAGACGCCTCATAGGTATTTCGCAAAGTACATACCTTGACAAGATATTGAAGAAGTTCAATATGGAAAACTCAAAGAAAGAGTTCTTGCCAGTTTTGCAAGGTATGAGATTGAGTAAGACTCAGTCGCCGACCACGGCAGCAGATAGAGAGAAGATGAGTTCTGTCCCCTACGCTTCAGCCGTGGGCTCTCTAATGTATGCCATGCTGTGTACCAGACCTGATATAAACCTTGCCATAAGTTTGGTAGGGAGGTACGAAAGTGATCCAGGCATGGAGCACTGGACAGCGGTCAAGAATGTCCTTAAGTACCTGAAGAGGACTAAGGAAATGTTTCTCGTTTATGGAGGTGACGAAGAACTCGTCGTAAAGGGTTACGTCGACGCTAGCTTCGACACAGATCCGGATGACTCTAAGTCACAAACCGGATACGTATATGTGTTGAATGGTGGGGCAGTGAGCTGGTGTAGCAGCAAGCAAGAAGTCATGGCAGCATCTACATGTGAAGCGGAGTACATAGCTGCTTTAGAAGCGGCTCATGAAGGAATTTGGATGAAGGAGCTCATCATGGACCTTGGAGTGGTTCCAAGCGCGTCGGGTCCTATGACACTCTTCTGTGATAACACTGGAGCCATTGCCATAGCCAAGGAGCCCAGGTTTCACCGGAAGACGAAGCACATCAAGCGCCGCTACAACTCCATCCAGGACCATGTCTAGAGTGGAGTGATAGATATTTGTAAAGTACACACGGATCTGAATATTGTAGACTCGTTGACTAAACCTCTTCCACGAGCAAAACATGATCAAAACCATGATGCTATGGGTGTTCGATACATCACAATGTAACTAGATTATTGACTCTAGTGTAAGTGGGAGACTGTTGGAAATATGCCCTAGAGGCAATAATAAAATGGTTATTATCATATTTCCTTGTTCATGATAATCGTCTATTGTTCATGCTATAATTGTATTAACAGGAAACAGTAATACATGTGTGAATAAATAGATCACAATGTGTCCCTAGCAAGCCTCTAGTTGGCTAGCTCGTTAGTCAATAGATGATCATGGTCTCCTGATCATGGGCATTAGATGTCATTGATAACGGGATCACATCATTGGGAGAATGATGTGATGGACAAGACCCAATCCTAAGCCTAGAACTAGATCGTATTGTTCGTATGCTAATGCTTTTCTAATGTCAAGTATCTTTTCCTTCGACTGTGAGATTGTGCAACTCCCGGATACCGTAGGGGTGCTTTGGGTGTATCAAACGTCACAACGTAACTGGGTGACTATAAAGGTGCACTACGGGTACCTCCGAAAGTGTCTGTTGGGTTGGCACGAATCGAGATCGGGATTTGTCACTCCGTGAGACGGAGAGGTATCTCTAGGCCCACTCGGTAGAACATCATCATGAGCTCAATGTGACTAAGGAGTTAGTAACACGATGACGTGCTACAGAACGAGTAAAGGGACTTACCGGTAATGAGATTGAACAAGGTATAGGTATACCGACGATCGAATCTCGGGCAAGTTCTATACCGACAGACAAAGGGAATCGTATACGGGATTGATTGAATCCTTGACATAGTGGTTCATCCGATGAGGTCATCGTGGAGCAAGTGGGAGCCACCATGGGTATCCAGACCCCGCTGATGGTTATTGGCCAGAGAGGTGTCTCGGTCATGTGTGTCTGTCTCCCGAACCCGTAGGGTCTACACACTTAAGGTTCGATGACGCTAGGGTTATAGGGAATTGTTATACGAGGTTACCGAAAGTTGTTCGGAGTCCCGGATGAGATCCCGGACGTCACGAGGAGCTCCGGAATGGTCCGGAGGTAAAGATTGATATATAGGACGGATGGTTTCGGATACCGGAAGTGTTTCGGGCATCACCGGTAACGTACCGCGACCACCGAAGGGGGGCAACGACCCCGGGAGATAAGGTGGGCCAAGTGGGGGTGGGAACCAGCCCCTAGGTGGGCTGGTGCGCCTCCCCACTCAGCCTATAGTGCAAGGGAGAGAAAAGGGGGGGGGGGGCAAACCCTAGGCCAGGTGGGCCTAAGGCCCACCAGATGGTGCGCCACCCCCTCCTCCCCCTTCTGGCCGCCGCACCTCCCATCTGGGGGGGCTGCCGCACCCCCTAGGCTGGGAACCCTAGGGGTGGCACCCCCTTTCCCCTTCCCCTATATATATCGGGCACTTTTGGCCATTGAGACACACGGTTTTTCCTCTCTCTCGGCGCAGCCCCGCTCCTCTCCCTCCTCCTCTCTGCCGGTGCTTGGCGAAGCCCTGCCGGGAGACCTCGTCTCTCCATCGACACCACGCCGTCGTGTTGCTGGAGTTCTTCCCCAACCTCTCCCTCCTCCTTGCTGGATCAAGGTGCGGGAGACGTCACCGGGCTGCACGTGTGTTGAACGCGGAGGTGCTGTTGTTCGGCACTAGATCGGAATCGCTGCGAGTACGACTCCATCAACCGCGTTCTAGCAACGCTTCCGCTTAGTGATCTTCAAAGGTATGAAGATGCTCTTACCCCTCTCTCATTGCTGGTCTCTCCATAGGAATATCTGAATATGCGTAGGAAAATTTTGAATTTATGCTACGTTACCCAACACAGAGGCCTCGTGGCCCAGGCACCGGCCGCTCGCCAGGTCGGGGCGTAGGGTTTCCCCTCGCCCCAAACGCTGCGCCGCCACCCGGTCTGTCCCTCTCGAGCGATTCCCGTGCGGCGCTCGCACCCCCATGCCCGATTCCCGTGCGGTGCTCGCGCCCACCGCGCTCCCCTTGTCGGTCTCCCGTCGGAGCCAGCCCGTTCCCCTGCCCACTGGATGTGCTGCCCGCTCAGGCGCGTCGCTGCCTGTAGGCCCTCCTGCGACCTTGCTCCCCTTGGCTCCAGGCCGGCCGGACCCTGCTCCCCGTCTCGGTCGGTCCTATGCCGAGGCCTTGATGACTCGCCTCGCCGGAGACGGCCAGGCCCGGCCTAAACGAGGTCCCTCGGCCGAGCTGGACGCGCATCCCGTCCCTGATGCCCGCGATCGCGTCACGGATGGGGGTGCTGGCTCGTCCCGCTCCGGGCGCGCTGGGTCTGCCCGGCCGGGGAGGTCCCCGGAATATTACTCCAGGACCTCCCTCCGCCGCCCTCCGCCTCCTCGTGACCCAGCGAGGGATCCCCGCCTGCCGCTGCTGGGCTCGCCGGGGGACCTTCGTCGCCAGGAGGCCTTTGACAGCCGGAGACCGACGTTCCAGAAGATTCCCCTTTATTTCCGTTTCCGTCGTGTGGTTATTTTATTTCGTGGCATCATCATTTAGTTTGCATCATCGCAACATGCATGCAATCTTGCATCGTCTGTCGCGTGTGGTGTTTTGAGTGTGTGTGCTTCGAGTGCTCACCGAGTCTTAGTGCGATAGAAACTCCCCTCCTGTCTTCTCTTTGATTTTGTTTTGGGGTTGTGTAAAAGTTTCCGTTCTAACCCTTTTAAAAAAATGCGTCTTCTTTTAAAAACCCTTTTATTAAATGTGGGGGCAACCCCTTGGGTTTGCTTTATTTTTTCCTTTTGTTATTTTTAAAACTAGAGACTCTTTTATTTAAAAAAAGGGGTTTGTTTATTATTTAAAAAGAAAGGGTATTATTTTAATTCTTAAAAAAGGTTTCATTTTATTTGTTTTAAAATGCCCAAGCTATTTTATAGTTGGGTATATTTATTTTCAAAGGAGCAAAAACATTTATTTTAATTTATATTTTTGTTAAAAGCTTTCTTTGTTTAAAATTATCAGTTTTAAAAGTTAAAAAAAAACTATTAGAGAGAGGGAGAGAGGCCCAGCCGGCCCAAGGCCAACCAGGCCCCAAACCCTAGCGTCGCTCCACGAGCCCGAGACTCCATCCCCCGCAGCGCCGTCGTCTCCTCCCCTGCGATCCCCTTCTCTCCCTCCCGATTCCCCTCTTCCTCCCGCAGAGCCCCCTCGTGCAGCCTTCTCCCTCTCGTGCCCAATCCCCTCGAGCCCCTCCTCCCGTACCGAAGCTCGCCGGCAGCTTCGCTCGCGTAGCCGCCCCTCTCTGCAGTCCTCGCCGTCGGCCGCCTCCCCATGCCGCCCTAGCCCCTGGCCTCTGTCTTCGCCGCGCCATGGCCTCGGCCTCGCCTCTCCTCGCCGTCCCCGCCGCCGTGGCCACGCCGTCCCCGCCACCCTCGTCCCGGTGCACCGTGCCCCTGCTGCCGCCCTCGCGCGCCTAGAGTCGCCGTGCTACCAGCCGCCATGGACGCCGCCTCCCGCGAGGTTCCCCACCGACCGCCGTCCTCGCTCCCGCCGACACCCTGTTGCTGCCGATTTGAATGCTGTTGTTGCTCCTGCTAGTTTGCTGTTGCTGCCTGTGCTTGCTTGCCTAGATGTGCCTGTCGCCGTTGCTATTTGCTGCTGCTGCTATAGATGCTGTTGCTTGCCGCTTTGCCTTGCTGTAGATGTTGTAGTCGTGTTGCCGCTGTCGCTGTTTGCCGTCGCCGCGTGCACCATCCCCTCCTTCATGGGACCGACAAGATCGGCGAGTACCACGACGTCCTCGACGACCCCGACCATCTTCGGAAAACGAGTTCGACTACCGGCGCCGAAGAACATGAACCGGCGACGAGCGAACGACTACTGTCGACGAGACCCGAGTACCACTACTTCTACGACGACCGTTGTACTCCTTCACCGAACCGATCCGCTCCATTATGCACGCGTCGAAGGTATACCGATGAGACGTTGTCGTGACCGTGTGCATGTGATGTATGAGATGAATGTATGCTTGCGTCGTATGTTGCCCGTTGCACGTGTACCTCTTTTGTGGAGCCTCGACACATGGGAACCCGATAGCGGGATCACCCCATTCTTTATGTAGTGTTCCCGCACACACACCCTATACGTTGGCACGATATCCCGACGAGTATCGGGATAGGAACGTTGTCGTGGCTTCATCTCCGTTTTGCTGCCATGGTTCCCTCTCGCTCGCCGTGGCGACACGTGCTTCTTTCTTCTTCTTGTCGTGATGTTTTGAACTTGCATGCATGACGCATTCATGGCATATAAATCTTGTGTTGCATGTGAAAGGACGTGGATGTCGCCTAGAGGGGGGGGGTGAATAGGAGCTTTAAAATAATTAAGGTTTAGGCTTGAACAAATGCGGAATAAAACTAACGTTTAATATGTCAAGCACAAAACCTACAAACAACTAGGCTCACCTATGTGCACCAACAACTTATGCTAAGCAAGATAAACAACTAAGTGATAGCAAGATATATTACAATAAACAATATGTCTATCACAAAGTAAAGTGCATAACTAAAGGGTTCGGGTAAGAGATAACTGAGGCACGGGGAGACGATGATGTATCCCAAAGTTCACACCCTTGAGGATGCTAATCTCCGTTGGAGCGGTGTGGAGGCACAATGCTCCCCAAGATGCCACTAAGGCCACCGTAATCTCCTCACGCCCTTGCACAATGCAAGATGTCGTGATTCCACTAAGGGACCCTTGAGGGCGGTCACCTAACCCGTACAAATGGGAAACCTTAGGGGCGGTCACCGAACTCGTACACGTGGCAACCCTTGGGAGCGGTTACCGGTACCCGTAGAAATTGCTCGGGGCAATCTCCACAACCTAATTGGAGACCCCGACGCTTGCCCGGAGCTTCACACCATAATGATTGAGCTCCGAGACACCACCAAGCTTCTAGGACGCCAAAGCATCCACAAAGAACAATATCTAGGGTACTAAGTACCAAAGGTAGTAAGCTTCTCAACTTCTCACTTCCACTATCACCGTGGAGAACTCAAACCGATGCAAGTAATGCAATGGCAAGAACACACGAAGTGGTCAAGTCCCTCACACTCAAATCCCTCCACAACAACAAAAGCTATGGAGAAATATGAGAGGAAGAACAAGGAGCTCACAAAGAACTCCAAGATCTAGATCCAAGGGGTTCCCCTCACATAGAGGAGAAAGTGATTGGTGTAGATGTGGATCTAGATCTCCTCTCTCTTTTCCCTCAAGAACAAGCAAGAATCATTGGAGGGATTGAGAGTAAGCAAGCTCTAAGAATGTCAACAATGGAGGTAGAACAAGAGGTCAACAGATAGCTCAGACCGTTACCCCCACTTACAACCCGAGCCCAGCGGTACTACCGCTGACCCTCCGGCGGTACTATCGCTGGCTGCACCGGTACTACCGCTGAGCCCATGGTAGCGGAAAGATACTACCGGGCCAACCAACGCCAAGAAAGCTCCAGCGCTACTACCGCTAGGTCCAGCGGTACTACCGCTCGCCACTGAAACAACCATAACTTTCGCATACGAGCTCCGAATCGAGCAAACCCAAGCTTGTTGGATTCAGGACGACAAGAGCAATCCAAACAACGTCGAAATCTTAAGACCATGCTGGTATGAAAATGCCAATGATCTAGAGATGTGAGACCTCTATGAATGAAGAACCGGCAAAAACTCCAACATCGAAAATATCATAGTAGTTGCATATGGATTCCGTTTTCGATGAACTCGAGCTTGTCATGAAGATGACCATAAGCTCTAAAACTCACAAAGAGAAACACCAAATAAGAACCAAGATGTATGATGCAAGGATGCAAATGGTTTGAGCTCTCAACGAACGATACGATCAAGCTACTCACTTGAGAGCCCCCCTTGACAGTACATCAATCTATCCTAAACAGAAAACCTATCAAGGGCAAACCTATACCTTGCACCTCGTCCTCTTGAGCTAGATGATGATGATCTTGGCTTCCTCAAGATGGACCACCTTTCTTGATTGCGTTGGCTTGATGAAGACTAGTTGATTGCTCCCCCATACTAACTATGGGTGAGCCACTCTTCAGCATATCTTCACACGTCCATTGCCACCACAATGGACGGCAAGCTTCAAGCATGATATCTTCGTGCTGATCCACTTGAACTTGCACACCGCAATCTTGATGACGATCACCACTTGATGTCATCCTTCATGGGTTGTATGAGATCTTCCTCTAGACGCAAGCCCATGGAAACACACCTAACCCCCACATAGAACTCTCACAAAGACCATGGGTTAGTACACAAATACGTACTGGACAATGCTTACCATACCATGGGATCACTTGATCCCTCTCGGTACATCTTGTACGCTTTGTGTGTTGATCATCTTGATTTACTCTTTCTCTGAGATCTTGATCAACCTTGTGTCTCTATTACCATTCTTTGGATAATACCTTGAATACCATCTTGGTCATCATATACACTCCTTGAACCCAACAGATGGACTTCAAGAAGTGCCTATGGACAAATCCTATAAATGTAACTTAAGGCAACCATTAGTCCATAGGAATTGTCATCAATTACCAAAACCACATATGGAGATATATGCTCTAACAACATGCCTATTGTGCCATAGCTCCGTTCTATGTTCCGTGAGTTAGACCGACTAGGGTGACACGTAGGATCATCGCTTTACCCCTTGCCATGTTAACAACATTTTAATATTGCCGTGTTAATAATCTGGAGTGAATTAAATACTTAAACGTGGAGTTTCGTCGATATGCAACCCGTTGTATATCGAGCTTCATTTAATGTGTAGTGTTTGCGTGAGGTGAATTACCATGCCATCCCTTGCATTTTAACCAGATCATGCATCATAGTAGGTTATGCATCATGTTGTGCATCGTGTGGTGAATATCTGTGTTGATGTTGTTTCCGATTTGCTCCGACTCGATAGAGTTCCGCAAGCGTGTCGGAATGTGAGGACCCGTTCGACTACGTTGGTTCGCCGACTTCACGGAGTCATTCTTCTTCCAAGCGGGATCTCAGGCAAGATGACCATTTCCCCAGATACCATTACTATCATTTCCATGCTAGTTTTACCGTTTCTACCGTTTACGTCTCGTTGCCTACCACTTGTTATATATGAGCCTCTCTACAATGCCATGATAACCTTCAACTGTTCAACCTAGCAAACCACTGTTTGGCTATGTTACTGCTTGCTTAACCCTGTTGTTAGCGTTGCTAGTTGCAGGTGTAGTTTCTTCCATGTGATAACATGGGTTCCTTGGCATATCATCATATTAATGCTATTTAATTTAATGCACCTATATACTTGGTAAAAGGTGGAAGGCTCGGCCTTTCTAGCCTGGTGTTTTGTTCCACCTTTGCCCCCTTAGTTTTCGGCTACCGGTGTTATGTTCCATAAATGAGCGCTCCTAACACGATCGGGGTTGTTATGGGGACCCCCTTGATAATTCGTTTTAGATTAAAGCTGGTCTGGCAAGGCCCAACTTTGGTACTACATTTGCCTAATAACTAATGAACTGCATAGGGATTAATTAACCCGAGGATAATTTAATCAACCACCGGGCCAGTGCTCCTCATGAGTGTTGGTCCAAATTGGCAGACTACGGGGCCACCGCGGGGCAACCCGAGGTTTGGCATCTCCTAGTGTGACCCATCCGTCGTGTCCTGAGAACGAGGTACGCGACTCCTATCGGGATCGTCGACACGCCGGGCGGCCTTGTTGGATTAGTTTTACCTTTGACGAGATATCTTGTGCATAAGGATTCCGGTGATGCTTTGGGTAATCTCAGAGTTGAGGTTTTCCACTAGGGAATCCGACGAGATCGCGAGCTTCGTGATTGAGGATTTCTATGTGGCTTGTGGTAATTTGTGATGGACTAGTTGGAGCACCCCTGTGGGGTTAAATCTTTTCGGAAAGCCGTGCCCGCAGTTATGTGGCAACATGGAAACTTTGTTTAACATTGGTTCTAGAAAACTTGAAGTCAACTTAATTAAAATATGCCAACTGTGTGCGTAACCGTGACTCTCTCTTTCGTGAGTTCCTTCTCCGACCGAGGACACGGTGGGGTTATGTCTGTCGTAGGTAGGTGTTCAGTATCATTCATTTGGTCATCAATAGTTCACGTCCGCTGTGCGTAGATCTTCCCCCTCTTATTTCTTGTACTCGTAAGTTTAGCCACCAAACATATGCTTAGCCGCTGCTGCAACCTCACCACTTAACGTGACCTCACCCATTAAGCTTTGCTAGTCTTGATACCTTTGGAAATGAGATTCCTGAGTCCCCTGTGGCTCACAGATTACTACAACACCAGTTGCAGGTACAAGTAAAGGTTACTCGACGCGAGCGCGTTGATTTTTCATTTGGAGTTGCTTCTTCTTCTTCTTCTTCATCGATCTAGGATGGGTTCCAGGCCGGCAGCCTGGGATAGCAAGGATGGACGTCGTTCTTCTTTTATCGTTTGTTTTCGTCCGTAGTCGGACCCTGCTCTTACTCTTGATGATTATGTAATGTACTGATGTGACTCTGATGTAGCTTGTGGCGAGTGTAATTCAATTCTATTATATATCTCTTCCTTTCAGTACATGCACTTGTAACGATATCCATTCTTGCGACACGACGAGATGCGCTTCTATCCCTAACGAGGCCCTCGTGCCAAATTGAGGATAGGGTCGCATCTTGGGCATGACAAGTTGGTATCAGAGCAGTACCAACCTAGGAGCCCCCTTGATTGATCGAACTTGGCCGAGTCGAGTCTAGTGAAAAACTGCTTCGAGTCTAGTTATATATCGGAGAGTAGGATTCTTTTTTGTCCTCTTTTATGCTCTGGTGAGGAATCTTGACGTAATATTTTAATTCTACTCATCTTCTCACTCAAATTTTTTTTAGGATCACGCGGATATTCTTAGGATCTATATGATGTCGATGTGACGGAGTTCTGTCTTGGTGCCTCCTGTCTGACTTGATTTTCTTCCAGGGAGTTGAGCTCCAGGGGATTCTCGAGCACATCGTTATCATTCAGATTTCTTAATATCTCAGGATGAGGGATGTTCGTAATTGCTTCAATACTAGTAGTGGTGAGATAACCCCGATGTCCCCAGTACTGGTGCAGATTGTTCGGGAGTACTGCCATACTTTGTATCGTTGTGATCACGAGGGTCTGTTGTAGATGAAGGTCCGAGATTCTGGTTGTGTGTTGACGGATGTGATACAGGTGACGGGTTAGTATAGGAGTTGTATGATTATTACTCCTTGTATCCGTGTACCAGATTGCATGACCAGATATTTCAGGAATTCTTAGGTGGGAATTCAAGTAGTTACTTATAGGACAATCTTCCAACAAATGCATGATGTTAGGTTGGGGTTCGACATCTAGTGGATTCGTTTGTTGACGGTCGACTTACAACGGTTCTCGTTGTGTCTTAAAGAGTCCTTGTAGCTTGCTACGACTCGGGGACGCTTCGTATGTCGTGTGCACTGCCTTGCACTTGATGGCTACTGTAAAATCGAGCCCGTGCGATCCTGTCCACGAAAATATCGGACGAAATCTCTCTCATGATTTTGTTCTGGCTTGTTTCATAAGCCTCTCCCTTTGTCTTGTTGATTTTGGTAATTCAAGTTGCTTCGATGTCAAATGGTGATTTCGGATCTTTCCTAATCTGTGTTCTCATATTTTTATGTGAATGCAAATTCTTTGCTCAATCAGATCATCTTATGAATGCTTGTCTACCGGAGTTGTCATATCAATTCCATTCAACCGGTGTGCTTCTCTGCAACTGAATTCAATCTTCTCCAGTTTTTGCAGATCATTCTCTCAATCCTTTCCGGAGTTCATCTCATCTGTCTCAAGTTGTCTTTGTTTTCCCCGCCCTCCCACCCTTGTTCTCACTGATTCAATTTTCATCGAGGAGTTCTTTTTCTTTTCTTTGTGCTTCCGCTGTCTATTCTTTTCTCTCTCACCCGGTGATTCATTGTGAAGATTCTCAAGAGCTTCGTGTTCATCTTTATTCAATTGTGTTATCTTTCCGGCGAATTCATTTCAAGCTATCCGTTTTCATTATATGCTATTCATCCTTGTAATTCTTTCCTATGTTGGAGATTCTTATCAGCCTATCTTGTTATTCATTTCTCTCTAGTCTATCCGGAGTGCTGAAGTTATCTCAGAAGTTCTTGTTTTCAATTCTCTCATTTATTTCGGGGTGCTAACCTCATCTACTCTTCATTCTTACCGGTGCAATATCTCTCTTTCTAAGCAGTCCTTTCAACGGTGGTTTCTTTGAGTGGGCCCATAACCCACAGGTTTTTCCCAGGATCTTACGTGGCTCTTTTAATCTTTTCCAGAGACCTCTAAATCTTTTCAACTATGACGTAAGTATGATTTTCATCAGTCATATCCCTTCTTCAAGATCAATTTGAATTAATTCTCATATTTGGCTCAACCTTTCATTCTTCTTTATTCCGGAGTGTCTCATTAACTCTTGGTGGTGTTCTTCTCATCATTCTCGTCTTTGAAGACCAAAGGAGTGTTTCTCTCAAATCCTTGTCATTCTCTTGCAGATTCATCATTTCAGCTTTGTGCCATCATCTTAATTGTTGTCAATCATGAGAATCTATTTCTTGCGATCCAGTGCATTTCCGAGTTGTTTATATTCTCGTTCCTCCGAAGGCCATCATTTTAGAAGATTCTTCATTCTTAGCTTTCAGCTTTCATCCTCAATTCTTCTCAATTGTTGTCTCTTCGTTCGTCTCTCGATTATCCGGTGCCTTGTTCAAGTTTTCTCTCAGGTGGCTTATGTTCTCTTCATTCTCATGTATCTCCATTAATTTGTGGTGTTCCCATTCAATTGTGATTTCTTACCGGTGCTTCCTTCAATTATGCTTCAAGTGGTGTTTTTCTCTCTGTCTCTCCAAGATTCTTTCTTGAAGAACAAGGGTATGCTAAATCCGTTGCTTGTCATCAATTTAATTTGATGAAGGATAAGCATAACATAATTCTTATTCTTGTTCATAGTAATCTGAATTCTTCTTCCGTAGTGCCTCATGATATCAATTCCTTTTTCTCAAGTGTTATTATCTTTTCTTTTCCGGAGTTCCAAGTTTTCTCAAGTATCACTTTGTGAAGCTTCATCTAAATCTTGGCGAGGTCATAATCTTATTCTTTTCTACCTTCATAGCTTTGCATCATTCATTTGTATACGGAGGTCCTTCTTGGTGGTTCGTCAAAGTTTCATTCATTCTGAAGTGTTCTTCAAGATTCCTGTTGGAATACCTCAAGTATTCTTTCTCTTCCATTTTCAGTTCAATTGTTCTTCCTTTATCCTTTGAGGTGGTATTATAGCCTTCTTGTTAGTGTAGCAGCCTCGAAGAGTTTTTCTTTCAAGAATGAGATAATTAAATCCACAAATTCTTTGATTATGAGATATTTCAACCCATGATTTCTTCATTGAGATATCTTGGTTTGGACTTCACCTAAAGCTTGTCTAAGGATGTTGCTATTATGGTGTTTATCATTTATCCAAGTTCCCAAGGTATCCTTTTGGTGTAAGAATTGTTCATATCTTGTTGCTCCCAATCTATCCTTGTTTCTTTTAGTGGTTGGTTGTCACCTCATATTGGTTGAGATGATCTTCATAAGCCCACTTCTGTCTTGTTCTTCGTTGTTGGTTTTCCAACTACTAAGTCAATTCTCTGTCCGGAGGCTCTTCAATTCTGTTGCGCTGATAGTTGTCATTCTTTTCTTCATTCTCTTCTTCCGCTTGAGCTAGTTCATATTCTCTTGTTCCGGAGACTTTGTGATGTTGCTCTTTTGGGTCTATCATCTTGTTCTAACAAGATCAGGGTGTTCCCTTGCTCTATTTAGTTGTTTGTTATGAATATTGTGTAATTCTCTCTTCTTATCGATTTTTTGTCCCATTTTCCTACCGACGTGCTGCCGAAATTTTCCGTGAATTCTTGCTTCTTTTCCATATCAGTCCTCATCTCTTCGCAACCTTCAAGGATCGTTGGTTTCACTCGTTTGTCAAAGACGTGACTAAGTTTTTACCTCTTGTTCTTTCTCATCCTCTCCCCCTTTCATTCTTGGATCTCGAGGCGAGATCGTCTTGTAGTGTAGGAGAGTTGTGACAACCCGAGACCGACATTCCAGAAGATTCCCCTTTATTTCCGTTTCTGTCGGGTGGTTATTTTATTTCGTGGCATCATCATTTAGTTTGCATCGTTGCATCATGCATGGCATCTTGCATCGTCTGTCGCGTGTGGTGTTTTGAGTGTGTGTGCTTCGAGTGCTCACCGAGTCTTAGTGAGATAGAAACTCCCCTCCTCTCTTCTCTTTGATTTTGTTTTGGGGTTGTGTAAAAGTTTCCGTTCTAACCCTTTTAAAAAACAATGCGTCCTCTTTAAAAAACCCTTTTATTAAATGTGGGGGCAACCCCTTGGGTTTGCTTTATTTTTTTCCTTTTGTTATTTTTGAAACTAGAGACTCTTTTATTTAAAAAGAAGGGTTTGTTTATTATTTAAAAAGGAAGGGTATTATTTTAATTCTTAAAAAGGTTTCATTTTATTTGTTTTAAAATGCCCAAGCTATTTTATAGTTGGGTATATTTATTTTCAAAGTAGCAAAAGCATTTATTTTAATTTATATTTTTGTTAAAAGCTTTCTTTGTTTAAAATTATCTGTTTTAAAAGTTTTTTTTAAAAAAAACTATTAGAGAGAGGGAGAGAGGCCCAGCCGGCCCAAGGCCAACCAGGCCCCAAACCCTAGCGCCGCTCCAGGAGCCCGAGACTCCATCCCCCGCAGCGCCGTCGTCTCCTCCCCTGCGATCCCCTTCTCTCCCTCCCGATTCCACTCTTCCTCCCGCAGACCCCCCCTCACGCAGCCTTCTCCCTCTCCTGCCCAATCACCTCGAGCCCGTCCTCTCGTACCGAAGCTCGCCGACAGCTTCGCTCGCGCAGCCGCCCCTCTGTGCAGTCGTCGCCGCCGGCCGCCCTAGCCCCTCACCTCGGTCTTCGTCGTGCCATGGCCTCGGCCTCGCCTCTCCTCGCCGTCCCCGCCGCCCTCATCCCGGTGCACCGTGCCCCTGCTGCCGCCCTCGCGCGCCTAGGGTCGCCGTGCTGCCAGCCGCCATGGACGCCGCCTCCCGCGAGGTTCCCTGCCGGTCACTGTCCTCGCTCTCGCCGACGCCCTGTTGCTGCCGATTTTAATGCTGTTGTTGCTCCTGCTAGTTTGCTGTTGCCGCCTGTGCTTGCTTGCCTAGATGTGCCTGTCGCCGTTGCTATTTGCTGCTGCTGCTATAGATGCTGTTGCTTGCCGCTTTGCCTTGCTGTAGATGCTGTAGTTGTGTTGTCGATGTTGCTGTTTGCCTTCGCCGCGTGCACCATCCCCTCCTTCATGGGACCGACAAGATCAGCGAGTACCACGACGTCCTCGACGACCCCGACCATCTTTGGAAAATGAGTTCGACTACCGGCGCCGAAGACCGTGAACCGGCGACGAGCGAACGACTACCGTCGACGAGACCCGAGTACCACTACTTCCACGACGACCGTTGTACTCCTTCACCGAACCGATCCACTCCGTTATGCACGCGTCGAAGGTATACTGATGAGACGTTGTCGTGACCGTGTGCATGTGATGTATGAGATGAATGTATGCTTGCATCGTATGTTGCCCGTTGCACGTGTACCTCTTTCGTGGAGCCTCGACACATGGGAACCCGGTAGCGGGATCACCCCATTCTTTATTTAGCGTTCCCGCACACGCACCCTATACGTTGGCACGATATCCCGACGAGTATCAGGATAGGAACGTTGTCGTGGCTTCGTCTCCGTTTTGCCGCCATGGTTCCCTCTCTCTCGCCGTGGCGACACGTGCTTCTTTCCTCTTCTTGTCGTGATGTTTTGAACTTGCATGCATGACGCATTCATGGCATATAAATATTGTGTTGCATGCCTCTTGTGCCATAGCTCCGTTCTATGTTCCGTGAGTTAAACCGACTAGGGTGACACGTAGGATCATCACTTCAGCCCTTGCCATGTTAACAACATTTTAATATTGCCGTGTTAATAATCAGGAGTGAATTAAATACTTAAACATGGAGTTTCGTCGATATGCAACCCGTTGCATATCGAGCTTCACTTAATGTGTAGTGTTTGCGTGAGGTGAATTACCATGCCATCCCTTGCATTTTAACCTGATCATGCATCATAGTAGGTTATGCATTATGTTGTGCATCGTGTGGTGAATATCTGTGTTGATGTTGTTTCTGGTTTGCTCCGACTCGATAGAGTTCCGCAAGCGTGTCGGAATGTGAGGACCCGTTCGACTACATTGGTTCGCCGACTTCACGGAGTCATTCTTCTTCCAAGCGGGATCTCAGGCAAGATGACCATTTCCCCAGATACCATTACTATCATTGCCATGCTTGTTTTACCGTTTCTACCGTTTACATCTCGTTGCCTACCACTTTTTATATATGAGCCTCTCTACAATGCCATGATAACCTTCAACTGTTCAACCTAGCAAACCACTGTTTGGCTATGTTACTGCTTGCTTAACCCTGTTGTTAGCGTTGCCCCCTTAGTTTTTGGCTACCGGTGTTATGTTCCATAAATGAGCGCTCCTAACACGATCGGGGTTGTTATGGGGACCCCGTTGATAATTCGTTTTAGATTAAAGCTGGTCTGGCAAGGCTCAACTTTGGTACTACATTTGCCTAATAACTAATGAACTGCATAGGGAGTAATTAACCCGAGGATAATTTAATCAACCCCCGGGCCAGTGCTCCTCATGAGTGTTGGTCCAAATTGGCAGACTACAGGGCCACCGCGGGGCAACCCGAGGTTTGGCATATCCTATAGTGTGACCCATCCGTCGTGTCCTGAGAATGAGGTACGCGACTCCTATTGGGATCGTCGACACGTCGGGCGGCCTTGCTGGCTTAGTTTTACCTTTGACGAGATATCTTGTGCATCGGGATTCCGGTGACGCTTTGGGTAATCTCAGAGTTGAGGTTTTCCACTAGGGAATCCGACGAGATCGCGAGCTTCGTGATGGAGGATTTCTATGCGGCTTGTGGTAATTTGTGATGGACTAGTTGGAGCACCCCTGCAGGGTTAAATCTTTTCGGAAAGCCGTGCCCGCGGTTTTGTGGCAACGTGGAAACTTTGTTTAACACTGGTTCTAGATAACTTGAAGCCAACTTAATTAAAATATGCCAACTGTGTGCGTAACCGTGACTGTCTCTTTCGTGAGTTCCTTCTTCGATCAAGGACACGGTGGGGTTATGTCTGTCGTAGGTAGGTGTTCAGGATCATTCATTTGGTCATCAGTAGTTCACCTCCGCTATGCGTAGATCTTCCCCCTCTTATTTCTTGTACTCGTAAGTTTAGCCACCAAACATATGCTGCAACCTCACCACTTAACCTTACCTCACTCATTAAGCTTTGCTAGTCTTGATACCTTTGGAAATGAGATTGCTGAGTCCCCTGTGGCTCACAGACTACTACAATACCAGTTGCAGGTATAGGTAAAGGTTACTCGACGCAAGCGCGTTGATTGTTCATTTGGAGTTGCTTCTTCTTCTTCTTCATCATCGATCTAGGATGGGTTCCAGGTCGGCAACCTGGGATAGCAAGGATGGACGTCGTTCTTCTTTTATCGTTTGTTTTCGTCCGTAGTCGGACCCTGCTCTTACTCTTGATGATTATGTAATGTACTGATGTGACTCTGATGTAGCTTGTGGCGAGTGTAAGCCAATTCTACTATATATCTATTCCTTTCAGTACATGCACTTGTAACAATATCCATTCTTGCGACATGACGAGATGCGCTTCTATCCCTGACGAGGCCCTCGTGCCTAATTGAGGATAGGGTCGCATCTTGGGCGTGACAAGGCCTCCCGCACGTCTAACGTGGCCCGGGAAGCGGCTCTTCGGGCGGAGTTAGTGGCTCGCCCCCCTCCAGCCTCTCTGCCGCGGGATGAGCCTGCTCCCCGCGCCCCCGCCTCGGGCCCCCGCTCTTCGGCCCTCGGCGGCATCCTAGCGGCGAGACCTCCAGGACCACCGCCGGGAGGAGCGGTGGGGCGGGCAGCATTCGCGGCGCAGTGATGATGTCCGCCGTGAGGACTGGCGCTCATCTCGGGCGGAGGGTGCGGATTGGCGCCGGGACGACGGGCCTGCTAGGAACGTGTCCCCAGGGGCCCGCCAGCGGCCCCGGTGCCCGCCGCTGCTCCGGCAAAGAAGAAAAAGAAGTTGAAGAAGAAGAAGGCCGCTGCTGTTACCCCCGGTGGTGCGGGCTGTGTGACACCGCCAGGGGCTCCGGGGGCTCCTGAGCAGGAGGCCCTGGATCCCCCCGCTCGGACTAACCGCCAGCGCTTCTGTGAGGACAGGATGTGCATCAACTGCGGGTGCGCAGGGCACTACCGCTCGGAGTGCGAGGCTCCCCCGCGGTGCCCCACAACCCTCGCCTACCTTCGGTATGGTACTGAGCGGGGTAGCTTCTACTTCGTGGATGCGGAGATTGACGAGGAGGTAGCTCGGCCTCACTTGGCGACGGTCACCTTGGCTCGTGAGCAGCCCACCCCGGATGGCCTGGTGATCTTGTCTGACCTCATCCGGAATGAGATTGCGGCCTACATCGGCGACTTCCGTGGCTCTGAGTTCGCCTGGGAGGTGACTGAGACGGCTCCCCTTGTCTTCTCGGTCCTTTCCCCCTCGGTCGAGCTCCTCCGGGTCTGCTCTCATGGTCCCATTTGTTGTCCTATCAACTAGCGCATGATCTGCGTCCAGGCGGCCACAGCGGAGCGTGACCCCATCCCTCCCCTAGAGAAGGTCTGGGTCCTCGTATATAGTCTCCCAAGGGGAGGCAGTGCGGCTCCGAGGGGTGGCAAGCTTACTCATATCCTGAAAGCCATCTCCGAGCCCGTGGGCAAGCTGATCACCGCCGACCTGGCTTATTTTGAGGATGATGGCCCCGCCCGCATTGAGATTCTCTGCCCGGCTCCTGCTGAGATCGACGGCCTGTCCCTGGTCTTCTACTTAGGATCCAAGGCAGGTGCCTCACCTTTGAGCTCGAGTCACCGGTTCCGGTAGTTCAGCTAGATCCGGTCCCGTCTGGGCCGGAGCCTAGTGACGGGGGGCTTGACGAGGAGGGGGGCTCGTCGGAGGAGGGGTCCTCTTCTGAGGGGGACGATGATACGGTTGGGGCTCCGCTCGAGCCGTCAGACGGTCGGCGCAACCCCGCCCCTTCGGTTGCTGGTCAATCGGGGCTCGTAGGAGGTGCCATTGTGGGTACTTTGGCGCCGGTGGTGGCGGTAGGCACGGAGACCGCACTCCCTGCATCCCCTATCTCGGTGATCGCTGCTGAGGAGGAGGTGAGTGTGGGTATGGAGGTCTTCCCTGCTTCATCCCCGTGCTCGCCAGGGGTGGTTTGCTACTCGCGCTCTCCGGGTTCCCCCCTTCCCCAACCTTGGGGTCCCCGGATCCGTGCCCTCTGGTGGCCGTCGACCCTTGTTGGGTGTCTGAGTCCCCTCCCGTGCCCCGCTCTCGGCCTCGGGAGGGCGCTTCCCCCGTCTTGGCGGCACGTCAGAGCGCGCGGATCAGCCAGTCCCGGACCCTTCAGGACGGCCGCGTCCCGACGATCCCTGAGCTGGCGGCCCGGCGTGCTGCGGCCCGCGATCTGTTCCCAGGTACGCCCCCTCCTACCCCCTTCCGGCTCTGTATCTCGGTTTTCTGTTCTCTCTAGCGATTTGGTGCCCCTTTTGGCTGTTGTGGCTGCGGACAGTGGTATTGTGTTTCGGGGGGAGAAAGGTCCCCCTCTTGAGCAGATCTCCGCCCTGTGTGCGAAAGAGAGGCTTGAGGGGGCGTTAGCGGAAGCGCGCTGTCTTGCCGCGCGCTCCAACTCCCCCTCTCCCCCGATGCACGCCGAACCTGGTCATAGAGAGACCAGGGATGGTGGTGCACCTCCGGCAGCGGTAGCAGATGGGCCTGTGCCGCCCATAGGTGGGCCCCCCTCTGTCCGAGAGCCCAGGGGGCGCCCGCCCACCCGTCTCAACCCCACTGAGACCCGCGGTGAGGAGCGTGTGTCAGGCCCCAGAGCTCCCTCCTCTGGCCCGGTGACCTCCGATGTCCCCTCTTCTCGGGGACGCCGGGGTCGGCCACCTAAGGCTCTCCCCCGCCCCACGGTTGACGGGCGGGCTAGATCAACCCCGCTCGCGGGGCCTAGGAATCCAGACGAGGTTATTAAATGAAGCTCCTATGTTGGAACATTCGGGGCTTCGGCCTCCCTGGCCGGCGGCGGTAGCTTATTGAGTATTTGCGTCAGGAAGAGATTGACATAGTGGGTCTACAAGAAACGATTTGACATGACTTTAGCATGCTCGGGCTCCAGAGGCTCTCCTGTCACCAATTCTCCTGGCAATGGCTCCCTGCATCGGGCCACTCTGGGGGAATTCTGCTTGGTGTTCGGGAGGAGGCGTTCTCGGTGGAGGACATGGACCGTGGGGAGTTCTTCGTGAGCATGGCCATCACCGACCAACGTGCCCACCTTACCTGGGAGGTGATTATCGTCTATGGTCCGACAGACCATGCTCGCTCGGCTGAATTCCTCGCCGAGCTTAAGAATAAGGTGGAAAGGTGCACCACCCCTCTGGTGGTGGCCGGTGATTTTAATCTCATTAGGTGGGCTTCTGATAAAAGCTCTACGAATGTAGATCGACCCCGGATGCGTCTTTTCAATGACTGCATTGTGGACTTGGTGCTACGTGAGATATCTCGCGTAGGGGCCAGGTTCACGTGGTCGAATAAGCAGGCGGACCCCATCCGGAGTGTTCTGGATCGGGTATTTGTGTCGCCCCAATGGGAAGTGATGTTCCCCCTGTGTGGGCTTAGGGCGATCACGCAGATTGGCTCAGACCATACGCCTCTGCTCTTCTCGTCGGGGGAAAGGTCCCCCCTAGATCACCATGCTTTAGCTTTGAGACTTATTGGCTGGAACAGCCTGGTTTCCGCGAGCTGGTCCGCGACCGTTGGCATCGGGCTACCGCTTCCCCGCCGCGTGTCTACTGTACGGTGGACATCTGGCAACACTGTGCCAAGATGGCGTGCCAAGCCATGAAGGGCTGGGGTGCTAACTTGGGTGTTGATCTCCGGGCCCGTAAAGGGGCCCTGCTAGGCCAGATTAAGACCCTAGATGACTTGGCGGACGGGTCGGGTCTGTCCCTGGATGATTGGACCCGGAGATACTCCCTTGATGCCGAGCTCATGGGCATTTTCAAGACCGAGGAACTATTCTGGCAACGTCGAGGTGGCCAGAACTGGCTCCTCAAGGGGGCTGCAAACACCGCGTACTTTTAGGCCATCGCCAACGGCCGTAGGCGGAAATGTGTCATCCCTTTCCTCCGGGATGGGGATGCTCTTCTCGAAAACCGAGAAGACATCTCATCCCACATTTACTCCTTCTATAAGGAGTTATTCTCGGCTGATCTGCGGGGAGGATCCTCTCTTTGTGAGGACTTCTGGCCGCTAGCTGAGCAGGTGTCCGACGTGGAGAATGCGGAACTCACTCTCCCATTTTCCTCGGAGGAAGTTGGCCAGGCAATCGCTTCTATGAAGGCGTGCTCGGCCCCGGGGCCAGACGGCCTCCCGGTGGTTTTTTTCCAGCGATTCTGGGAGACCTTGTGCCCGGTCGTCATGCCCATGTTCCATGAATTTTATATAGGCACACCGGACATGGGCGTGATTAACTTTGGGGTCATTGCTCTCATCCCCAAACTAGTTGGGGCCGCAGAGATTCGGCAATTCCGGCCTATTACGGTGATTAACGTGTTGGCGCGTATTTTTGCGAAAGTCTGTGCCACTCGCCTGTCCCCTGTGGCCGAACGGATTGCTCACCCCCTTCAGTCCGCATTCCTGAAGGGCAGGAGGATTCATGACGGGATTCTTGCGCTTCACGAGATTGTCCATGAGGTGGCGTCCAAGGGAATGAAGGGGGTCTTTCTCAAATTGGACTTCCAGAAGGCGTATGACCGTCTTGATTGGTCCTTCTTGAGGTTAGTGATGCCGCGGCGTGGATTTGACGAGAGGTGGTGCTCCTGGATCATGCAACTGGTACGATCTGGTAGCACTGCGATCAATATCAATGGTGAAGTAGGCCCCTTTTTTCGGGCCTCCAGGGGGTAAAGAAAGGAGACCCTATCTCCCCCCTGCTTTTTAATCTTGCTGTGGACGCCCTTGCTGGCATCCTGGATAAGGCAAAGTTAGCCGGGCATATCCAGGGGGTGGTTGGCCACCTCATCCCTGGGGGTGGGGTTTCCCACCTCGAGTATGCAGACGACACCATGATCATGGTCTCAGGCTCGGACTTGGACATTGCTAATATTAAGTTCCTTTTGCTCTGCTTCGAGGAAATGTGTGGACTTAAGATTTACTTTGATAAGAGTGAGGTTGTGGTCCTGGCTACTCGGAGGCTGAGGAGCACAGGATCGCGGACAACCTTAACTGCAAGCTGGCAGCTTTCCCCATCTCGTATTTGGGAATGCCCCTGGCGGAGTCCAGGATTCTGGTTAGCGGGTTTGATCCGCTTGTGGGACGAGTAGCGTCCCGTGCGGAACCCTGGTGCGGCAGGTTCACGTCTAAAGCTAGCAAATCCATTCTCATTAGCTCTAACCTCGCAAGCCTCCCCATGTATATGATGGGGATGTACATCCTGCCCGAAGGTGTGCACAGCGCCTTCGACAAGGAGTTGGCTAGATTCTTTTGGCAGGCAGGGAATGGTAGACCCAAGTATCAAATGGTCTTGCGGATCTCTGTGGGCGACGGGTCTGGGACCCAGTTCTGGTTAGATCCCTGGTTGGAGGGAGAGCCTTTACGCTTCCGTTTCCCGAGGCTCTTTGCTATCTGCGCCGACCCTGCTGTCCTTGTTTCTGCATCTGCTCTGGAAGACGGATGGCATGTTGCATTCCGCCGTCCCCTTGGCCCAGGTGAGGTCCAGGACTGGGAATTACACTTGGCAGTGGTTCCCCTCCTGGTCTCGACGGCTAGTGATAGTGTCTCTTGGAGTCTTTCTCCCTCGGGAGAATTCTTTGTTAGTTCGGCCTACCTGGCGCTGCGCAGGATGCCGGTCCTCCCGTGGTTATCCCCACTCTGGAAGGCTCCGTTGCCCTTGAAGATTAAGATTTTTGTTTGACAGCTTCTCCGAGACCATTTACCTTCAGGGACCGAGGTGCTGAAACGCCATGGTCCGGGTAACGGCATATGTCCCCTGTGCCATGTACCGTAGGCTGGTTCTCACATTCTGTTCTCCTGCGTTGCGGCACATGCACTATGGTGCTTTGTACGCGAGGCTCTGGGACCGGAGTGGGAGGCCTGTGAACTTGCAGATTTTCTGCAGGTGCGGGCTACTCAAGTCGGCCATAAACGCCGACTGTTTTGGATAGTCTTCGCGGCTATGATGTGGACCTTTTGGACTACTCGCAATAAAATGGTGATTGAGAAGGTGTTTCAGCGGCATGCATCTGACTCGTTCTTCAAATTCCTTGCCTTCTTGCAGCACTGGCATCCGCTCGTTAGGACCCGGGACCGGGACCGGCTTCAACACTACCTGGACGCGTTGATGGCGGCCGCCCGGCGGCTCTCCTCTACCTTGCTTGCTGCCTAGCTTGTCCCTGTGAGGGCATTTTTTGTTTCTTCTCTTTTATTGGGCTGGACTGTGCTGTTGCCCCAGCGGACTCTCTCTTTTATTTCTTTGGTCGGACATGTTGGTTGGATTCTGGTCGTTGTGCTTTATATATAAAGCGGGACGAATGCCTATTTCGAAAGAGCGCAGTGAGAACATGCATGGAGAAATACGAAAGGTGGGGTTTGATCCAATGATGCGCGGGATGAGCGCGACGATGGACGAAGATTACAAGCCACGTAAGATGGTACAAGATGGAAATCGAAATGCTCCGTTTCTTTTAGGTAAAGTAGAGAGAAAGATTATTACTCCCTCCGTTTCAGTTTATAAGGCTTGTACGTGTATCTAAGTCGTCAATTTGATCAACTTAATAAAAGACATATATTACAAAAAATATATCATTAGAAACTTTAGATGTTCTATTTTTTAATGATATAATTTTTGTGTTAAACAATATATTTTATATAAGTCAAATTGATGACCTAGATACACGTGCACGCCTTATAAACTGTGATGGAGGGAGTAGCTAAAAAGTAGCAAAAGGGTCCGTGGGTTGCAACGGGACAAAGAAATGTGTGGTTATTTTTTAAATCAGCAAACATTTTATGAATGAAAAACTATTTTATAAGTTACAAACCATTGTTTTTCTAAACTTTTAAAATATTTTTTCATTCATGATCATTTTTAGAATTGACAAAAATTTGCAAAATTTCATTATAAAAAGTACTTCATGAGCTTTTAAAAAATCAATAACATTGTTAGTTTTCTCGAATATTTCTTTTTAAAATTTCAAACATTTTCTGCAAAATCACGAGTATTTTTGAATCCACAAACATTTTGTAATTTATTAAACATTCTATTTCAAATTTATCACTTTCTTAAATTTTCGAAATTTTTATGAAGCCCCAAATTATTTAAAGTAGAAAAAAACAAAAAAAGGAAAAATAATAAAAAACAAAATGGAAAAGACAGGCCGTCTTGACATGAAAAATCTGGGCCCTTCATCCAAGATCAGATGGCCGAGCCATCCAAGAAGAATCTGGGTCCTTCTTCTTCCCCTTTCCTGCAGGTCCACGGGCGAGGCTTCTCCCTCCCTATCGCGCAACACTACCATAAACCTCCAGCTCGCACGCCGTCGCCTTCTTCCCTCCCAGAGATCCTCCCTGCCCACCTACAACGCCGCCGCTACCTGCCCCTTCCTCCTTCGCCGCCTCACCTCCCCTCTCCTCCCGTCAGCCGCCGCACCATGCCCTACCCCCAGCCGCCGCGGCGTACCGCCCCGACCGGGCAGTTCCTTCCGCTGCACTTCCTCGCCCCGCCACCTGCACTGCGCGTGCCACCGCCACCGCACTTCGCCGCCCCACGCGCCTGTGCTGCCGCGCGCCCAGCCTCCAGCCTCGCTGCCCCGCCGCATGGTGCGTTGCGCCCGCCGCCAGATCCGGCCCGGCTCGCCATGGATCCGACCGCCCCACGCGCCCCTCGGCCTCGCCTCCATCTCTGACCACCGCCGCGACGCTTGCCGGCGCCGGAGCCGCCGCCGACGGACCGGCCTCCTCCTCAGCCAGATCGGATCCACCCCATCCCTGGACCGGAGTAGGACAGGGGCTTTTTTGAAAAACGAAACGCTTTTTTCCACTTAATAAAGGACCACTAGTTGATTTAAAAAACAGAGGGACGTTTTTGCAAAACTGTCACGACGGACGACAGAAGCCATCGGTGCTTTATTATTAAGGAGAGGTAGATTAGAACGATCATGAGTATGATGCTCCATCACTTATTTTTGTGTTACAAAAGGAAATAAGATTTATTTTGTAATCAATTTATTGGCTTACCAATGTAAAACAAATATTTTATTTGGTAAGTCAAATAGCATATAGGGCATTAAGATGGCTTTCAACAAACCAGTGGAAGAAAAAACAAAGATGAGAGAGGGGTGAAATAAAAACGGGTTGTACACAAAATTTGACCCCTGCAACAGTTCCAATTACACATCAAATCTTTTATTTATTACCTGAATAGAGATGGATCTTTTTGGCACTACTATGGAAACATATTTCTGATATGACCATGATATCATTTATTCGCTATTCGGTTTTTGCAAAAAAGAAGAAGATGTCATTTATTCGCATTGTCTAACATACAATGGTGGAGGAGACGGGCTCGAAGCTGAACTTGGTACTCGTGTACCGGTAGTTGAAGAAGATCGTCTGTTTAGGCCTAACCGGTGCGCCGCTGTAGAGGGAGCAGAGCTTGCCGTCGCCGTCCGGCTTGATGGCGGCGGCCGGGTAGACCTCGACGGAAGAGTTAAACCCTGGACATGCCAGTTTCACGTTCTTCTGCGTGCAGCCGCAGTTATTCACCAGATTCACATAGTACACTGGCGTTCCTGCCGGATCGGGCCAACTCTCTGTCTGGACAACAATATCTGAAGTTCTGCATGTTGCTGCAGTGCCTGATTAAAAACACGATGAAAAAGAAATTAAAGTGGTTATTTGTGCCTATAGGGACCTGGAGACAATCTGACTCTAAATGGGACACAATTGCTTGCTAGTTCTTGGTGACCTTTTTTGGTATGTCGAACACCATACCTCTGTTGCTGATGCCCAATAACAAGCAGGCAACAAGGAGGAGTGCTGGCTTGATCTCCATGCTAGTGTCTAGTAGTTTGCCTGGATGTGTTCAGCTTCTTTTGATTTACCTCGCTAATGGCAAATGGCGGGCTATTTATAGGCGAACAGGCCAGAGGAAGTTAATGTGCCATCGGGATTTCGATTCTTTGTTTTAGGCAAGCATTCAATTCATGATTCAAGTGCAGATTTGATTGATATAAGGAGCAAATGGTATTAGGAATAGCTAGTTATTGAAGATAAGGTTAAAAAATGATCCATTATATGATATTTTTTTATCATCTCTAAATATCATTTAAGACTCAAGGTAGAACCATCCTATCAATCATTGTACATGCCCTTAAGATCATATCAACAAATATAGTACTCTCTCCATCTCAAATTCTTGTCTTAGATTTGTCTAGATATGAATGTATCTGTACTCT
The DNA here is from genome assembly GCF_904849725.1 of Hordeum vulgare subsp. vulgare. Lineage (NCBI taxonomy): Eukaryota > Viridiplantae > Streptophyta > Magnoliopsida > Poales > Poaceae > Hordeum > Hordeum vulgare. Next base: position 46,191,287 of record NC_058524.1, read on the forward strand.
CTATAAAAAATGATGGTTAATAAATTACTCATTTGTTTCTATAGGGAGTAATTTATTAGGCATCATTTTCCTAAGATCAACCATATAACTTTTACTACTCCCTCCGTCACGGTTTAGAAGACACGCTTGGAAAATCTCTGGGACCAAGGTAGTCACCGATTGGTTGTGAGATGTAGTAGGTGTAGATGCTAATGCGCCTAATCAACTGAGAAAATACTAGCACTACTTCGTGAGCAGCAAATTGAGAGGGCGCATGCATGAGTAGTACTAGTACTAATTAATAAAAGTAATTGCTTCCGCGCCTTAAACCTTGTCTATTTTAGAAACGCACGCAAGTTTAACTGTGCCTTCTAAACCGTGACGGAGGGAGTATCGAACAACTAGGTAATAGCACGTGAGTTGCAACCGGGTATAAATAATTTACTACGTTAACTCATGATTTACGTGTCTATAATAATGTGATTGTGCAAAAACAAATAGTATTATACTCCCTCTATCCCATAATATAAGACATTTTTGACACTAGCGTGGCGTGAAAAAATGTCTTACATGACGGAGGGAGTATTTAATAACCTTATATTTTGTGGGCATGGATTATTTGATAACTAATTGTTTGGTAAGTATTTATTGGCTTACCAAAGTAAATATAATTTTATTTGAATTGACTTACCAAAGAAACATAATTTTATCTGCTAAATCAATAAGTGGTGGGGTAGTTTATCTTGTTTGCAAGGATAATCAATAGGAAAATAAATTGAAGATGGAAGGAAAACATCAATTAGAAGAGGGAGGAGGAAACGTATGTAAATTTGAGAGGAGCCAATCGTCGGAGTTAGCATAGTGTGCGTTGTAGCGGGATATAAATATTTTAGTATGTTAGCTTGTGATTTGCCTATCCATATTAGTGTGATTATGTAAATAAGTGCTATTAGTGGGAGGAGACGTTTTCGTTGACTACAAAGGCGTCTGTGAGACTTCATCAATTTCAAGATGATGTGTCAGTTCAGCATCTCGGATGTACTTATAAGGGTAGGATGTGCGTGCGTGCCTTCATAGATGTGAGTGTATATGAGTGAATTTGATTGTACTGTGCTAAAAAATATTATCAAATTTTGCTTGTGATTTAAGCTACATATGTTTTAGAATTTTATTCTGCCTTGTGGTTTATCTCTAGAGCCATTCAAGTTTAGTTTGCTAAACTGGCCTGAGAAGCACTCCGTCTTCAAGAAGGAGATTGAAACCAAAGGCTGGCTCACTTGAAGTCTAAAGATCAGATGTGTCATGTTAAAGCACGATGGAAACACAAATTAATTTTAAAGGCCACTTTTGAATGGGCACCAAAAAATCTTGATTTAATTTGGACGTAAAGTTTCTATGTAAGTTTTTTTTTGTTTTTTTAGTATAATTCTCCCAATGCAACCCGAGACGATTTCAAAGCATGACAATGTTAATGGGAGGATGTGACTAGAGCCAAACCCACCAAAAACCAAGGTACTCCATGGAGTCCTCGGCATAACATTCTCGGATATTGCTTTATATGCCTCGATTTTGAATTGTGTCTTTGATCAATATTTTGGTTGCTCAACTCCTGTGCTTACTCCGTACATTCCTAATTGTTCGGCTAAGGGTAAATGGAGAACCACTGCGATTGTACTTCCAGTTTAACTGGTCAAGTACCTCAGTGAAGAAAATTGAAAACTGATTGTCATAATGAGTGTAAACTGATCAACGATCCAATGACTGTGTCAAACTATAGATTGATAGAGATTACCTCATGTTAAACTAGGGGCCTTTCATAACATTGGTCGAAGTGTTAATGGCTTTACCTTGGCTGATGCCAAACACTAACCGGGGGCTGGTAACTTGCCTCACCACTTAAAGCTCCTATGACTAAGTGAAAATTATAAGGCTCGAATATCTGTTTGCCTCATTTCCACTAACACAAATGCCTCCGGGCACCACGATGTTGGCTAAGGGTTGTCCCGTTAGTATGGAAATGCCTTATGTAACCTCTACAAAGGGGTGGAAGCTGGCGATGTGCCACTTTAAAATTATAAACAGTCGCAACGGAGTCCAAACAAACCATATCGTACGGTTACATTGGGACTCTTGGAGAACCCAACATATTAGCGTTTGTAGTGAATATACGAGCGCTGCCTTGCGTAATCATCATTATAAAGTCGTAAATATGCATCAATTTGACTTAAGATTTTAGCCAAGCTGGGTTGCCTGCTCCTGTGCTTACCCCCTACGTTTCCAAAAAATTGGTTTTCTTAATGGAGAATATATTAATATCGCAAAGATACCAATTACACCCAGCCCATGTACCAACAAGATGTCTCAAAGACATCCAGGATACACACAACCCGAAAACAAAACAAAGAAGAAATAAAAAATAAGTTTTTTACATATGTGCCCTTGGTTCCTTAGCTGTACTCATTCATCCCCATGTTCTTAACTTGTGCTCACTTTTTCCCACTCCCTTGTCCGAAACCCTTAGAAATGATCAAAGTGGAGGATGCCATCTGGTCAAAGGTTTGACCGTTAACTCTAACGAGTGGGGCCGTGTCGGAACGGATCCTCTTTTGACCGTTATGACGTGTGGGGACGCATTGGCTTGTGAGAACCTCGAGCTCAAGCCACTACAACACCGCGCCGCTCCGCCCCCTCCGCCGATGTCGTGCAGCCTTCGCTGTTGTTGTGCCCTTCACCCTCTAACCCTATTCCCCTTCACCTCCATCCTCTAGCCTCTGCCGCCTTTGTAACCTCCACAAACTAACCCTATTCCCGCTTCGCCACCGTCGTGCAACAACCACCATCGTGCATCCTCCGCCATCGTCGTGCCCTCCAACCTCTAACCCAGTCCACCTTCGTCGACGTCGTGCTGTCCACCAGATCTACCCGCACATCCCCATCTGTATTAAGCAACAATGTCAGGGAAGAAGGCTCTGAATCCCATCGACCGTGGAGAGGATTGGGTCGAATCGGCTGTAGGTAATTCATGGATTACACCTGGGTAAGCGTCATTTCCCTTCTAATTGATTTGCTGATTCATAAATTCAGTCCTATTTGACCCTTATTTATCGAATAGGATTGATCATGCGCTTGCTTTCCGGTGGGTGGTTAGGATGGAAGTTACTGTGCTACATCGTAGAAAATCACATATGATTACTGGATTTTTGTATCCGAAGGTGGTAGAAATTAGTATGTTGTTCAAAGATTTGCTTGCGGTGCTCCGAAATTCTCCATATGGGTGGAGCCCTACCGATGTTGTTGAACTGGAATTTTTCAGCAATAGTGAGAAAATATTTCACCCACTAACTTGTGATGAGCATGTGGGATTGCTCTTTACTTTGAATGCTGAAAGACACTTCGGTAAAATCCATATCGAGGTGCTTCAGCCACGCAATGAACGTGACAAGTGGAAGAGTGTTCAGAATCTTCTGTCTCTTCTAATAGAGAGCCCCCGACACTCCTTGTAGGTTCTGAAAGTCACAATATGTCTGTTGCCGCTTCTTGTGCCGCTTCTCCTGTCGCTCCTGTAGCCAATGTAGAACAAGATGCAGAGCCAGATGAAGAGGTGCCTCGACATGATGATGAGGATGAGAATATGTTCCTTGATCTTGTAGATATTCTCAGTAAACAAGTAGTGGAAGATGAATATCAGGATCAACCTATCAGTTGTGCTAGATTTAATGACACTGACGATGAAGAGAAGGAGCAGAACATCGACAACTTAGATTTAGACGAATATGATGGTGAGGACATGCCAACAATTGAGTGGAATAGGAAGGATCCTCAGTTTCCTGTCGGCACCATATTCCAGTCGATGGTGGATTGTCGTAAACTAGTGACTACATACTGCATTCTCAGTCAGAATACATAGTGATTTTTAGGAGTCAGCCAACAAGGTTGACTCTTCATTGCCCATATGATAGGTGTAGATGGAGGTTGCATGCATCACATATGTTGAGGAGCAAGTTCATTTAGGTTTGTGTATTTCAGTTTATACTTATTCGTTCTATTTTCAGATTATTGTGTAATGTTTTGTTAACTGTACTTCATTTTATATTTTGTTTCAGATAAAAAAGAACCCACACCAGCACACTTGTCCACCTGGAGGGGGAGGGGGGAAGGCTAAAACAAAGCTAGCAAAGACTAGGTGGGTGGCAGATGCAATTTTGAATTGGTTGAGAGAAACACCAACACTTGGTCCAACAACACTCCGTGGGAAGCTATTTGAGAAGTACATGATTGATATACCTTACATGAGGATTTTCTATGCTTAGGAAATAGCTCTTGACATGATTAATGGTCCTTGGAAGGAGTGGTTTCAGTTGCTCTGCTGAAGTGGAAGCTGCTAGTCCAGGGAGTGTTGTAGAGATTGAGAAGCATACAGTTCCATACAAAATATAAGGGAAATCATTTGAGAAGAAGTGCTTTAGGAGGGCTTTTGTTTCTTTCTAGGCTCGTTGGCAGGGGTTTCTGGAAGTTTACACGCCCTATTTGGCTATTGATGCAACTGCTTTGAATGGAAGGTGGAGAGGACAACTAGTGACATCTTCTGCAGTTGGACACAACTGGCTATTCCGAGTTGCATTTGGTGTGGTGGAGGCAGAGTCCGAGGATAGTTGGCTCTAGTTTCTGCAGCAGTTGCACAATCTTATAGGTACACCCCTAGGTTTAGCTATATACACAAGTGCTTGCAAGGGTTTGGAGAGTGCAGTGGAAATTGTATTCCCTGGAGTGGAGCATAGGGAATGTATGCAATACCTAGCACAAAATTTCAGAAACAAATTCAAAGGTAATGTTTATGATGAGAACTTATGGCCAGCATCATACGCATGTAGTGAGAGGAAGCATGAGCATCATTTGAGAGTGTTGTATGCTAACAATCATGTGGTGAAGGAGTACCTGGATGCACATCATGGAAAGTTGTGGTCAAGAAGAAAATTCAATGAAATCTGCAAAGTAGATTATGTGATGAGTAACCTGGAAGAGTGTTTTAGTGCAAAGATCAAGTCATTGTAAGGGCTTATAATATTTGATAAGATTCGACAGATGATCATGATAAACATGGCTCTTCGCAAAAGAATTGCAAAAACAGAATATGTTGGCCATCTTATGCTCCCGTCTCTTATTAAGGCATTTCATGTCAAGGCAAGAGGACTGAACATAATGGAATGCAATCGAGCGGCGACACACAACACAAGGCTGAGGTAACATATAGTGACAGGAATAATAGGGAATGGAGATATCGAGTTAACCTAACAAATAGGGAATGCAGTTCTAGGCAATGGCAACTCCATGGGAAGCCATGCATACATGCCCCTCATCTTGTGACTGTTATCGATGGTGAAGATGGTGAAGTTGATCAATACATCTCTGAATATTTTTCTGTTGCGAAATTTAGGGCTATTTATGTGTGATAGCCCGAGACCGACGCTCCAGAAGATTCCCCTTTTATTCCGTTCTCGTCGTGCAATTCGTTTGTCTATCACATTCATCATTGCATCGGCACTCCGTTGCCGTCAGTTTTCAAAACTTGCATCCGTTATTAGTTGTCGGTCCTTTCCGTTTTCGTCGTTGTCGTTTTGAGCCTGATCCCACACTCGAACGCGCCCACGGCATAGTTAAAATCTTGTTTTTAAAAGTGTGTATAAAATATTATTTGATTGAGTTGAAACTTGGCGTGCGGTCTTAATATAGTGTAGGTAGGCCGCATGCCAAATTTCGTCCCAGTCAGAGTTTGTTTAATACCCAAACCGTTAAACCTATAGCGGCACTATAGCCGGTCCAATGTCAGACGTTTTTGTTGTTTTGTACTCTGTCGTCGGGTTGCCTGTTTTCCCTCACATCTCCGTGTGGCCTCTATGCACAGTGCACTGACCTACGGGCAACCTAGCCCGAAAACCTTCCAGAACCCGAACCCGGCGGCCGTGATCGTTGGATCCGTATCAACCCCGTTTTACCTCAAACCGTCATCGATTTGTCCATTGGACTCCCTAACCTAATCATCTCGACCATCCGATCTAATCGGAGGGTCCATATGCCCCTAAAACCTAACCCATTAGCTATATATTTAGACCGTAGTCTAAACCAACCCAAACCCTAAAAAAAAACTAGGGGATCCGTCTCATCCACCCGTAGCCGCCGCCACCAGTCCCCTTCTTCCTTGGGATATCCTCCCGGTCCAGCCGCTACCTACCTCGGAGTCCCCATCCCACCAACCGGAGCCGCTTGCCTGCAGCTGTAGCTTTCCCGCAAGCGTCGCATCCAGCAGCAGCTGCTGCTGCGCTCAGCCTCCCTGCAGGCTCGCACCGGCCGGCCACCGGAGGGCCAGCAGCCGCCGCCGCCGCCGCCCACGAGTCCTTTCCCCTGCGCCCGTGCCGTGACTTGAGCGCCTCCAACTTCGGGCGACCTCGCTGCCAACAATATGAGATCAAGCCGTCGTCTCCTGCCCCCGTGCTCTCTCCATCTCTCTCCCGTTTTTCTCTCTCTCTCTCTCTCAGTTTCTCAACTCTCTCTCTGTTTCTCTGGCAGGATGCATCGTCGGCCACCGAAGCTTCGTCGTGGTCCCTTGTGCCTCATCACACCTCCAGGGACTTCCTCCGCACCCTCTTCTATCCCTCTCGTGCTTCCCATGTTCCTCCTTCTGCTCCCTCCCGCTCAGCTCTCTCTCTCTTGACCAGCAGGAGGAGCAACCCTGCCATCAATGGGGAGCTTGCAGCTTGTGCACCGGAATCCCCACCACCGAATCGAGCTCCTGACGCTGGGAATGGAGCCGCAGCCAACAGATCCGCCGATTTTGGATAGCGCCACCGGAAATCATCGCCGTTTCCTTATCATCGCTCGCTGGTGAGAAGCTCAGAGCCATGGCTGAAGGCCTCTGTTTTATCCTAGATCCATTCTGGCACGTATGTTTGTTAACCAAGCCATAGTTTTCCTTTCACCATATGCTTGTTCAGTTAGTTGCAGGTGCTATTCCTTCTAGCCCAAAAATTTATTGTTGACCACACCTCTCTTGTAGCCCAACTGGTCAACTGATTGGATTGTAATTAGGAGGTCATAGGATCAAATCCTATGTGCCCCACCTATTTTTTTGTCCTTTGTTTTTATTTTTGCTGTCACACGTGCTTGGATGTCTCTCTGAATTCTACAATATCCAAATCTCACATGTGTTGAAATATTTAACATGTCGTGGCTGTCATTTACATGCATTCGCGTTCGTGGCATATCATCTTGCGATGACCATTTCTTTTAGACCGTAACTCCGATGGGGATGAGCCATATATGTAAACCGACTAGAACGACGCGTAGAATCACGTGAACCTATTTATTTTTATGTTTAACAAATATTAAAACATGTTATTTCAGATCTGGACAGAATTATAAATTGACATGTGGGGTCATCTCGGAGATACTATATGTCGTTTCCGACCTAATTTAAAATGCCTAGATAGGTAGTTTAATTACGCTTCACATCTTGCCTTGTTTAACCACATTTAATATTGCCGTGTACCTAATCGGGATAGAACTAAATAATCCATATGTGGAGTTTCGTCAATATGCAACTCGTTGCATATTGAACTTCACTTAATGTGTAGTGTTTAATTGTTGAGAATTGACATGCCATGTCTTGCATATATTCAACAGATCATGCATCATATGTGGATTGCATATTGTGTGCATGTGTGATACGTCCATTTTGCATCATGCTTTCATGTTGATATTTTTGGGTTGTTATATTACTTGTGGTACCATATTTATGCCTTTTCTCTCTTACTTTGCAAGGTTTATTTGAAGAGGGAGAATTCAGGCAGCTGGAATTCTGGACTGGAAAATGAGCAAATCCTAGTCCACTATTCTGCACATCTCCAAATGCCCTAAAAAGTTACGTGGATTATTTCTAGATTATATAAAAAATACTGGGCGAAAGAACTACCGGAGGGGGGCCACCAGGGCTCCACAAGACCCCACTCCGCCACCACCCCCCTGGTGGCGCAGGGCAAGCTTGTGGGCTGCCTGACGGCCCACCAGCCCCCCTCTTTTGCTATATGAAGCGTCCTGGTCCAGAAAAAAAATCATTCGGGAGCTTTTTCATGGTTTCGCCGCCGCCACGAGGCGGAACTTGAGCAGATCCTATCTAGAGCTCCAGCAGGATGATCTTGCCGGGGAAACTTCCATCCCGGAGGGGGAAATCATCCCCATCGTCATCACCAACACTCCTCTCGTCGGAGGGGAGGCATCTTCATCAGCACCATCTCCTCTCCAATCCCTAGTTCATCTCTTGTAACCATTCTTCGTCTCGCAACTCCTATTGGTACTTGTAAGGTTGCTAGTAGTGTTGATTACTCTTTGTTGTTGATGCTAGTTGGATTACTTGGTGGAAGAGTTTATGTTCAGATCCTTGATGCTATGCATTACACCTCTGATCATAATTATGATTATGCTTTGTGAGTAGTTACTTTTGTTCCTCAGGACATGGGATAAGTCATGCTGATAATAGTCATGTGAATTTGATATTCGTTCGGTATTTTGATATGCTGTATGTTGTCTTTTCCTCTAGTGGTGTTATGTGAACGTCGACTACATAACACTTCACCATATTTGGGCCTAGAGGAAGGCATTGGGAAGTAGTAACACTACTGAAATCAAAGATTTTGCCATCTGCTGCTTCTTTGCCGTCTGCTGGCTGATGGCAAAGACCCTCTTTGCCATCAGCTTCCAAAAACCAGACGGCAAAGAGCAGGCTGATGCCAAAGATACTATTTGCATCAGCCAACTCTTTGCTGTCTGCCAGCTCACGGCAAAGATCATTCACGCAGACGAAAAAGAGCATGGGCGGCCCACCCGTAGCCCCTCTCCCCCCCAACGGCCTCTCTCTTTGCCGTCCGCTTTTCTCCTCTATGCCGTCAGGAGGCGGACGGCAAAGAGGGTTCCCCCCTAACGGCCGTTAGCCCCACCCCCACGCGCCTCTCTCTCACTCCTAACGGCCACCCCGACAGCCCTCTCTCTCACCCCCGACACCACCACCGCCGCCGCGCCCTCCTCCGGCCTCCCTGCGCCACCGCCCCTCCTCCTTCGGCCTCCCTACGCCGCCGCCCCTCCTCCTCCGGCCTCCCTGCGCCCCTCCTCCTCCCTCCTCCGGCCTCCGACCTCCCTGCCCCGCCGCCCCCTCCTCCTCCGGCCTCCCTGCGCCCCTCCTCCACCACACCCCCTCCTCCTCCATGGGACCTCCTCCTCCACCACCGCCGTCGGAGCTTGCCCCTTATCCACCACCACCCCTCCATCACCACCGCCGTCTCCTCCATCGCCGCACCCTCCTCCTCCCCGGCCGCCCCCTCCGGTGAGTCATTTTTTTTTCTTTTTTTGCTAATTTACAGAGTTAGTTTTGTTTTGTTAATTAGTGGTAGCTATATTATTGTTAGTAGTTTTAGTGGTAGACTTAGTTAGGTTAGTAGTTTTAGTTAGGTTAGTTAGTTAGCTTGGTTAGTTAGGTGGAGGAGGAGAAGAGGAGAAGAGGAGGAGGAGGAGGACGAGAAGAGGAGAAGAAGAAGAGGAGTAGGAGGAGGAGGAGGAGGAGAAGAAAAAGAAGAAGAAGAAGAGGAGAAGAAAAAAAATAAGAAGGAGAAGAAGAAGAAGAAGAAGAAGAAGAAGAGAATAAAAAATAAGAAGGAGAAGAAGTAAAGAAGAAGAGAAGAAGAGAATAAGAAAAAAATAAGAAGGAGAAGAAGAGAAAAAAGAAGAAGAAGTTGATTTTTTATTGTTTGGTATTTAGTGGTAGCTAGATTCTTTTTTAGTTACTTAGTGGTAGATTCTTTTTTTTGCTGTTTAGTGCTATCTAGGTTTAGCGATAGGTTTAGTTAGCTTGGTTAGTTAGGTTAGTTAGTTAGTTACCTTAATAGAAAGAATAGGAAGAAGAAGAAGAGGAGGAGGAGGAGAAGAGGAGAAGAGGAGGAGGAGGAGGAGGAGAAGAAGAAGAAGAAGAAGAAGAAGAAGAAGAAGAAGAAGAAGAAGAAGAGGAGAAGACAAAAATAAGAAGGAGAAGAAGAAAAGAAGAAGAAAAGAAGAGAAGAAGAAGAAAAGAAGAGAAGAAGAAGAAAAGAAGAGAAGAAGAATACCTTCTCCTCCTCCTTCTGATCCTCCTCCTCCTTCTCCTTCTTCTTGATTTCTTCTTCTTGTTCTCCTCCTCCTATTTCTTCTCCTCTATCTTATTCTCCTGACCTTATTTTCCCTAACAATGAGATAATTAGCCCATTTAGCTACAAAATGTCATAAACACCTTGGTTAGCTCATGAATATTATATTCTTAACTTGTTTTCCTCTAAAATGACATAATTAGAATATTTGTGTTGATCGGGTGGATTTACATGTGATAGTTGTCTCGTCGCTGTGAGGTTTGCTGTGCGAAGACCTGCCCATGCATTGTACGAGCTCCGCCCCTGCATTCGTGGGTCAGTACAAATTTCATCTCCTCCCCGCCCCTTCATTTACTGTGGTTCGGTTTCCGGATGAAACTTTCTAGATTTAGGTAATTAAATTAATTTATCAGTATGCGTGACCAGTATGCGTCTCTCGTTCGAAAGGGCGACATCTATAAATTTGCATGTCTTTGCATATTTATAACCGCCATCCTTTCGAATTGTCCAACATTATCCATGGACAGCCCGAGTATGTGTAGATTGGGTTCGTTTTCCTGTATGCTGTGCTCTGGATCCGATGCGGAATTTCGTCAGTGCCTCCCTGTTGTTCTCCGGATGCACATCCTCTCTGTTTATTGCGGAGACGTGTATCAGGAGAACAGAGGGGAGGTGCTGCCAAAATTTTGCGTTGGATCCGGAGCAGAGCATGGGAAAACGAACCCAATCTACACATACTCGGGTGGGATTAGGACTTATCTTTACCTATTAGCGTGTAGGTTGCCTGGACGTAATAAAAATGGCGAACCTGATTAACCGATGAATATAAATGCTAAATTATATATAAATATATTTCTTCTGTCTTTAGTAGCTATGCAAGATGAGTGATCGTGTGTGGATGTATACCGGTCACCCTAGTCAGAAAGAGATGACGAAAGAATGGTTTGTAAAAACAAAGGAATTTGGGAAAGCCGCATTCGCAAATGGCTAGGAAAGAAACTATTGCCCCTGTCCTGGATGCGACAACTATAAAAAGATGGCAGAGGCTGTAATGATTAAACACCTGCAGAGGAGGGGTTTTAAGCCTAATTATACGGTGTGGACATTTCATGGTGAGTCTATACAACGCACAAGAGCTCAGGTGGTCCGTCGTCGCACGGACGAGCATGGTACGGGGATCGAAGACATGGTGCAAGACTTTGATGATGCTCGGGATTCGGAAGATGAGATGGAGGAATCTGCAAAGGCCTTTTATGAAATTATGGAGTCTTCAAAACGTCCTCTCCATGAGCACACTGAGCTCTGTCAGCTGGATGCAATTGCACAAGTAATGGCTCTGAAGGCTCAGTTCAACTTGGGAAGAGAATGCTACGATGCGATGATGACACTATTTGGACGCTTCCTACCCAAAGGCCATGTCATGCCTGCAAACCTGTACCAGTCGGACAGAATACTTCGTGTACTTAAGATGCCCTATGAGAAGATAGATGCATGTGAGAAAGGATGTGTCTTATTTAGGAAGGAGTATGCACACTTGGACTATTGTCCCAATTGCGAGTCTTGCAGGTATCTTGTGGTAGACAACGGTATGGGTGAGAAGAGGCAGACCAAAATCACAGTTAGTGTTCTTCGGTATATGCCAATCGTACCAAGACTTCAACGTCTTTTCATGGTCGAAGAGACAGCCAGACAGATGACATGGCACAAATTGGTGAAAAGAACCGAACTAGATGTAGATGGGAATAAGATGATGGTACACACATCGGATGGGGAAGCGTGGAAACATTTTGATGGATTGCATCAGGATAAAGCGGCAGATCCAAGGAATCCTCGAGTCTGCACCACCACGGATGGTTTTAATCCCTTCGGCATGATGGCAACCCAATACAGTTGTTGGTCTGTATTTTTCATTCCACTCAATCTCCCCCCGGGCAGATTATGCAAAGAAAGAACATCTGTCCTGAGATAATGCGTCGTCCACGGCCAGTCGATCTTGCCATCGAGGTTAGTTGTACGGACTAAGAACACTTTCATTCATTTCATTATGTGTGTCACCATAGATCATTACTGTGGTAACGAGGAATGGTGTTTCACGCTGCTTTTCAGAAAGAGAGATTAGCAAACCAAGCTGCTCTTGAGAAAGACAGATTGGCAAGCCAGGCTGCTCTTGAGGCTACTCTTGAGAAAGAGCGATTCGCAAGTCAGGCTGCTCTTGATGAGAGGGACCAGACCACGGCACGATTGATTGAGGAGGAGAGGTCCCGGAATGAGGCGGGTCAACGGGCCCTGTATGAGCTTTTTATGGTAAGTTTTTTTTCACATTAGCCAAATCATGTGTGTAATGTCTGTTTCATTACTAACTAATACGACCCACTCTTCAGGGTCTGTGCGAGAAGAGCGGTCAAGTCCCTCCGCCGATGCCCGTCTTCTCTTCGATTGGCATGGTGAGTTTCATTATAAACTAGTATCAATAATTGAGTGTCATCATGCTAACTGAGACATTGCAAAATATCTATTCAGCAGAATAACTCCCGAGCGGCATCGCACGACCCAGGTGTTTCTCCTCGTTGATGACCACTACAGTAAGTTTCTCTTCTCCTCTTTCATATTCTCCTTGCCTTAATTTCCCCAACAATGACATAGTTAGCCCATTTAGCTCCAAAAAGACATAATTAGCACATTTAGCTCCAAAATGCCATAATAAGCTCCAAATGGCATAAGAACCTTGGTTAGCTCATTAATATTATATAATTAGCTTGTTTTCCTCGAAAATGAGATAATTAGCCCATTTAGCTCCGAAAAGACATAGTTAGCTAATTTAGCTCCAAGAAGAGGAGAAGAGGAGAAGAAATAGGAAAAATGAAAAGAAAGAAGAAGAAGAAGAGAAGAAGGAGAAGGAGGAGGAGGAGGAGGAGGAGGAGGAGGAGGAGAAGGAGGAGAAGGAGGAGAAGGCCAAGGACCTTCTAGTCCTTCTCCTCCTTCTTTATTTCTTCTTCTTCTTCTCCTCCTCCTCCTCTTTCTTCTCTTATTTCATATTCTCCTTGCCTTAATTTCCCCAACAATGACATAATTAGCCCATTTAGCTCAAAAATGCCATAATAACCTCAAAATGGCATTAGAACCTTGGTTAGCTCATTAATATTATATACTTAGCTTGTTTTCCTCTAAAATGGGATAATTAGCCCATTTAGCTCCAAAAAGACATAATTAGGTAATTTAGCTCCAACAAGAGGAGAAGATGAGAAGAAATAGGAAAAATGAAAAGAAAGAAGAAGAAGAAGAAGAAGAAGAAGAGAAGAAGGAGAAGGAGGAGGAGGAGGAGGAGAAGGAGGAGAAAGCCAAGGACCTTCTAGTCCTTCTCCTCCTCCTCCTTCTCCTCCTTCTTCTTGATTTCTTCTTCTTCTTCTCCTCCTCCTCCTCTTTCTTCTCCTCTTTCATATTATCCCTGCTTTAATTTCCCCAACAATGACATAATTAGCCCATTTAGCTCCAAAATGCCATAATAAGCTCAAAATGGCATAAGAACCTTGGTTAGCTCATGAATATTATATTCTTAGCTTGTTTTCCTATAAAATGGTATAATTAGCCCATATAGCTCCAAAAAGACATAATTAGGTAATTTAGCTCCAACAAGAGGAGAAGAGGAGAATAAATAGGAAAAATGAAAAGAAAGAAGAAGAAGAAGAAGAAGAGAAGAAGCAGAAGGAGGAGGAGGAGGAGAAGGCCAAGGACCTTCTAGTACTTCTCCTCCTCCTCCTCTTGCTTCTCCTCCTTCTTCTTGATTTCTTATTCTTCTCCTCCTCCTCCTATTTCTTCTCCTATTTCATATTATCGTTGCTTTAATTTCCCCAACAATGACATAATTAGCCCATTTAGCTCCAAAATGCCATAATAACATCAAAATGGCATAAGAACCTTGGTTATCTCATGAATATTATATACTTAGCTTGTTTTCCTCTAAAATGGGATAATTAGCCCATTTAGCTCCAAAAAGACATAATTAGGTAATTTAGCTCCAACAAGAGGAGAAGAGGAGAAGAAATAGGAAAAATGAAAAGAAAGAAAAAGAAGAAGAAGAAGAGAAGGAGAAGGAGGAGGAGGAGGAGGAGAAGGAGGAGAAGGCCAAGGACCTTCTAGTCCTTCTCCTCCTCCTCCTTCTCCTCCTTCTTCTTGATTTCTTCTTCTTCTCCTCCTCCTCCTCTTTCTTCTCCTCTTGCATATTATCCTTGCTTTAATTTCCCAACAATGACATAATTAGCCCATTTAGCTCCAAAATGCCATAATAAGCTAAAAATGGCATAAGAACCTTGGTTAGCTCATGAATATTATATTCTTAGCTTGTTTTCCTCTAAAATGGTATAATTAGCCCATATAGCTCCAAAAAGACATAATTAGGTAATTTAGCTCCAACAAGAGGAGAAGAGGAGAAGAAATAGGAAAAATGAAAAGAAAGAAGAAGAAGAAGAAGAAGAAGAAGAGAAGAAGGAGAAGGAGGAGGACGAGGAGGAGAAGGCCAAGGACCTTCTAGTCCTTCTCCTCCTCCTCCTTCTCCTCCTTATTCTTGATTTCTTCTTCTTCTCCTCCTCCTCCTCTTTCTTATCCTCTTTCATATTATCCTTGCTTTAATTTCCCCAACAGTGACATAATTAACCCATTTAGCTCCAAAATGCCATAATAAGCTAAAAATGGCATAAGAACCTTGGTTAGCTCATGAATATTATATTCTTAGTTTGTTTTCCGCTAAAATGACATAATTAGCTCAAAAACATCATATTTTGTTCTTCTTCTGACTTTCTTATTCACATTTTTGCAGATTGGATATACTACATGCATGGAAGCTGGCATTCATGGAGTTGAACAATGTCGATGGATTAAGTTATATGTATATCATCTAGTTTTCATTTGAGTTGATGAACAATGTCGAACTATATGTATATGTATATATGGATAAACAGTGCAATACTTTGTATGTTGGTTCTTTCGATATATGGGGATGTACATTGATTTATATGTATATCATATATGTGTGGTGAATTATATATATGTGTTGGCAAGTATATGTGTGGTGAACTATATATCATATATGTGTGGTGAATTATATAAATGTGCTGTCAAATATATATATATATATATATATGTGCTGTGAAATAATATAAAATAGAAAAACAGGTACTATATGGGCTCTTTGCCGTCTGCCAGCTGATGGCACATGTCTTAGCCATCCGCTGGCAGACGGCAAAGGTGCCACATGGCACCCAGCTGTGCATCCTGGGGTGTCTATATAGGCTCTTTGCCGTCTGCTTCCAGGGCGGGCATACGACAAAGAAGAGGGCACAGAGGAGGGGGGGGGAGGAGGAGGAGGCAGACGGCAAAGAGTGGAGGGGGGGGGGGGAGGAGGAGGAGGCACACGGCAAATAAGAGGGGGGGAGGCAGACGACAAAGCCTCCGTTAACCCCTAATGGAGGCAACGAGTGTCGGCTGCCGTCTCGAGCACTTTGCCGACTGCTCCTATGAAAAGCTGACGACAAAGCTCTTTGCCGTCCGCTTTGGGGAGACAGACGGCAAAGAAGGTACGATGCCGTCGTAGGCTGACGCAGAAATTTTGCCGGTCGTGAGATTCTTTGCCGTGTGTGGTATTCTCTTTGCCGCCTTTGATGGTAGACGGCAAAGAAGCTGATTCCTGTAGTGTAAGTAGATGATGGGTTGCTGGAGTGACAGAAGCTTAAACCCCAGTCTATGCATTGCTTCGTGAGGGGCTGATTTGGATCCACTAGTTTAATGCTATGGTTAGACTTTGTCTTAATTCTTCTTTTGTAGGTGCGGATGCTTGTGAGAGAGGTTAATCATAAGTGGGATGCTTGTCCAAGTAAGGGCAGTAACCAACCGCCGGTCCACCCACATATCAAACTATCAAAGTAACGAACACGAATCATATGAACATGATGAAACTAGCATGACAGAAATTCCCGTGTGTCCTCGGGAGCGTTTTTCCTCCTATAAGACTTTGTTCAGGCTTGTCCCTTGCTACAAAAGGGATTGGGCCACTTGCTGCACCGTTTCTACTACTTGTTACTTGTTACTCTTTGCTTGCTATGTTTCACCTCACTACACAATCACTTGTTACCGCTACTTTCAGTGCTTGCAGTTATTACCTTGCTGAAATCCGTTTATCAGAGCCTTCTGCTCCTCGTTGGGTTCGACACTCTTACTTATGGAAAGGACTACGATTGATCCCCTATACTTGTGGGTCCTCAATACTCTCTTCTGGCCCCGTTTCCGGGGAGTGAAGCGCCTTTGGTAAGTGGAAATTGGTAAGGAAACATTTTTATACTGTGCTGAAATTTATTGTCACTTGTCACTATGGAAACTGTTCCTTTGAGGAGTTTGTTCAGGGCATCTTCACCATGAACGGAAGCACGAGGAGTTGCTCCTCAACCTAAGGTACCTATGAAAATATCTTTTATGAAATTCCTTCGGGTATGCTTGAGAAACTGCTGGCTAATCCTTTCACATGAGATGGATCTTCACATCCAGACTTGCATCTAATATATGTAGATGAAGTTTGTGGTTTATTTAAGCTTGCAGGTTTGCCCAAGGATGAGGTAAATAAGAAAGTCTTTCCTTTATCTTTGAAGGATAAGGTGTTGACATGGTATAGGCTATGTGATGATACTGGATCATGGGGCTACAATCAGTTGAAATTGGAATTTCATCAAAAGTTCTATCCTATGCATTTAGTACATCATGATCGAAACTTCATTTATAACTTTTGGCCTCGTGACAGGGAAAGCATAGCTCAAGCTTGGGGGAGGCTTAAATCAATGATATATTCATACCCCAATCATGAGCTCCCGAGAGAAATCATCACTCAAAACTTTTATGCTCGGCTTTCTCATGAAGATCGTACCATGCTTGATACTTCTTGTGCCGGTTCTTTTATGAAGAAGGATATTGATCACAAGTGGAATTTATTGGAGAGAATCAAAAGCAACTCTGAAGATTGGGAGCTGGAGGAAGGTAAGGAGTCAGGTATGAATTTCCAGTTTGATTGCGTTAAATATTTTGTTGAGACAAACACTTCTAGAGATTTTAGCGCTAAGTATGGACTTAACTATGAGATAGTAGATTCTCTATGTGAATCTTTTGCTGCTCATGTTGATCTTCCCAAAGAGAAGTGGTTTAAATATCATCCTCCTGTAGAAAGAAACATAGCCAAAACCAATCTAGTTGAGGAGAAAATCATAGCTTTTAGTGATCCTGTTGTTCCTTGTGCTTACACTGAGAAACCACCATACCCTGCTAGGATAAAGGATTATTCTAAAGCTCCAACTGTGATACGTAGGGGTTACATTAGATCACTTGCACCCCCTGAGGAGATTAGAGTTGAACCTAGTGTTTCTATTATCAAAGATCTCTTAGCCGAAGACATAAATGGGCATGTTATCAAATTCTGTGAGGACTCGGCTAGAATTGCTAAACCTCACGCGAAAGACAAACATGGACCTGTAGTTGGCCTGTCCGTTGTTTCTGTTAAGATAGGAGATCACTGTTATCATGGTTTATGTGATATGGGAGCTAGTGTTAGTGCAATACCCCGTTCTCTATATGATGAAATCAAAGATGAGATTGCACCTGCTGAGTTAGAACCCATTGATGTCACTATTACGCTAGCTAATACAGACACTATCTGCCCTCTAGGAATTGTGAGAGACGTAGAAGTCCTGTGTGGTAAGACGAAGTATCCTACTGATTTCCTCGTCCTTGGTACTGCACAAGATAGCTTTTGTCCCATCATATTTGGTAGACCCTTTATCAACACTGTCAATGCTCATATTGATTGCATTAAGCAGACTGTCACAGTAAGTTTCGAGGGTGTGTCTCATGAATTTAACTTCTCCAAGTTTGGAAGACAAACCCATGAAAGAGAGTCGTCTGGTAGGGATGAAATCATTTCTCTTGCCTCTATTGCCGTACCTCCTACGGATCCTTTAGAGCAATATCTTCTTGAGCATGAAAATGATATGCATATGGAGGAGAGAGATGAGCTAGATAAAATTGTCTTAGAACAATATCCTATTCTCAAGAATAATCTGCCTGTTGAACTGCTTGGGGATCCTCCCCCACCAAAGGGTGATCCTGTGTTCGAGCTTAAACAGTTGCCCGATACTCTTAAGTATGCCTATCTTGATGAGAAGGAGATATATCCTGTCATTATTAGTGCTCTCCTCTCAGAGCGCGAAGAGAAGACGTTACTAAAAACTCTGAGGAAGCACCGCGCTGCTATTGGATATACTCTTGATGATCTTAAGGGTATTAGTCCTACTCTATGTCAGCACAAGATTAAAACCGATCCTGACTTTAAACCAGTTGCTGATCATCAAAGGAGATTAAATCCTAAGATGAAAGAGGTCGTTAGAAAAGAAATATTAAAGCTTATGGAAGCAGGAATCATTTATCCTGTTGCTCATAGTGATTGGGTAAGTCCAGTACATTGCGTACCTAAGAAGGGAGGTATCACCGTCGTTCCTAATGATAAGGATGAACTAATCCCACAAAGGATTATTACCGGCACGACAAATGAATAAAGAAACAAGAGTTCAATGTAGGTGATTATGTCTTGCTATACAATTCTCATTTGAGATTCTTTGCAGGCAAGCTTCTCTCTAAATGGGAAGGTCCCTATGTTGTCGAGGAAGTATATCGTTCCGATCCCATCAAAATCAATAACACGGAAGGAAATTTTCCTAGAGTGATAAATGGGCAAAGAATCAAGAATTACATCTCTGGTACTCCCATAAATGTTGAGACCAATATCATCAATGTCATAACTCCAGAGGAGTACATAAGGGATGTTTATCAGCCTGTTTCAGACCTTGAAAATGAAGATGTATCTGTTTCGGTAAGAAATTGGACTCCGATACTTTTCCAATAGGAAATTTCTTCCGTTTTGGAATTTTTGGAAAATTAGAAAAATAAAAAGCAGTCCGGAGAGAGAACGAGGCAGCCACAAGCCCTGCCACCGCCCCCTACCCCCTGCTGGCAGAGGGCAAGCTTGTGGGCACCTCGTGTGCCTCCCGGACTCCGTTTTCTTGCGGAGGACTCCTTCTGGCCCAGAAAAAAATCAATATATAGTCGCCCGAAGGTTTTGATCTCCGTATCGCGTAGTTTTCCTCTGTTTTTGTTTCGAGCTTGTTGTCTGCCGCAGATTTAGAGCAAAGATGTCTCAGGAATCTGTTGGGGAGAAGGATCTTCACGAAGTTCATGAGGAAGTAGATGCTGATCTGAAAAGAGTAGAAGTCACGGAAGCCAGGGAACAAGCTAAGGAGAAAACCCAATCTAGGGAGGAAGTTCAACCTATGTTCAACATTGAAGACGTTGAAGGAGTAGATTTTCTCCAACCCTTCCTCCACGTGCTGTCTCCATCCTTGATTGAACTCTTGAGGTTTTGCTAAACAACTCGTGCTCGCAATATTTCTCTTTCTCGTGAAGTTGTTTTGCTGGAAAACCATGTCACAGATCTCAAAGGTATAAATCAAAGATTGATAGCTCTCTTGGAATCAAAGGCAACAACAACACCACCATCACCACCAAAGGAAGACAACTAAGCATTGGTATGGGCAATCCCCTTGGCTTCTGCCAAGCTTGGGGGAGTTGCCCTGGTATCGTATCACCTTTATATCTTTTGCTTTTACCTTTGTTTTAGTTCTTTCCTTTTCTGTTTTTATTTCTTCTCTTAGAGGAATAAGTCTTTAGTTTTAAGTTTGAGTCTTTTGCTTTTGTCTCTCCCCTGATGTATTCGATCTTACGAGCTATATAATAAAGAGTGTCTTAGTCAAGGGCTTTTCTTTGTGCCATGATCAAAAAGTATGAAAAGAAGGATAGCATGAAAGATCATGAGACGATCTTATGGAAAGTGATAACTTCACTTATGACACATATGATGATTGAAACTTGTTGAGAATAAATCAACATAGACCTCAGTCATTGTTGCAATTAGTAAGAAGTAATAAGGAAAGAGAGGTTCACATATAAATATATCTTCTTAGACACTTTTTGCAATTGTGAGCACTCACCAAACTATTACATGCCTAGGAGTAGATGTTGGACAAGGAAGACAACATAATGAATTGTGTTTGCTTGGTTCCAAACAATGTTATATGATTAGAGATCCCTTAGCATGTGACGATTGCTTCCACCGCATATTAGCCAAAACTCCCGCACCAAGTAGAGATACTACTTGTGCATCCATAAACCTCCAACCCAGTTTTGCCATGAGAGTCCACCATACCTACCTATGGATTGAATAAGATCCTTCAAGTAAGTTGTCATCGGTGCAAGCAATAAAAATTGCTCTCTAATATGTATGATCTATTAGTGTGTGGAAAATAAGCTTTGTACGAACCTGTGATGAGGAAGACATAAAAGCGACAGACTGCATAATAAAGTTCTTTATCACAGGAGGCAATATAAAGTGACGTTCCTCCGCACTAAGAGGACACACATTCAAACCTCAAAAGCGCATGACAACCTCTACTTCCCTCTGCGAAGGGCCTATCTTGTACCTTTACATTTTGCCCTTGTAAGAGTCATGGTGAACTTCTCCAATTCCCTTTTTGCCTTTGTCTTGGCTACAGTCACATGCTTGGGAAAGATCTATATTCATATATCAACTTGGAGTTGAGTACTTATGCTTTATTGTCGTTGACTTTACCCTTGAGGTAAATGGTTGGGAGGCAAAACTATAAGCCCCTATCTTCCTCTGTGTCCAGGTGAAACTTTGACACCATGAGTACCACGTGAGTTGTAACAATTGTGGAAAACAAAAGAGATGATTGAGTATGTGGGTTTGCCTTACAAGCTCTTATTTGACTCTTTTTGATGTTGTGATAAATTGCAATTGCTTCAATGACTATGGACTATTGTTGGTTACTTCTCGGTAAGGTTTTTTGCTTCATGCTTTGCTTTGTGAAGGAATTGTTACTTTCCCATAAGAATCTTTATGATATATTGCTGTCCTATGTGTGATCATGATGCCCTCATGTCCGTATTATGTTTTATCGACACCTTCGTCCCTCAACATGTGGACATGTTTATGGAACTTGGTTTTCGCTTGAGGACAAGCGAGGTCTAAGCTTTGGGGAGTTGATACGTCCATTTTGCATCATGCTTTCATGTTGATATTTATTGCTTTTTGGACTATTATATTACTTATGGTACCATATTTATGCCTTTTCTCTCTTATTTTGCAAGATTTATTTGAAGAGGGAGAATTCAGGCAGCCGGAATTCTGGACTGGAAAAGGAGCAAATCCTAGTCCACTATTCTGCGCATCTCCAAATGCCCGGAAAAGTTACGTGGATTTTTTCTGGATTATATAAAAAATACTGGGCGAAAGAACTACCGGAGGGGGGCCACCAGGGCTCCACAAGCCCCTACTCCGCCACCACCCCCCTGGTGGCACAGGGCAAGCTTGTGGGCTGCCTGACGGCCCGCTAGCCCCCTCTTTTGCTATATGAAGCGTCCTCGTCCAGAAAAATCAATCGGGAGCTTTTTCGTGGTTTCGCCGCCGCCACGAGGCGGAACTTGAGCAGATCCAATCTAGAGCTCCGACAGGACGATCGTGCCGGGGAAACTTCCCTCCCAGAGGGGGAAATTGTTGGAAATATGCCCTAGAGGCAATAATAAAATGGTTATTATCATATTTCCTTGTTCATGATAATTGTCTATTGTTCATGCTATAATTGTATTAACAGGAAACAGTAATACATGTGTGAATAAATAGATCACAATGTGTCCCTAGCAAGCCTCTAGTTGGCTAGCTCGTTAGTCAATAGATGATCATGGTTTCCTGATCATGGGCATTAGATGTCATTGATAACGGGATCACATCATTGGGAGAATGATGTGATGGACAAGACCCAATCCTAAGCATAGCACTAGATCGTATTGTTCGTATGCTAAAGCTTTTCTAATGTCAAGTATCTTTTCCTTCGACCGTGAGATTGTACAACTCCCGGATACCGTAGGAGTGCTTTGGGTGTATCAAACGTCACAACGTAACTGGGTGACTATAAAGGTGCACTACGGGTACCTCCGAAAGTGTCTGTTGGGTTCGTACGAATCGAGATCGGGATTTGTCACTCCGTGTGACGGAGAGGTATCTCTGGGCCCACTTGGTAGAACATCATCATGAGCTCAATGTGACTAAGGAGTTGGTCACACGATGACGTGCTACGGAACGAGTAAAGAGACTTACCGACAACGAGATTGAACAAGGTATAGGTATACCGACGATCGAATCTCGGGCAAGTTCTATACCGACAGACAAAGGGAATCGTATACGGGATTGATTGAATCCTTGACATCGTGGTTCATCCGATGAGATCATCGTAGAGCAAGTGGGAGCCACCATGGGTATCCAGACCCCGCTGATGGTTATTGGCCAGAGAGGTGTCTCGGTCATGTCTGCCTGTCTCCCGAACCCGTAGGGTCTACACACTTAAGGTTCGATGACGCTAGGGTTATAGGGAGTTGTTATACGAGGTTACTGAAAGTTTTTCGGTGTCCCGGATGAGATCCCGGACGTCACGAGGAGCTCCGGAATGGTCCGGAGGTAAAGATTGATATATAGGACGGATGGTTTCGGATACCGGAAGTGTTTCGGGCATCACCGGTAACATACCGGGACCACCGGGACCACCGAAGGGGGGCAACGACCCCGGGAGATAAGGTGGGCCAAGTGGGGGTGGGAACCAGCCCCTAGGTGGGCAGGTGCGCCTCCCCACTCAGCCCATAGCGCAAGGGAGAGAAAAGGGGGGGCAAACCCTAGGCCAGGTGGGCCTAAGGCCCACCAGATGGTGCGCCACCCCCTCCTCCCCCTTCTGGCCGCCGCACCTCCCATCTGGGGGGGCTGCCACACCCCCTAGGGTGGGAACTCTAGGGGTGGCACCCCCTCTCCCCTTACCCTATATATATCGGGCACTTTTGGCCATGGAGACACACAGTTTTTCCTCTCTCTCGGCGCAGCCCCGCTCCTCTCCCTCCTCCTCTCCGCCGGTGCTTGGCGAAGCCCTGCCGGGAGACCTCGTCTCTCCATCGACACCACGCCGTCGTGTTGCTGGAGTTCTTCCCCAACCTCTCCCTCCTCCTTGCTGGATCAAGGTGCGGGAGACGTCACCGGGCTGCACGTGTGTTGAACGCGGAGGTGCCGTTGTTCGGCACTAGATCGGAATCGCTACGAGTACGACTCCATCAACCGCATTCTAGCAACGCTTCCGCTTAGCGATCTTCAAAGGTATAAAGATGCTCTTACCCCTCTCTCATTGCTGGTCTCTCCATAGGAAGATCTGAATATGCGTAGGAAAATTTTGAATTTATGCTACGTTACCCAACAGTGGTATCAGAGCCAGGTTTTCTATGCGTAGATTCTATGCACGAGTAGAACACAAAAGTTGTGGGCGATGATTTGTCAATTTGCTTGCCGCTACTAGTCTTATTCTTTTCCGGCGGTATTGTGGGATGAAGCGGCCCGGACCAACTTTACACGTACTCTTACGTGAGACTGGTTCCACCGACAGACATGCACATCGTGCATAAAGGTGGCTAGCGAGTGTCTGTCTCTCCTACTCTAGTCGGATTGGATTTGATGAAAAGGGTCCTTATGAAGGGTAAATAGCTTTGGCATATCATCGTTGTGGCTGTCATGTAGGTAAGAAGGCGTTCTTGCTAGAAACCCAAATCAGCCACGTAAAACTTGCAACAACAATTAGAGGACGTCTAACTTGTTTTTGCAGAGTTTGACATGTGATGTGATATGTCCAAAGTTGTGATGTTGCATGTATGATGTATGAGATGATCATGTTATTGTAATAGGTTTCACGACTTGCATGTCGATGAGTATGACAACCGGCAGGAGCCATAGGAGTTGTATTAACTTATTGTATGTGATGCGACGCCATGTGCTTACTACTTTTACTTCATTGTTAACGGTTAGCTATAGTAGTTGTGATAGTAGTAGTTGGCGTGACGACTTCACGGAGACACGATGATGGAGATCATGGTGTCACGCCGGTGACGATGATGATCATGCGATGCCTGAAGATGGAGATCGAAAGAGCAAAGATGATAATGGCCATATCATGTCACTATATGATTGCATTGTGATGTTTATCATGTTTTACATCTTATTGCTTAAAACGACGGTAGCATAATAAGATGATCCCTCTTAAAATTTCGAGAACGTATTCCCCTAAGTGTGCACCGTTGCGAAGGTTCGTTGTCTCGAAGCACCACGTGATGATCGGGTGTGATAGATTCTAACGTTCGCATACAACGGGTGTAAGCCAGATTTACACACGCGAAACACCTAGGTTGACTCGACGAGCTTAGCATGTACAAACATGACCTCGAATACAAGAGACCGAAAGGTCGAACATGAGTCGTATGGTTGAATACGATCAGCATGAAGTTGCTCACCATGGTGACTAGTCCGTCTCACGTGATGATCGGACACGGGTTAGTCAACATGGATCATGTATCACTTAGATGACTAGAGGGATGTCGATTTAAGTGGGAGTTCATACTTAATTTGATTAAATGAACTTAATTGTCATGAACTTAGTATAAAAGTTGTCTTTATAAATATTGTAGATGTCCAACGTCAACCTCAATTTCAACGCATTCCTAGAGAAAAACAAGCTGAAAGATGATGGTAGCAACTATGCGGACTGGGTTCCAACTTGAAGCTCATCCTTGAAGCAGCTAAAAAGGCTTATGTCCTTAATGCGCCGCTAGGTGACCCTCCCGCTCCCGCAGCAGCCCAAGACATTCTGAACGTCTGGCAAACGCGGAGTGATGACTACTCTCTGGTCAGGTGTGGCATGTTATACAGTTTAGAAACGGGGCTTCAAAGGCGTTTTGAGCAACACGGGGAGATGTTCCAGGAGCTGAAGCTAGTTTTTCAAGCTCATGCCCATGTCGAGAGATATGAAGTCTCCGACAATTTCTTTAGCTGTAAGATGGAGGAGAACCATTCTGTCAGTGAGCACATACTCAAAATGTCTGGGTTACACGGTCGTCTGACTTCACTTGGAGTCGAACTTCCGGATGATGCTATAATTGACAGAATCCTCCAGTCTCTCCCACCAAGCTACAAAGGCTTTGTGCTTAACAACAGCATGCAAGGGATGGAGAAGACCATTCCCGAGTTGTACTCGATGCTCAAGTCTGCAGAAGTAGAAATCAAGAAGGAGCATCGAGTGTTGATGGTCAACAAGACCACTAGTTTCAAGAAAGGTAGGGGTAAGAAGAACTTCAAGAAAGACGACAAAGTTGTTGCCGCGCCCGGTAAGCCAGATGCCGGGAAGAAGAAAAAGAACGGACCCAAGCCTGAGACTGAGTGCTTCTATTGCAAGGGAAAGGGTCACTGGAAGCGGAACTGCCCCAAATACTTAGCGGACAAGAAGGCCGACAACGTTAAAGGTATATGTGATATACATGTTATTGATGTGTACCTTACCAGCGCTCGTAGTAGCTCCTGGGTATTTGATACCGGTGCTGTTGCTCACATTTGCAACTCAAAGCAGGAACTGTGGAATAAGCGGAGACTGGCCAAGGACGAGGTGACGATGCGCGTCGGGAATGGTTCAAAAGTCGATGTGATCGCCGTCGGCACGCTACCTCTACATCTACCGTCAGGATTAGTTTTAAACCTTAATAATTGTTATTTAGTACCAGCTTTAAGCATGAACATTGTATTAGGGTCTTGCTTCATGCGAGATGGCTACTCATTTAAGTCAGAGAATAATGGTTGTTCTATTTATATGAGTGATATGTTTTATGGTCATGCTCCGTTGGTGAATGGTTTATTCTTGATGAATCTCGATCGTGATGTTACACATATTCATAGTGTGAGTACAAAAAGATGCAAAGTTGATAATGATAGTCCCACATACTTGTGGCACTGCCGCCTTGGTCATATCGGCGTTAAGCGCATGAAGAAGCTCCATACTGATGGACTATTAGAGTCTCTTGACTTTGAATCATTTGACACATGCGAACCGTGCCTCATGGGCAAGATGACTAAGACTCCATTCTCAGGAATAATGGAGAGAGCAACCGACTTATTGGAAATAATACATACTGATGTGTGTGGTCCAATGAACGTTGAAGCTCGCGGTGGTTATCGTTATGTTCTCACTCTCACCGATGATTTGAGTAGGTATGGGTATATCTACTTGATGAAGCACAAATCTGAGACGTTTGAAAAGTTCAAGGAATTTCAGAGTGAGGTTGAGAATCAACGTGACAGAAAAATTAAATGTCTACGATCTGATCGTGGAGGAGAATATTTGAGTCACGAGTTTGGCACACACCTAAGGAAGTGTGGAATCGTTTCACAACTGACACCGCCTGGCACACCGCAGCACAACGGAGTGTCTGAACGTCGTAATCGCACTTTATTAGATATGGTACGATCTATGATGTCTCTCACCGACTTATCGCTATCATTTTGGGGATACGCATTAGAAACTGCTGCATTCACTTTAAATAGGGCACCGTCTAAATCCGTTGAGACGACACCGTATGAACTATGGTTTGGCAAGAAACCTAAGTTGTCGTTTCTTAAAGTTTGGGGCTGCGATGCTTATGTGAAGAAACTTCAACCAGAAAAGCTCGAACCCAAAGCGGAGAAATGCGTATTCATAGGATACCCTAAGGAAACTATTGGGTATACCTTCTATCTTAGATCCGAAGGTAAAACCTTTGTTGCCAAGAACGGATCCTTTCTAGAGAAAGAGTTTCTCTCGAAAGAAGTAAGTGGGAGGAAGGTAGAACTTGATGAGGTAATTACACCCCCTCTCGAACAGGATAGTAGCGCAGCGTGGGAAGCTGTTCCTGTGGCGCCTACACCAACTGAAGAGGAAGTTAATGATGATGATCATGAAGCTTCGGATCAAGTTACTACTGAACCGCGAAGGTCCACAAGGGCACGCTCCGCACCAGAGTGGTACGGCAACCCTGTGATGGAAATCATGTTGTTAGACAACGGTGAACCTTCGAACTATGAAGAAGCAATGGCGGGCCCGGATTCCAACAAATGGCTTGAGGCTATGAAATCCGAGATAGGATCCATGTATGAGAACAAAGTATGGACTTTGGTGGACTTGCCCAATGACTGGCGAGCCATAGAAAATAAATGGATCTTCAAGAAGAAGACTGATGCAAACGGTAATGTAACCGTTTACAAAGCTCGACTTGTCGCAAAGGGTTTTCGACAAATTCAAGGAGTTGACTACGAAGATACTTTCTCTCCCGTAGCGAAGCTGAAATCAGTCCGAATCATGTTGGCAATTGCCGCCTTTTATGATTATGAAATTTGGCAAATGGACGTCAAAACAGCGTTCCTTAACGGGAACCTTAAGGAAGAGTTGTATATGATGCAACCAGAAGGTTTTGTCGACCCTAAGGGTGCTAACAAAGTATGCAAGCTCCAGCGCTCCATCTATGGGCTGGTGCAAGCATCTCGGAGTTGGAACATTCGCTTTAATGAGGTGATTAAAGCGTTTGGGTTCATACAGGTTTACGGAGAAGCCTGTCTGTACAAGAAAGTGAGTGGGAGCTCTGTAGCTTTCCTCATACTATATGTGGATGACATATTATTGATGGGGAATAATATAGAGATGTTGGAGAGCATAAAGGCCTATTTGAACAAGAGTTTTTCAATGAAGGACCTTGGAGAAGCTGCATACATATTAGGCATCAAGATCTATAGAGATAGATCGAGACGCCTCATAGGTATTTCGCAAAGTACATACCTTGACAAGATATTGAAGAAGTTCAATATGGAAAACTCAAAGAAAGGGTTCTTGCCAGTTTTGCAAGGTATGAGGTTGAGTAAGACTCAGTCGCCGACCACGGCAGCAGATAGAGAGACCACGGCAACAGATAGAGAGAAGATGAGTTCTGTCCCCTATGCTTCAGCCGTGGGCTCTCTAATGTATGCCATGCTGTGTACCAGACCTGATATAAACCTTGCCATAAGTTTGGTAGGGAGGTACCAAAGTGATCCAGGCATGGAACACTGGACAGCGGTCAAGAATGTCCTTAAGTACCTGAAGAGGACTAAGGAAATGTTTCTCGTTTATGGAGGTGACAAAGAGCTCGTCGTAAAGGGTTACGTCGACGCTAGCTTCGACACAGATCCGGATGACTCTAAGTCACAAACCGGATACGTATATGTGTTGAATGGTGGGGCAGTGAGCTGGTGCAGCAGCAAGCAAGAAGTCGTGGCAGCATCTACATGTGAAGCGGAGTACATAGCTGCTTCAGAAGCGGCTCATGAAGGAATTTGGATGAAGGAGCTCATCACCCACCTTGGAGTGGTTCCAAGCGCGTCGGGTCCTATGACACTCTTCTGTGATAACACTGGAGCCATTGCCATAGCCAAGGAGCCCAGGTTTCACCGGAAGACGAAGCACATCAAGCGCCGCTACAACTCCATCCAGGACCATGTCCAGAGTGGAGTGATAGATATTTGTAAAGTACACATGGATCTGAATATTGCAGACCCGTTGACTAAACCTCTTCCACGAGCAAAACATGATCAACACCATGATGCTATGGGTGTTCGATACATCACAATGTAACTAGATTATTGACTCTAGTGCAAGTGGGAGACTGTTGGAAATCTTCCCTAGAGGCAATAATAAAATGGTTATTATCATATTTCCTTGTTCATGATAATCGTCTATTGTTCATGCTATAATTGTATTAACAGGAAACAGTAATACATGTGTGAATAAATAGATCACAATGTGTCCCTAGCAAGCCTCTAGTTGGCTAGCTCGTTAGTCAATAGATGATCATGGTTTCCTGATCATGGGCATTAGATGTCATTGATAACGGGATCACATCATTGGGAAAATGATGTGATGGGCAAGACCCAATCCTAAGCATAACACTAGATCGTATTGTTCGTATGCTAAAGCTTTTCTAATGTCAAGTATCTTTTCCTTCGACCGTGAGATTGTACAACTCCCGGATACCGTAGGAGTGCTTTGGGTGTATCAAACGTCACAACGTAACTGGGTGACTATAAAGGTGCACTACGGGTACCTCCGAAAGTGTCTGTTGGGTTGGTACGAATCGAGATCGGGATTTGTCACTCCGTGTGACGGAGAGGTATCTCTGGGCCCACTCGGTAGGACATCATCATGAGCTCAATGTGACTAAGGAGTTGGTCACACGATGACGTGCTACGAAACGAGTAAAGAGAATTACCGGTAACGAGATTGAACAAGGTATAGGTATACCGACGATCGAATCTCGGGCAAGTTCTATACCGACAGACAAAGGGAATCGTATACGGGATTGATTGAATCCTTGACATCGTGGTTCGTCTGATGAGATCATCGTGGAGCAAGTGAGAGCCACCATGGGTATCCAGACCCCGCTGATGGTTATTGGCCAGAGAGGTGTCTCGGTCATGTCTGCGTGTCTCCCGAACCCGTAGGGTCTACACACTTAAGGTTCGATGACGCTAAGGTTATAGGGAATTGTTATACGAGGTTACCGAAAGTTGTTCGGAGTCCCGGATGAGATCCCAGACGTCACGAGGAGCTCCGGAATGGTCCGGAGGTAAAGATTGATATATAGGACGGATGGTTTCGGATACCGGAAGTGTTTCGGGCATCACCGGTAACGTACCGGGACCACCGGGACCACCGGAGGTGGCCCCCGGGGACCACCGAAGGGTGGCAACGACCCCGGGAGATAAGGTGGGCCAAGTGGGGGTGGGAACCAGCCCCTAGGTGGGCTGGTGCGCCTCCCCACTCAGCCCATAGCGCAAGGGAGAGAAAAGGGGGGGCAAACCCTAGGCCAGGTGGGCCTAAGGCCCACCAGATGGTGCGCCACCCCGTCCTCCCCCTTCTGGCCGTTGCACCTCCCATCTGGGGGGTCTGCCGCACCCCCTAGGGTGGGAACCCTAGGGGTGGCACCCCCTCTCCCCTTCCCCTATATATATCGGGCACTTTTGGCCATTGAGACACACGATTTTTCCTCTCTCTCGGCGCAACCCCGCTCCTCTCCCTCCTCCTCTCTACCGGTGCTTGGCGAAGCCCTGCCGGGAGACCTCGTCTCTCCATCGACACCACGCCATCGCGTTGCTGGAGTTCTTCGCCAACCTCTCCCTCCTCGTTGCTGGATCAAGGTGCGGGAGACGTCACTGGGCTGCACGTGTGTTGAACGCGGAGGTGCCGTTGTTCGGCACTAGATCGGAATCGCTACGAGTACGACTCCATCAACCGCGTTCTAGAAATGCTTCCGCTTAGCGATCTTCAAAGGTATGGAGATGCTCTTACCCCTCTCTCGTTGCTGGTCTCTCGATAGGAAGATCTGAATATGCGTAGGAAAATTTTGAATTTATGCTACGTGACCCAACAGAAATCATTGCCATCGTCATCACCAACACTCCTCTCGTCGGAGGGGAGGCATCTTCATCAACATCTTCATCAGCACTATCTCCTCTCCAATCCCTAGTTCATCTCTTGTAACCAATCTTCGTCTCGCAACTTTGATTGGTACTTGTAAGGTTGCTAGTAGTGTTGATTACTCTTTGTAGTTGATACTAGTTGGATTACTTGGTGGAAGAGTTTATGTTCAGATCCTTGATGCAATTCATTACACCTCTGATCATGATTATGATTATGCTTTGTGAGTAGTTACTTTTGTCCCTGAGGACATGGGATAAGTCATGCTGATAATAGTCATGTGAATTTGATATTCGTTCGGTATTTTGATATGTTGTATGTTGTCTTTTCCTCTAGTGGTGCTATGTGAATGTAGACTACATAACACTTCACCATATTTGGGCCTAGAAGAAGGCATTGGGAAGTAGTAAGTCGATGATGGGTTGCTGGAGTGACATAAGCTTAAACCCCAGTCTATGCGTTGCTCTGTGAGGGGCTGATTTTGATCCACTAGTTTAATGCTATGGTTAGACTTTGTCTTAATTCTTATTTTGTAGTTGCGGATGCTTGCGAGAGAGGTTAATCATAAGTGGGATGCTTGTCCAAGTAAGGGCAGTACCCAAGCTCCGGTCCACCCACATATCAAACTATCAAAGTAACGAACCCGAATCATATGAACATGATGAAACTAGCATGACAGAAATTCCCGTGTGTCCTCGGGAGCGTTTTTCCTCCTATAAGACTTTGTTCAGGCTTGTCCCTTGCTACAAAAGGGATTGGGCCACTTGCTGCACCGTTGCTACTACTTGTTACTTGTTACTCTTTGCTTGCTACGTTTCACCTCACTACACAATCACTTGTTACCACTACTTTCAGTGCTTGCAATTATTACCTTGCTGAAATCCGTTTATCAGAGCCTTCTGCTCCTCGTTGGGTTCGACACTCTTACTTATCGAAAGGACTACGATTGATCCCCTATACTTGTGGGTCATCAATGTGCCATGGTGAATATCGTGTGTTGATGCTTGTTTCCGGTTTCCTTCGTCTCGATAGAGTTCCGCAAGCGTGTCGAAAAGCGAGGACCCGTTCGACTACATCGGTTCGTCTGCTTCACGGAGTCGTTCTTCTTCCGAGCGGGATCTCAGGCAAGATGACCATTTCCCCAGATACCACTACTATCCTTGCCATGCTAGTTTTGTCGTTTCTATAGTTATGTCTCGCTGCCTACCACCTGTTAAATATCAGCCTCCCAACATTGCCATGAAAACCTTCAACCTGTTCACCACCTAGTGTTGGGGAACGTCGCATGGGAAACAAAAATTTTCCTACGCGCACGAAGACCTATCATGGTGATGTCCATCTACGAGAGGGGATGTGTGATCTACGTACCCTTGTAGACCGTACAGCAGAAGCGTTAGTGAACACGATTGATGTAGTGGAACGTCCTCACGTCCCTCGATCCGCCCGGCGAACCGTCCCGCGATCAGTCCCACGATCTAGTGCCGATCGGACGGCACCTCCGCGTTCAGCACACGTACAGCTCGACGATGATCTCGGCCTTCTTGATCCAGCAAGATAGACGGAGAGGTAGAAGAGTTCTCTGGCAGCGTGACGGCGCTCCGGAGGTTGGTGATGATCTCGTCTCAGCAGGGCTCCGCCCGAGCTCCGCAGAAACGTGATCTAGAGGTAAAACCGTGGAGATATGTGGTCGGGCTGCCGTGGCAAAGTTGTGTCAAATCAGCCCTAAAACCCCACTATATATAGGAGAGGGAGGGGGAGCCTTGCCTTGGGGTCCAAGAACCCCCAAGGGGTCGGCCGAGCCAAGGGGGGAAGGATTCCCCTCCCAAACCGAGTCCTACTTGGTTTGGAAGGTGGAGTCCTTCTTCCCTTTCCCACCTCCTCCTTTATTTTTCTTTTTCCTCTTTGATTTTATTCCCAATGCGCATAGGCCTCTTTTGGGCTGTCCCACCAGCCCAATAAGGGCTGGTGCGGCACCCACAACACCTATGGGCTTCCCCGGGGTGGGTGGCCCCCCCGGTGAACTCCCGGAACCCATTCGTCATTCCCGGTACATTCCCGGTAGCTCCGAAAACCTTCCGGTAATCAAATGAGGTCATCCTATATATCAATATTCGTTTCCGGACCATTTCGGAAACCCTCGTGACGTCCGTGATCTCATCCGGGACTCCGAACAACATTCGGTAACCAACCATATAACTCAAATACGCATAAAACAACGTCGAACCTTAAGTGTGCAGACCCTGCGGGTTCGAAAACTATGCAGACATGACCCGAGAGACTCCTCGGTCAATATCCAATAGCGGGACCTGGATGCCCATATTGGATCCTACATATTCTACGAAGATCTTATCGTTTGAACCTCAGTGCCAAGGATTCATATAATCCCGTATGTCATTCCCTTTGTCCTTCGGTATGTTACTTGCCTGAGATTCGATCGTCAGTATCCGTATACCTATTTCAATCTCATTTACCGGCAAGTCTCTTTACTCGTTCCGTAATACAAGATCCCGCAACTTACACTAAGTCACATTGCTTGCAAGGCTTGTGTGTGATGTTGTATTACCGAGTGGGCCCCGAGATACCTCTCCGTCACACGGAGTGACAAATCCCAGTCTCGATCCATACTAACTTAACGAACACCTTCGGAGATACCTGTAGAGCATCTTTATAGTCACCCAGTTACGTTGCGACGTTTGATACACACAAAGTATTCCTCCGGTGTTAGTAAGTTATATGATCTCATGGTCATAGGAATAAATACTTGACACGCAGAAAACAGTAGCAATAAAATGACACGATCAACATGCTACGTCTAATAGTTTGGGTCTAGTCCATCATGTGATTCTCCTAATGACGTGATCCAGTTATCAAGTAACAACACCTTGTTCATAATCAGAAGACACTGACTATCGTTGATCAACTGGCTAGCCAACTAGAGGCTTGCTAGGGACAGTGTTTTGTCTATGTATCCACACATGTAAATGAGTCTTCATTCAATACAATTATAGCATGGATAATAAACGATTATCTTGATACAGGAATTATAATAATAACTATATTTATTATTGCCTCTAGGGCATAATTCCAACAGTCTCCCACTTGCACTAGAGTCAATAATCCAGCCCTCACATCATCATGCGAATTACATTGTAATAAATCTAACACCCGTACAGTTCTGGTGTTGATCATGCTTTGCCCGTGGAAGAGGTTTAGTCAGCGGGTCTGCTACATTCAGATCCGTGTGCACTTTGCATATATTTACGTCCTCCCCTTCGACGTAGTCGCGGATGAGGTTGAAGTGTCGTTTGATGTGTCTGGATTTCTTGTGAAACCGTGGTTCCTTTGCTAGGGCAATGGCACCCGTGTTGTCACAGAACAAGGTTATTGGATTCAGTGCGCTTGGCACCACTCCAAGATCCGTCATGAATTGCTTCATCCAGACACCCTCCTTAGATGCCTCTGAGGCAGCCATGTACTCCGCTTCACATGTAGAATCTACTACGACGCTCTGCTTGGAACTGCACCAGCTTACTGCACCCCCATTAAGAATAAATACGTATCCGGTTTGCGACTTAGAGTCGTCCGGATCTGTGTCAAAGCTTGCATCGACGTAACCTTTTACGGCGAGCTCTTCGTCACCTCCATACCCGAGAAACATCTCCTTAGTCCTTTTCAGGTACTTCAGGATATTCTTGACCGTCTTCCAGTGATCCACTCCTGGATTACTCTGGAACCTACCTGCCATACTTATGGCCAGGCTAACATCCGGTCTAGTGCACAGCATTGCATACATGATAGAACCTATGGCTGAAGCATAGGGGACGGAGCGCATATGCTCTCTATCTTCATCAGTTGCTGGGCACTGAGTCTTACTCAATTTCGTACCTTGTAAAACTGGCAAGAACCCTTTCTTGGACTGTTCCATTTTGAACCTCTTTAAAACTTTATCAAGGTATGTGCTTTGTGAAAGTCTTATCAGGCGTTTTGATCTATCCCTGTAGATCTTAATGCCTAGAATGTAAGCAGCTTCTCCTAGGTCCTTCATAAAGAAACTTTTATTCAAGTAATCCTTTGTGCCCTCCAAAAACTCTACGTTGTCTCCAATCAACAATATGTCATCCACATATAATATTAGAAATGCCACAGAGCTCCCACTCACTTTCTTGTAAATACAAGATTCTCCAACCACTTGTATAAACCCAAATGCTTTGATCACCTCATCAAAGCGTTTGTTCCAACTCCGAGATGCTTGCACCAGTCCATAAATGGATCGTTGGAGCTTGCACACCTTGTTAGCATCCTTAGGATCGACAAAACCTTCGGGTTGCATCATATACAATTCTTCCTTAAGGAAACCGTTAAGGAACGCCGTTTTGACATCCATCTGCCAGATTTCATAATCGAAAAATGCAACTATTGCTAACATGATTCTGATGGACTTAAGCATCGCTACGGGTGAGAATGTCTCATCGTAGTCAACTCCTTGAACTTGTGAAAAACCCTTTGCCACAAGTCGAGCTTTATAAACGGTCACATTGCCGTCAGCGTCCGTCTTCCTCTTAAAGATCCATTTGTTCTGAATAGCCTTGCGGCCCTCAGGCACTACCTCCAAAGTCCACACTTTGTTCTCATACATGGATCCTATCTCGGACTTCATGGCTTCTAGCCATTTGTTGGAATTTGGGCCCACCATTGCTTCTTCATAATTTGCAGGTTCATTGTTGTCTAGCAACATGATCGATAAGACGGGATTGCCATACCACTCTGGAGCAGCACGTGGTCTCGTCGACCTGCATGGTTCGACAGAAACTTGAATCGGAGTTTCATTATCATCATCATTAACTTCCTCCTCAACCGGCGTCGCAACGATAGAGGTTTCCCCTTGGCCTGCGCCACCATCCAGAGGGATGAGAGGTTCGACAACCTCGTCAAGTTCTATCTTCCTCCCACTCAATTCTCTCGAGAGAAACTCCTTCTCGAGAAAAGCTCCGTTTTTAGCAACAAACACTTTGCCCTCGGATTTGAGATAGAAGGTGTACCCAACTGTCTCTTTTGGGTAACCTATGAAGACGCACTTTTCCGCTTTGGGTTCCAGCTTTTCAGGCTGAAG
Organism: Hordeum vulgare subsp. vulgare; assembly: GCF_904849725.1. Classification (NCBI taxonomy): domain Eukaryota; kingdom Viridiplantae; phylum Streptophyta; class Magnoliopsida; order Poales; family Poaceae; genus Hordeum; species Hordeum vulgare. The sequence continues at coordinate 46,227,028 of NC_058524.1, forward strand.
CTTTTTGACATAAGCATCACATCCCCAAACTTTAAGAAACGACAACTTTGGCCTTTTGCCAAACCACCGTTCGTATGGTGTCGTCTCAAGGATTTTGATGGTGCCCTATTTAAAGTGAATGCAACTGTTTCTAATGCATAACCCCAAAATGATAATGGCAAATCGGTAAGAGACATCATAGATCGCACCATCTCTAATAAAGTACGATTACGACGTTCGGACACACCATTACGCTGTGGTGTTCCAAGCTGTGTCAACTGTGAAACAATTCCACATTGTCTTAAGTGAGCACCAAACTCGAAACTCAGATATTCACCCCCACGATCAGACCGTAGGAACTTGATCTTCTTGTTACGACGATTTTCGACTTCACTCTGAAATTGCTTGAACTTTTCAAATGTTTCAGACTTGTGCTTCATTAAGTAGACATAACCATATCTACTCAAATCGTCAGTGAAGGTGAGAAAATAACGACATCCGCCGCGTGCCTCTACGCTCATCGGACCACACACATCGGTATGTATGATTTCCAACAAGTCACTTGCACGCTCCATTGTTCCGGAGAACGGAGTTTTAGTCATCTTGCCCATGAGGCATGGTTCGCACGGGTCAAGTGAATCAAAGTCAAGTGACTCCAAAAGTCCATCGGCATGGAGTTTCTTCATGCGCTTTACACCAATATGACCTTAGCGGCAGTGCCACAAAAATATGGCGCTATCATTGTTAACTCTAACTCTTTTGGTCTCAATGTTATGTATGTGTGTATCTCTATCAAGATTCAATATGAACAATCCTCTCACATTGGGTGCATGACCATAAAAGATGTTACTCATAGAAATAGAACAACCATTATTCTCTGACTTAAAAGAGTAACCGTCTCTCAATAAACAAGATCCAGATATAATGTTCATGCTCAACGCAGGCACTAAATAACAATGATTTAGGTTCATAACTAATCCTGACGGTAACTGATGTGAGACTGTGCCGACGGTGAGTGCATCAACCTTGGAACCATTTCCCACGTGCATCGTCACTTCATCTTTCACGAGCCTTCGTCTATTCCGCAGTTCCTGTTTCGAGTTGCAAATATGAGCAACAGAACCGGTATCGAATACCCAGGCACTACTACGAGAGCTGGTTAAGTACACATCAATAACATGTATATCAAATATACCTGATTTTTCTTTGGCCGCCTTCTTATCAGCCAGATACTTGGGGCAATTGCGCTTCCAGTGACCCATACCCTTGCAATTGTAACACTCTGTTTCAGGCTTAGGTCCAGCTTTGGGTTTCTTCGTCGGATTGGCAACAGGCTTGCCGTTCTTCTTCGAATTACCCTTCTTGCCTTTGCCGTTTCTCTTGAAACTAGTGGTCTTATTCACCATCAACACTTGATGCTATTTACGGAGTTCAGACTCTGCGACTTTCAGCATCGCAAACAACTCGCCGGGAGACTTGTTCATCCCTTGAATGTTGTAGTTCAACACAAAGCCTTTATAGCTTGGCGGCAGTGATTGAAGGATTCTGTCAGTGATAGCTTCTTGCGGGAGTTCAATCCCTAGCTCAGCTAGACGGTTTGAGTACCCAGACATTTTGAGCACATGTTCACTGACAGACGAGTTCTCCTCCATCTTGCAAGCATAGAATTTATCGGAGGTCTCATACCTCTCTATCCGGGCGTTCTTCTGAAAGATAAACTTCAACTCCTGGAACATCTCAAATGCTCCATGACGCTCAAAGAGACGTTGAAGTCCCGGTTCTAAGCCATACAAGACTGCACATTGAACTATTGAGTAGTCCTCCTTACGTGCTAACCAAGCGTTCTTAACATCCTGATCGGCCGTAGCGGGTGGTTCATCTCCTAGCACAGCATTAAGGACATAATCCTTCTTCCTAGCTTGTAAGATTAGCTTAAGATTATGAGCCCAGTCTACAAAGTTGCTTCCATCATCTTTCAACTTAGCTTTCTCTAGGAACGTATTAAAATTCAGGATGACTGTCGCGTGAGCCATGATCTACAACACAAACATGTTCAAAGTGGACTTAGACTATGTTCAAGATAACTAGAGTTTAACTTAATCAAATTATTCGCTAAACTCCCACTCAAAAAGTACATCTCTCTAGTCATTTGAGTGGTTCATGATCCACTTACACTAGCTCAAGTCCGATCATCACGTGAGTTGAGCATAGTTTCAGTGGTAAGCATCCCTATGCTAATCATATCATCTATATGATTCATGATCGACCTTTCGGTCTCATGTGTTCCGAGGCCATGTCTGCACATGCTAGGATCGTCAAGCTTAACCTGAGTGTTCCGCGTGCGCAACTGTTTTGCACCCGTTGTATGTGAACGTTGAGTCTATCACACCCGATCATCACGTGGTGTCTCGAAACGACAAACTGTAGCAACGGTGCACAGTCGGGGAGAACACAATTTCGTCTTGAAATTTTTAGTGAGAGATCACCTCATAATGCTACCGTCGTTCTAAGCAAAATAAGGTGTATAAAAGGATTAACATCACATGCAATTCATAAGTGACATGATATGGCCATCATCACGTGCTTCTTGATCTCCATCACCAAAGCACCGATACGATCTTCTTGTCACTGGCGCCACACCATGATCTCCATCAACGTGTCGCCATCGGGGTTGTCGTGCTACTCATGCTATCACTACTAAAGCTACATCCTAGCAAAATAGTAAACGCATCTGCAAGCACAAACGTTAGTTATAAAGACAACCCTATGGCTCCTGCCGGTTGCCGTACCATCGACGTGCAAGTCGATATTTTCTATTACAACATGATCATCTCATACATCCAATATATCACATCACATCGTTGGCCATATCACATCACAAGCATACCCTGCAAAAAACAAGTTAGACGTCCTCTAATTTTGTTGTTGCATGTTTTACGTGGTGACCATGGGTATCTAGTAGGATCGCATCTTACTTACGCAAACACCACAACGGAGATATATGAGTTGCTATTTAACCTCATCCAAGGACCTCCTCGGTCAAATCCGATTCAACTAATGTTGGAGAAACTGACACCCGCCAGTCATCTTTGAGCAACGGAGTTACTCGTAGCGATGAAACCAGTCTCTCGTAAGCGTACGAGTAATGTCGGTCCGAGCCGCTTCGATCCAACAATACCGTGGAATCAAGAAAAGACTAAGGAGGGCAGAAAAACGCACATCACCGCCCACAAAAACTTTTGTGTTCTACTCGAGAAGACATCTACGCATGAACCTAGCTCTGATACCACTGTTGGGGAACGTCGCATGGGAAACAAAAAATTTCCTACGCGCAGAAGACCTATCATGGTGATGTCCATCTACGAGAGGGGATGTGTGATCTACGTACCCTTGTAGACCGTGCAGCAGAAGCGTTAGTGAACGCAGTTGATGTAGTGGAACGTCCTCACGTCCCTCGATCCGCCCCGCGAACCTTCCCGCGATCAGTCCCACGATCTAGTGCCGAACGGACAGCACCTCCGCGTGCGGCACACGTACAGCTCGACGATGATCTCGGCCTTCTTGATCCAGCAAGAGAGACGGAGAGGTAGAAGAGTTCTCCGGCAGCGTGACGGCGCTCCGGAGGTTGGTGATGATCTCGTCTCAGCAGGGCTCCGCCCGAGCTCCGCAGAAACACGATCTAGAGGTAAAACCGTGGAGATATGTGGTCGGGCTGCCGTGGCAAAGTTGTGTCAAATCAGCCCTAAAACCCCACTATATATAGGAGAGGGAGGGGGAGCCTTGCCTCGGGGTCCAAGAACCCCCAAGGGGTCGGCCGAGCCAAGGTGGGAAGGATTCCCCTCCCAAACCGAGTCCTACTTGGTTTGGAAGGTGGAGTCCTTCTTCCCTTTCCCACCTCCTCCTCTTTTTTTTTCTTTTTCCTCTTTGATTTTCTTCCCAATGCGCATAGGCCTCTTTTGGGCTGTCCCACCAGCCTACTAAGGGCTGGTGCGGCACCCCCAACACCTATGGGCTTCCCCGGGGTGGGTGGGCCCCTCCCGGTAAACTCCTGGAACCCATTCATCATTCCCGGTACATTCCCGGTAACTCCGAAAACCTTTCGGTAATCAAATCAGGTCATCCTATATATTAATCTTCGTTTCCGGACCATTCCGGAAACCCTCGTGACGTCCGTGATCTCATCCGGGACTCCGAACAACATTCGGTAACCAACCATATAACTCAAATACGCATAAAAACAACGTCGAACCTTAAGTGTGCAGACCCTGCGGGTTCGAGAACTATGCAGACATGACTCGAGAGACTCCTCGGTCAATACCCAATAGCGGGACCTGGATGCCCATATTGGATCCTACATATTCTACGAAGATCTTATCGTTTGAACCTCAGTGCCAAGGATTCATATAATCCCGTATGTCATTCCTTGTCCTTCGGTATGCTACTTGCCCGAGATTCGATCATCAGTATCCGTATACCTATTTCAATCTCGTTTACCGGCAAGTCTCTTTACTCGTTCCGTAATACAAGATCCCGCAACTTACACTAAGTCACATTGCTTGCAAGGCTTGTGTGTGATGTTGTATTACCGAGTGGGCCCCGAGATACCTCTCCGTCACACGGAGTAACAAATCCCAGTCTCGATCCATACTAACTTAACGAACACCTTCGGAGATACCTGTAGAGCATCTTTATAGTCACCCAGTTACGTTGCGACGTTTGATACACACAAAGTATTCCTTCGGTGTTAGTAAGTTATATGATCTCATGGTCATAGGAATAAATACTTGACACGCAGAAAACAGTAGCAATAAAATGACACGATCAACATGCTACGTCTATTAGTTTGGGTCTAGTCCATCACGTGATTCTCCTAAAGACGTGATCCAGTTATCAAGCAACAACACCTTGTTCATAATCAGAAGACACTGACTATCGTTGATCAACTGGCTAGCCAACTAGAGGCTTGCTAGGGACAGTGTTTTGTCTATGTATCCACACATGTAAATGAGTCTTCATTCAATACAATTATAGCATGGATAATAAACGATTATCTTGATACAGGAATTATAATAATAACTATATTTATTATTGCCTCTAGGGCATAATTCCAACACCTAGCAAACCACTCATTGGCTATGTTACCGCTTGCTTAACCATGTGTTAGCGTTGCTAGTTGCAGGTGCAGTTGCTTGCATGTGATTACTTGGGTTCTGATACGTCTCCAACGTATCTATAATTTTTTATGGTTTCATGCTATTATCTTGTCAAACTTTGGATGTTTTGCATGCCTTTTATATATTTTATGGGACTAACTTATTAACTCAGTGCCAAGTACCAGTTCCTGTCAGAGCAGATTTTGAAACAAAGTCCAAACGGAAGAAAATCCCCGAAAAGATTTTTTCCGTAACGGAAGAAGATCGGGAAGCTTCAGAACCAAGGAAGGGGAGCCTCAGGGGCCCCACAAGCCCCCACCCTGCGACCAGGGGGGAGGCCGCGGCCCACAGGCTTGTGGGCCCCCTGAGCGCCCTCTGCCCTAGGGGTTGCGCCTATATATTCCCTAAAAATCCCAAAAAAATCAGGAGATCATCGAAAGTACTTTTCCGCCGCCGCAAGCTTCTGTCTCCGCAAGATCCCATCTGGGGCACGTTCTCGTCAGGGCTTCTTCATCAGCGCCATGACCTCTCCGATGCTGCGTGAGTAGTTCACCATAGACCTACGGGTCCATAGCTAGTAACTAGATGGCTTCTTCTCTCTCTTGGATCCTCAATACAAAGTTCTCCATGATCTTCATGGAGATCTATCCGATGTAATCTTCTTTTGCGGTGTGTTTGTCGAGATCCTATGAATTGTGGATTTATGATCAGATTATCTATGAATCTTATTTGAGGTTCTTCTGATCTCTCTTATGCATGATTTCATATTCTTGTAATTCTTGTCGAGTTGTGGGTTTTGTCTCGCCAACTAGATCTATGATTCTTGCAATGGGAGAAGTGCTTGGTTTTGGGTTCATACCGTGCGGTGACCTCACCCAGTGACAGAAGGGGTAGCGAGGCACGCATCGTGTTGTTGCCATCAAGGGTAAAAAGATGGGGTTTTCATCATTGGTTTGATATTATCCCTCTACATCATGTCATCTTGCTTAAAGCGTTACTCTGTTCGTCATGAACTCAATACACTAGATGCATGCTGGATAGCGGTCGATGTGTGGAGTAATAGTAGTAGATGCAGAAAGTATCGGTCGACTTGTCTCGGACATGATGCCTATATGTATGATCATTGCCTTAGATATTGTCATGACTTTGCGCGGTTCTATCAATTGCTCGACAGTAATTTGTTCACCAACCGTGATATTTGCTATTTTGAGAGAAGCCTCTAGTGAACACTATGGCCCCCGGGTCTACTCCACACCATATTTTCAGCCTTACACTTTTTACTTCGTTGCACTTTCCGCCTTCAGATCTCAGTTTGCAAACAATCTTGAAGGGATTGACAACCCCTTTGAAGCGTTGGGTGCAAGCTTGTTTGTGTTTGCACAGGTACTCTGGACTTGACGAGACCCTCCTTCTGGATTGATACCTTGCTTCTCAAACTGAGGGAAATACTTGTTGCTCCTGTGTTGCATCACCCTTTCCTCTTCAAGGGAAAACCGACGCAAACCAGAGAAGTAACAAGAAGAATTCCTAGCGCCAAGCAAGGACTTTCGTTGTCGTAGCATAAGAATTTCTGGCGCCGTTGCCGGGGAGGATCAAGTCAAGAACTCATAGTACGTGTCGCAAACTCATCTCTTGCATTTACTTTGTTTGCCAGTTGCCTCTCGTTTTCCTCTCCCCCACTTCTGAAAAACAAAAATTTACAAAAAAACATTTGCCTTCTTCGTTTGCCTTTCCTTTGCTTGTGGGCTATCTACCTTCAATATGCTTGCATCTTCGCTTGCTGAAAATTTATTGATATGGATCCTCATCCACTAGCTAATCTCTTTAAGAGATCCACTTATGTGGAACCAATTGCTAGTGAGTTGAGTGCACTTGACTTTCTCTATGCAGTTTTGCTTGAGATGCGTGAATCTGAAAATCGTGATGAAGAAATTTATGAAGTGATTCATGAGGGTCCTTGAATGAAAAGCATGATTGCAATGATTTCATTATAAATTCTATTAATGACAACCCATGCTAAAAATATGCAAAACCCTAAGCTTGGGGATGCTAGTTTTGCTATATCCACTACTTGTTGCAATGATCATGAGTGGGGCGATGATTTTTCTTATGATCTTGAGAATTTGTTCAAGCCTCATGATGAATATGATATTTGCAATAATATTGAAAGTGAGTTTGGAGAAGTCATGACTTTAGTTGATGATAATCCCACTATTTTTGAAGATCGTCAACTTTGCATGCATGTGGATCATGAAAAGAATATCCTATGGGATATCTATATTGTTGAATTGAATACGATCCCACATGTAATTGCTATGAGAGAGGAAAATATTTTTGTAGAAACTTTCATGTTACCAAATTACCTCTCGTTGTGTTGAGATTGCTATTGTCTCTTTCTTCTTCCTTGCATTTGGTAACTATTGGTTGTCTTGCCAATTTGTTTTTCCATAAAATTCCTATGCATAGGAAGTATGTTAGACTTAGATGTGATTTTCACATGCTTTATGATGCTCTCGTTGTGCTTCAATTCTTATCTTTTGTGAGAGCACCATTGAATTAGCAATGCCTAGCTAAGGGCGTTAAACAATAGCGCTTGTTGGGAGGCAACCCAATGAATTCATTTCTTTTTCTTTCTGTTTTGTTGCGTCCACACTATCATAATTCTCTTATGATTGTGTCTTTTGTGTTTCTTTTTGTGTTTTAGCCAAGCAAAACCTTTATGATTAGTCTTGGTAATGGTTGTTTGATCCTGCTGGAAAAAGACAGAAACTTTTCGCTCACGAGATGATTTTTCATTTTTATTCATAAAGAGCTTTTGAGTTGATTCTTTTTTCTTCTGGTTGATATGCGTTTTTCCGAGGCGGTCATAATTATTCAGAATTTTCGAGGTACCATAAGTGTACGAAGTATACAGATTGCTACAGGCTGGTCTGTTTTTGACAGATTCTGTTTTTGTTGAGTTGGTTGCTTGTTTTGATGAAACTATGGTTAGTGTCGGGGGGTACTAGCCATGGAAAAGTGAGAATACAGTAGCCGAACCCAATGTAAATAGAAATCAAGATTGCTACAGTACCTAAAGAGGTGGTAGTTTGTTTTCTTGTGCTAATGATATCACGAGTTTCTGTTTAAGTTTTGTGTTGTGAAGTTTTCAAGTTTTGGGTGATGTTCTTATGGACAAAGAGATAAGGAGTGGAAAGAGCTCAAGCTTGTGGATTCCCAAGGCATCCCAAGCCAAATTCAAGGACACCAAAAATCCTAAGCTGGGGGATGCCCCGGGAAGGCATCCCCTCTTTCGTCTTCAATCCATCGGTAACATTACTTGGAGCTATATTTTTATTCACCACATGATATGTGTTTTGCTTGGAGCGTCTTGTATCTTAGGAGTCCTTTTCTTTTTTTTGGTGTCACAATCATCCTTGCTGCACACCTTTTTGAGAGAGAGAGACATGCACTCATCGTGATTTTGCTAGAATGCTCATAGTGCTTCACTTATATCTTTTGAGCTAGATACTTTTGCTCTAGTGCTTCACTTATATCTTTAGAGAACGGCGGTGCGTGATTTGGTAGTTGGCTTATGCTATGACAGTAGTCCCAAATGTGATAGGTACCCGAAGAGGATGCAAAAACCTCCATCTTCATGTGCATTGAGTAGAAAGAAAAGTTTTGATTCCTCTCAATTAGTTTTGGGACGTGGATTTGGTAATATTAAAAACTATGTTAGTAGGGTGTTGTGAATCTAGAAATACTTGTGATGAAGTTAGTGATTCCCGTAGCATGCACGTATGGTGAACCTCTATGTTAGGAAGTCGGAGCATAATTGATCTATTGATTGTCATCCTTTCTGTTGAGGTCGGGATCACGCGATGGTTAACACCTACCAACCCTTCACCTCGGAGTATGCGTTTAGCACTTTGTTTCGATTACTAATAAAAAATTTCGCAACAAGTATGTGAGTTCTTCATGACTAATGTGAGTCCATGGTATAGATGCACTTTCCCCTTCCACCATTGCTAGCCTCTCTAGTGCCGCGCAACTTTCGCCGGTACACAAACCCACCATATGCCTTCGTGAAAACAGCCACCATACCTACCTACTATGGCATTTTGATAGCCATTCCGAGATATATTGCCATACAACTCCCATCGTTCCGTCTCATGACTTGTGTCGTCACTCTCATATTTCCTTTGCATGATCGTAAGATAGCTAGCGAGATGTTTCAACGTCATATGCCATGCTAGATCGTTGTACATCCGGGTACACTGTCGGAGGCATTTCCCATAGAGTCATCACCATTTTGAGCTGTGAGTAAATAAAAGTGTGATGATCATCATGATTAGAGCATTGTCCCATGTGAGGAAAAAAAGACAGGCCAAAGAGCCCAAAAACAAAAACAAAAAAAAGAGATAAGAAAAGAAAAAAAAGAGGCCTAAGAGCCCAAATGAAAAAAAAGATAAGAGAGAAAAAGAGAGAAGGGACAATGCTACTATCCTTTTCCACACTTGTGCTTCATAATAGCACCATGTTCTTCATGATTGAGAGCTTCTTGCTTTGTCACTACCATATGGTAGTGGTAATCTTCATTATATAACTTGGCTTGTATATTTCAATGATGGGCTTCCTCAAAAATGCCCTAGGTCTTCGTGAGCAAGCAAGTTGGATGCACACCCACTAGTTTTCCTTTTGAGCTTTCACATATTTATAGCTCTAGTCCATCTCTTGTATGGCAATCCCTACTCATTCACATTGATATCTATTAATGGGCATCTCCATAGCCTTTTGATACGCCGAGTCAATGTGACCATCTCCTCCTTTTTGTCTCACAACCACCACCACACTCTATTCCACCTATAGTGCTATATCCATGGCTCACGCTCATGTATTGCGTGATAGTTATAAAAAGTTGTCTGAGGGTGATGGAGCATAGCCAGACTATATGATTTTGTAGGGATAACATTCCTTGGCCTTGTTATTTTGAAAGTTCATGATTACTTTGCTAGATTGCTTGAAGTATTATTGTTTTCATGTCAATAGCAAACTATTGTTTTGAATACTACGGATCTGAACATTCATGTCACGTGAAAGAAGTTGCAAAGGACAACTATGCTAGCTAGCATTCCACATCAAAAATTCATTCTTTATCACTTCCCTACTCGAGGACAAGCAAGAGTTAAGCTTGGGGATGCTTGATACGTCTCCAACCTATCTATAATTTTTGATGGTTTCATGCTATTATCTTGTCAAACTTTGGATGTTTTGCATGCCTTTTATATATTTTCTGGGACTAACTTATTAACTCAGTGCCAAGTGCCAGTTCCTGTTTTTTCCATGTTTTGACCCCTTTCAGTGGAGATTTTGAAACAGAGTCCAAACGGAACAAAATCCCCAAAAAGATTTTTTCCGTAACGGAAGAAGATCGGGAAGCTTGAGAGCCAAGGCAGGGGAGCCTCAGGGGCCCCACAAGCCCCCACCCCGGGGCCAGGGGGAGGCCGCGGCCCATAGGCTTGTGGCCCTCCTGAGCGCCCTCTGCCCTAGGGGTTGCGCCTATATATTCCCTAAAAATCCCAAAAAAATCAGGACATCATCGAAAGTACTTTTCCGTCGTCGCAAGCTTCTGTCTCTACAAGATCCCATCTGGGGCACATTCTGGTGCCTTGCCAGAGGGGGGATTCGGATATGGAGGGCTTCTTCATCAACAATATGACCTCTCCGATGATCGTGAGTAGTTCACCATAGACCTACAGGTCCATAGCTAGTAACTAGATGGCTTCTTTTCTCTCTTGGATCTTCAATACAAAGTTCTCCATGATCTTCATGGAGATCTATTCGATGTAATCTTCTTCTGCGGTGTGTTTGTCGAGATCCGATGAATTGTGGATTTATGATCAGATTATCTATGAATCTTATTTGAGTTTCTTCTGATCTCTCTTATGCATGATTTCATATCCTTGTAATTCTCTTCGAGTTGTGGGTTTTGTCTGGCCAACTAGATCTATGATTGTTGCAATGGGAGAAGTGCTTGGTTTTGGGTTCATACCGTGCGGTGACCTCACCCAGTGATAGAAGGGGTAGCGAGGCATGCATCGTGTTGTTGCCGTCAAGGGTAAAAAGATGGGGTTTTCATCATTGGTTTGAGATTATCCGTCTACATCATGTCATCTTGCTTAAAGCGTTACTCTGTTCGTCAGGAACTCAATACACTAGATGCATGCTGGATAGCGGTCGATGTGTGGAGTAATAGTAGTAGATGCAAAAAGTATCAGTCTACTTGTCTCGGACGTGATGCCTATATGTATTATCATTGCCTTAGATATCATCATGACTTTGTGCGGTTCTATCAATTGCGCGACAGTAATTTGTTCACCCACCGTGATATTTGCTATTTTGAGAGAAGCCTGTAGTGAACACTATGGCCCCCGGGTCTACTCCACACCATATTTTCAGCCTTACACTTTTTACTTTCCGCCATCGAATCTCACTTTGCAAACAATCTTGAAGGGATTGACAACCCCTTTGAAGCGTTGGGTGCAAGCTTGTTTCTGTTTGCGCACGTACTCTTGACTTGACGAGACCCTCCTTCTGGATCGATACCTTGGTTCTCAAACTGAGGGAAATACTTACTTCTCCTGTGCTGCATCACCCTTTCCTCTTAAAGGGAAAAACCGACGCAAACCAGAGAAGTAACAAGAAGAATTCCTAGCGCCAAGGAAGGACTTTTGTTGCCGTAGCAGGTTCCTTGTTATATCACCCTGTAAATGCTATTTAATTCAATGCACCTATATACTTGGTAAAAGGTGGAAGGCTCGACCTTTCTAGCCTGGTGTTTTGTTCCACATTTTCCCCCTTAGTTCCGGCTACCGGTGTTATGTTCCATAATTGAGCGATCCTAACACGATCGGGGTTGTTATGGGGACCCCCTTGATAAATCTTCTTAGATTAAAACTGGTCTAGCAAGGCCCAACTTTGGTACTACATTTGCCTAATAACTAATAAATGCATAGGGACCCACCGACACTCGTAGAGTAATTAATCAACCCCCGGTCCAGTGCTCCTCGTGAGTGTTGGTCCAAAAAAGGTAGACTGTGGGGCCACCACGGGGCAACTCGAGGTTTGGTACCCGTAGGCTTTCCCATCCGGTCGTGTCCTGAGAACGAGATACGCTGCTCCTATCGGGTTCGTCGACACGTCGGGCGGCCTTGCTGGATTAGTTTTACCTTTTACGAAATATCTTGTGCATCGGGATTCCGGTGAAGCTTTCGGTAATCTCAGAGTTGAGGTTTTCCACTAAGGAATCCGACGAGATCGCGAGTTTCGTGATCGAGGATTTCTATGCGGCTTGTGGTAATTTGTGATGGACTAGTTGGAGCACCCCTGCAGGGTTAAATCTTTCGGAAAGCCGTGCCCGCGGTTATGTGGCAACGTGGAAACTTTATTTAACACTGGTTCTAGACAACTTGAAGTTAATTTAATTAAAATATGCCAACGGAGTGCGTAACCGTGGCTATCTCTTTCTCGAGCTCCTTCTCCGATCAAGGACACAGTGGGGTTTTGCTTGATGTAAGTAGGTGTTCAGGATCATTCATTTGATCATTAGTAGTTCACATCCGCTATGCGTAGATCTTCCCTCTCTTTATTCTTGTACTCATAAGTTAGCCACCTCATATATTTCTTAGTCGCTTGCTGCAGCCTCACCACTTAACCATACCTCACCCATTAAGCTTTGCTAGTCTTGATACCTTTGGAAATGAGATTTCTGAGTCCCCTGTGGCTCACAGAATACTACAACACCAGTTGCAGGTGCAGGTAAATGATATTAAGACGTGAGGGCAATGATTGTTCATTTGGAGTTTCTTATTCTATTTCTTTGTCGATCTAGGATGGGTTCCAGGCCGGTAGCCTGGGATAGCAACGATGGACATCCTTTTCTTTTCTCGTTTGTTTTCGTCTGTAGTCGGACCCTGCTATTCTTTGTGATATTTATGTATTGTACTGACGTGACTCAGATGTAGCATGTGGCGAGTATAAGCCAATTCCATATACTCTTCTCTTCAGTACATGTACTTGTAACGATATCCATTCTTGCGAAACGACGAGATGTGCTTCTATCCCTGTCGAGGCCCTCGCGCCAAAATAAGGATAGGATCGCATCTTGGGCATTACATTATGCTTCCAATGTGCCTACACTTGGTAAAATACCAACACAACATAGTAGATTCATAGTTCAAACTACATTCTCTTATACTGACTAGACCACCAGAAAGACCAAGGAAGAACAAGTATCAAAAGGTGAAGAGGGTCGTGTAAAAAGACAGTGTAAATGCAAAAATGTGGAACTCGAGGGCACATTGCTAGGCTATGTACCAATCCAGTGGATGCTTCATTTGGAGAAGATGAACAATGGGAAACAACCAATGTAGAGGAAAATGGAGCATTTTAGTAGATTGCAGCTAATGCAGAGGAGAATGCAGCATTAGAGGATATTGCAACTAATGTAGAGGAGAATGAAGTCTGAAAGCAGATTGCAGCTAATGTAGAGGATAATGAAGCAACTGAATTAGCATTGTTGGAAGCTTGGTATGTATGCAACAACTTTCCCTTTTTTGTGCATTTCTTCTCTATTTTATCCATGGTTTAAAACATTTTTTTGTTTGCCCTAGCTATAGGAAAATTAAAGGAAAAGGGGAGAAAATGCCAAGAGAGAAAGAAACTTCGGAACCGTGTCAACTGGCCAGCAGAAGTTCTTCGTCGGCACCTCGACAGGCACCACCCGAAGAGAAGATCAAAAGTAAGAAGAAAAAGGTGGATATCGGAGCTAGGGAAACCATGAGCAAGACTGCTAAGCTGTCTTTGAATGCAAGTTGTAAACTTTGAACTTTAAGCATTTGTAGTAAGGTTTCTATCGTCAATTTGAACTAATAAGAAAAATGTAGCGTTTTATAATGCTATTTATAATTTGATGTGAAATTTGGAGGCAAATTCAAAATTGTAGGCACAATTTAAATTTGAACTAACCTTTGAATTATAAGAAACATTTGAAGTCCATTACTCTCTGATGTGATGTTGCAATGATTTTGTATCATTACACACGTTAGATGAGAAATCCGATCTATTTGCGTAGTCATGAGAAATATGAAATGGTGACGAGCTCACAAGCTAGGGTAAACATACCATTTTTAATAGAAAACCATTATCAAGATAGTTTAAAATTTGAAAAATGAAAAAATAAGTTCAAATCCTTCTTATTCACACTAAAATGAAGCTCTGGTGATTTTTTTTGATTTTTTCGTAAACATAAACCCACTATCACTCTCTTCTTGAACTCTATACAACCTCGTACGTGATATCTCATTTGTGTGAAGGAGTTTCCATGAAAATGTCCATAAACCAAGTTTTTTTCATACCCATGTCACATACAACGGCATTGTGCGCATGTATTATATTTTTCTCATTTTTTGAATTATTTTAGCTCATTTGAACTTGAAAATGGTAGCTCAGCTCAAAAAGTGTTTTTTCATAAATTTTTTCCAAAACCAAGTTTAAAGTTTTTATAGTTACTATGTCATATAAAACGACGAACCACACATGTTTTCTATTTTTTGATTTTTTAATTAGTTATGGTCATTAAAAAGTTGGTCAAACCTAAGATAACCCCGCCAATCGGCTCAAAACACCGCAACATCTTGCTCCAACGTATCTATTTTTACAAATACTTTTCTCTGATTTTGGCCTCTAATTTGCATGATTTGAATGAAACTAATACGGGCTAATGCTGTTTTAAGCAGAACTACCTTGGTGTTATTTTTGTACACAAATAGAAGTTCTCAGAATCAGATGAAAGTTTTTGTGAATTATTTCTGGCATATATAAGGACTAGTAAGCATGCACGTGCAATGCACGTCTCGATTAAAATATGTTCTATCATACAAACCCAAGATATTGTTCTAAAATATATTGATGATAAATCTTATATAACATAAACCTACTTGAAAAACTAAAATCTCATACAAACAACATCTCATTCCTAATTCCCAAGTCATACAAATGACTAAAAATATTGTGCTTTATAAATCAATGACCACGCCCATTGCTTAGAAACTAGCAAAGATCATTAACTAACTGATAGAATATCAACCTATTAATTGTTTTTCCCCACCAGCATATGTATCTCGGCAACCAATGCCATCGTAACACCTCGTCGACTCAGTCTCTCGAAGATGCTCGTAGGAATAAGGTGTGCGAGGGGGCCACAAGAGACAGGGCGCGCCGTCCCAGGCTGCTGCCAGATGTCTTGTGGGGCCCTCGTGGCTCGTCCGACCATAATTCCACTCCTATAAATTCATATTCTCCGAGAAAAATAGGAGATAAGTTTTCATCGTGTTTTATGAGACGGAGCCACCACCACCTCCCGTTCTTCCTGTCGAAGGCCAATCTAGAGTCCGTTTGCGGTCCCGGAGAGGGGGATTCATCGCTGTCATCATCACCAACCCTTCTCCATCAACAACGCCATGATGCTCGCCACCGAGAGCGAGTAATTACTTTGTAGTTTTGCTGGACTATGGTGGGATTGGATGATATTGATCATGTAATTGAGTTAAGTTTGACTGGGCTTGATCCCTTGTATCCATGATGTTGTGAGATTGATGTTACCATGACTTTGCTATGCTTAATGCTTGTCACTAGGGCCTGAGTGCCATGATTTTAGATCTGAACCTATTATGTTTTCATGAATATGAGAGTAATTTGGATCATATCATGCAAGTTGTAGTTACCTATTACGTGTCTTAATCCGCATACCCCAAAGTGACAATAATTGGGATTCTTTTCGGTGATTGTCGTAGTTTGAGGAGTTCATGTATTCACCATGTGTTAATTCTTTATTCTGTTTATCTATTAAAATGAGCCCTTAATATCCCTAAGTTTCCAATAGGACACCGCTGCCACGGGAGGGTAGGACAAAAGATGTCATGCAAGTTCTTATCGCAAGCACGTATGACTATATACGGAGTACATGCTTACATTATATTGATGAATTGGAACTAGTTCTGTGTCGGCCTAATGTGTAACTGCTATATGATCAATGTAACCTAAATCATTATCCACTACTGATACACGTGCCTACGCTTTACATGTACAGAATCATGTTAAGTTACTACTGTTGCTGCTACTGTCACGCCTGCTACTAAATTGCTATTACTGTTACTATTACCAAAATTGCTATTATCGTTGTTACTATTACTACTATCACTTGTTGTGCTAGAAAATATTTGCTGCACAAAGATATCCCAAGTGCGGTTGAATTGACAACTCAATTGTTACGGCCAATAAATATTCTTTGGATCCCCTTGTGTCGAATCAATAAATTAGGGTGAAATACTACCCGCGAAGACTGTCGCAATCCCCTACACGTGTGGGTTATCAAGACCTTTTTCTGGCGCCATTTCCGAGAGCATAGCTCTATTTATTGTGTTGACTTGAGGATATCCAATTGCCCTTATGAAGAATCTGAAAGATAATCGAACCAAGATCGTCCCCTGTTGCACGAGAGGAGGTAAGGAAATGCCATCTTGCTCTGGTTTTGATTCGGCCACTGTTTTGAATCAGCTTGTTACACCGCCACCTGTTGCTCGGCATGATATACCACATGAATTGGATGATGCTATTTCTGAAATTAATGATGATATTATTGTTCCACATGATGAAACTGAAAAATATGCCACTAAGTGAATTACTTGATCCGAAAGCAATGTGTTTATTGCTGAAAACGGTTCATTTCTCGAGAAAGAGTTTCTCTAGAAAGAATTGAGTGTTAGGATGGTGGAACTTGATGAGGTTATTGAACCGTCACTTCAAACAGAGTGTAGTAGGGCACATGAAGTTGTTCTTGTGGCGCCTACACTAAATTGAAGAGGAAGCCAATGATGATGATCATGAAGCTTTGGATCAAGTTACTACCAAACCTCGTAGGTCGACAAGGACACATACTGCTCTAGAGTGGTACGGTAATCCTGTCTTGAAGGTCATGTTGTTGGACAGTAATGAACCTATGAGCTATGGAGAAACAATGATGGGCCCGGGTTTCAACAAATGGCTGGAGGCCATGAAATCCGAGATAGGATCTATATATGAAAACAAAGTGTGGACTTTGGAAAAACTACTTGATGGTCGTGAGACCATTAAGTACAAATGGATCCTTAAAAGGAAGGCAGACAATGATGGTAAATGTCACCATTTAGAAAGCTCGACTTTTCGCAAAGAGGTTTCCGACAAGTTCAAGGAGTTGACTACGATGAGACTTTCTCACTCATTGCGATGCTAAGGTATGTTGGAATTGTGTTAACAGTTGATGCATTTTTCGATTATGAAATCTGGCAGATGGATGTCAAAACACTGTTTTCTTGACGGTTTCCTTGAGGAAAGCTTGTATGAGATACAACCAGAAGGTTTTGTCGATCCTAAGGATGTTGACAAGTATGCAAGCTCCACGATCCTCCCATGGACTGGAGCAACCATCTCAGAGTTGGAATATACGCTTTGATGAGATGATCAAAGTTATTGGGTTTTTACAATGTTTATGAGAAACTTGTATTTACAAGAAAGTGAATGTTAGCACTATATAATTTGTGAAAAGTATATGTGGTTGACATATTGTTGATCGGAAATGATGTAGAATTTCTGGAAAGCATACAGGGTTGTTCGAAAAGTGTTTTTCAAAGAAAAACCTGGATTGAGCTACTTCAACATTGAGCATTAAGATCTATAGAGATAGATCAAGACGCTTGATAAAACATTCAATGAATACATACCTGATCGTGCAATCTCTGGCGTTACCTAGACGAATTCTTCTGACAACAAACCTTCTCCTGCAACGGCACTAGAAGAATGCTGAAAGCACTCCCCAGTAATGAGACTAGAAGAATGTTGTTGATGGCCCACCAGCGCGTGGGTTCGCAGCAGTTTTCGAGGGTAGAGTATTCGACCCAATTTGTTGGTTTACCAGTCAGGAGGTGAGAGTATACTCTCAAGTATTAGCAGCTGAATTTGTCAGATTCAACCACACCTGAAAGATTAGTATCTGCAAGCACAGGAGTAACAGCAAAGTAGCGAGTAACGACAGCGTAACGAGCAATAGCAGCGGCAAGGAACAGCATTAATGACAGCAGTAGCAAGTAGCAACAGTAGCAAGCGACAGTAGTAGCAATAGTAGTAGCAGCAGCAGAGCAAAACAAGTAACAACAGTAGCAACACTAGTAGCAGCAGCAGAGCAAGACAAGTAACAGCAGTAGCAACAGTAGTAGTAGCAGCAGCAGAACAAGACAAGTAACAAAGTAGGACAAACTCGTAGGCAATGGGTCGGTGATTTGTTTGGATGATATTCATCACGCAAGAGCTATAACACGGAGAGATATGTGGCTAGCTCCCGTTCGTCAATGTGATGTAGGCATGCATTCCGTGTGTCATCATACGTGCTTAGGGAAAAGAACTTGCATGACATCTATTGTCCATCCCTCCCGTGGTAGAGGGGTCCAAAAGGAAACTACGAGATATTAAGGTTCTCCTTTTAATAAAGAACCAGACCAACGCATTAGCACTTGGTGAACACATGAACTCCTCAAACTATGGTCATCACCGGGAGTGGTTCCGGTTATTGTCACTCCGGGGTTGCCGGATCATAACACATAGTAGGTAACTACAACTTGCAAGATCAGATCTAAAACACACATATATTGGTGACAACATAATAATTTCAGATCTGAAATCATGGCACTCGGGCCCTAGTGACAAGCATTAAGCATGGCAAAGTACTAGAAACATCAATCTCAGAACATAGTGGAACTAGGGATCAACCCCCATCAAAACTAACTCGATTACATGATAGATCTCATCCTACTCATCATCGCCGAGCTAGCCAACAAATAGAGTACTCACGAACGACGAAGAGCTTCATGGAATTGGAGAGGGAAGAAGGTTGATGATGACGATGGCGACGATTTCCCGTCTCCGGAGCCCAAGACGGACTCCAGATCTGCCCTCCAGATGAAGAACAGGTGGTGGCGGCTCCTCCGTATCGAAAACGCGACGAAAACTTCTCTTTTTATTTTTTCTGGGACGAAAGGCAACTTATAGAGCTGGAGTTTGGGGCGGCAGGTACCTGTGCCCCCCACAAGCCTGCCCACCGCCACCAGGGGGGTGTTGGCGGAGCAGGGGCTTGTGGCCCACTGGCCCACCCCTTGAGGTGGAACTTGGCACATATATTTT
Organism: Hordeum vulgare subsp. vulgare; assembly: GCF_904849725.1. Taxonomy (NCBI): domain Eukaryota; kingdom Viridiplantae; phylum Streptophyta; class Magnoliopsida; order Poales; family Poaceae; genus Hordeum; species Hordeum vulgare. The sequence continues at coordinate 46,246,413 of NC_058524.1, forward strand.
TGATATTTTCCAAAACTGCTCCCCGTAAATGTTCAGGACGTTTGGAGAACTTTGATTTCTGCACAAAAATAACACCAAGGCAATTCTGCTGAAAAGAATGTCAGTCCAGGTTAGTTCCATTCAAATCATGCAAATTATAGTCCAAAACAAGGGTAAAAGAGTTTGGAAAAGTAGATACGTTGGAGACATATCAATACCTTGATAAGATTTTGAAGGAGTTCAAAATAGGCCCGTCAAAGAAGGAGTTCTTGGGTGTGTTGTAGGGTGTGAATTAGAGTAAGACTGAAAGCTCGACCCCGGTAGAAGAAAGAGAAAGGACGAAGGTCGTCCCTTATGCCTTAGCCATAGGCTCAATAGTATGACATGCTGTGTACCCCACCTGATGTGTGCCTTGCCATGACTCTGTCAAAGGGTACAAGAGTGATCCAGGAATGGATCACTGGACAACGGTCAAGATTATCCTTAGTAACTTGAGTACTAAGGAAATGTTTCTCGACAATCGAGGTGATAAAAGAGTTCGTCGTAAAGGGTTACGTCGATGCAACTTTCAAACCAATCCGGAAGACTCTGAATGGAAACCCAGATTCATATAGTGGAGCAGTCATTTGGGATAGTTCCAAATGGAGCGTGGTAGCAACATCTACAGGATGACATAGGCATTTGTAAAGCACACACGGATCTGAAAGGTTCAGACCCGTTGACTCAAACCTCGCTCACAAAGTAAACATGATTAAACCCCATCACCCATTGGGTGTGAATCACATAGTGATGTGAACTAGATTATTGACTCTAGTGCAAGTGGCAGACTGTTGGAAATATTCCCTAGAGGCAATAATAAATTAGTTATTTTTAGATTTCCTTGTTCATGATAATCATTTATTATCCATGCTAGAATTGTATTGATTGGAAACTCAAATACATGTGCGGATACATAGACAACACATTGTCCCTAGTAAGCCTCTAAGGACTAGCTCATTGATCAAAGATGGTCTAGGTTTCATAACCATAGACATGAGTTGTCATTTGATAACGATATCACGTCATTTGGAGAATGATGTGATGGACAAGACCCAAACTATGAATGTAGCATATGATCGTGTTAGTTTATTGCTACTCCTTTATGCATGTCAAGTATTAGTTTCTATGACCATAAGATCATGCAACTCCCAGGCACCAGAGGAATACCTTGTGTGTATCAAACGTCACAACGTAATTGGGTGACTATGAAGGTGCTCTACAGGTATCTCCGAAGGTGTCTGTTGGGTTGGCGTGAATCGAGACTGGGATTTGTCTCTTTGTATGGCCAAAGGTATCTATGGGCCACTCGGTAATAGAAGACCACAATGAGCTTGCAAATAATGTGACTAAGGAGTTAGTCACGGGATCATGTATTACAGAACGAGTAAAGAGACTTCCCAGTAACGAGAGTGAACTAGGTATAGAGATACCGACGATCGAATCTCGGGCAAGTAACATACCGATGTACAAAGGGAAGAGCATACGGGATTGATTGAATCCTTGACATCATGGTTCGACCAATTAAGATCTTCGTAGAATATGTAGGAGCCAATATGGGCATCCAGGTCCAGCTATTGGTTATTGATTGTAGAGTGTCTCGGTCATGTCTACATAGTTCTCGAACCCGCTTGGTCTGCACACTTAAGATTCAGTGACGATTTGGTATTAATGAGTTATGTATGATGATAATCGAAAGTTGTTTGGAGTCCCGAATGATACCCCGGACGTCACGAGGAGCTCCGGAGGTAAAGATTTATATATAGGAAAGTGGTATTCGGGTTTGGGAATTGTTTCGGGTGTTTTCATTAATGTATCGGGAGTGCCGAAAGGGTTTCGGGGGTCCACCGGGAGGGGCCCACCCACGCCGGGGGTCAAATGGGCCTAAGAGGTGGCACTCCAGCCCCTGGTGGGTTGGGCAGCCGACCCCTATAGGGCCCATGCGCCCAAGGGTGGAGGAGGAGTCCTCCTAGGGGTGTCCACTTCCCTTGTCGAAGGTGGACTCTTCCTCATCTTGGTCAGCCGACCCCTGCTTGGAGGAGTGGTTAAGGCTGCGCCCCACCTACCCTCTCCTCATATAAATAGAGAGGGAGAGAGAGAGAGGAAACACCACCCTAATGCATAGGTGCAGCCCTACCTCTCTCCCTAGATTGATTTCTCCTTTGAAGCCCGTTTGCGGATGCGTTTGGTGATGCCCTACCGAGGTCGCACCACCACAACAGCCACCACGCCATTGTGCTGGCGGAGAAATCATCTACCACTTCAGCCATGCTCGTTGGATCAAGGTGGTGAAGGCGTCATCGGGCTGTATGTGTGCTGAACGTGGAGGTGTCGTCCGTTAGGCACTAGATTAGGATGGATCGTGTTGGGATCGCTGGGCGTATTGCGAGTTGGATCGCGAAGACGTTCAGCTATATCAACCGCGTTATATACGCTTTCGCTTAGCAATATACAAGGGTATGTAGATACACCCCCCTCTATTGTAGATGTTGATCTTTATAGATTGATCTTGGTGAGCATAGGAAAATTTCAGTTTCCCATGCGACATTCCCCAATAATGGCAACATGCAGTGCTAGGCATGAGCTAACGAAGTACTACACGTCATGGACAAAGTGGCAAAACATCTCACGATATTTCCCGGTTCTCTGGATACAACTGGATAGAAGAATTCGTTGGAAAAGTGCCATGTTCGCTATGCTAGGGGCACGTGACACGTGAACGGACACAGTATCCGGGTTCGTCTCATTTTTCTAATCAATTTTCATTTAAAAGTATTTTCATCCGAGTTAGGGATTATTTTAAATTATTTTTTCAAGTTCTATTATTATTCTAAAATTAAACACATTAATTTTAAATAGGAAATGTAATTATGACATCAACATAAGATCATGCTGACATCATTAGTCAACACTCTATTTGGACCGGTCAAATTAACTAGTGGGTCCCACATGTCATAGACCCAGATTTAATCTGGTTTTAAATGAAACAGATTAGGTTTAATTAATATAATTATTTATTCGAATTAATAAGAGGTTAATTAATTTAACTAATTAATTAATTAAATAATTTTATTATATATATATATATATATATATTATTTTAATCGTTTTAAGGGCGTGGGACCCTTTTATCATTCACGGTGGGGGGGGGGGGAACGGGATTAGCCCCTGTGAGGGGGTCATACCCACGGTTAACACGGGCGACCAGGGGTCGGACGGAGCCAGATCGGGGCCGATGCCATCTGCCCTTGGCCGGAGGTGGTGCAGTAGGGCAACAAGGGCAGAAGTGGCCGGCGACGGTGCGACGCGACGGAAGGCACAAGGCACGGGTGCGGGGCGTATGGTAGGGCAGGTGGTGTGCACGGTGCCGGCTCGGGAGCGAAATGCATGGTTAGGCAAGCAGGGCTGGTGCGGGTAGCGATGACCGTGGCAAGTGGGTGGGGAGCACGACGGTGCGGTGCGGTGGCCGGAGAGGCAGGCAACGCGGTGGTGGGGCTGCGGGCACCGGGGGCGCAGCGATGTCGAGAAGGGGAGAACGGGTGCGGGGCTTAGACAGCACAGGGGCGGACGGCGTTGCGGCCACGGGGATGTGGTGCGGGAGCTCGCCGGACTGGGAGGGGACGAGAAGGTGAGGACGAAGAGGGGGCAAATAGCTCCTGTGCGACATCATTGGGGTGAATTGGATGGACAACGACACCGTTGGCTGAAATGGCTCACGTGCAGCGTTTTCACGAGTGGCAATAGCTCAGACAGGAATAACCTATAAAACGGCCGTCTGGCGGTTAACAGACGACGAGGTTAGGTTAGGACAGCCCGTCAGGACAGGCGTTATGTGCAGTGCCATGTGGGACCTGGTTTAGTTGCTACACCGCCTGCGAGTTGACCCCTTCCGCTTGATTCTCCCCTGCTCGACGGCTCCCGCCGCCCTGTTCCTCTTCTCCGGCGGCGGCATAGATTTTCTTCTCGGGGACAATGGATAGCCTTTCTCGGCGGCGGAGTAGCTATCTGTGGTGAGTAATTTCGCAACCTAGCTCCATTCCCCACAATTTTGCAAGGATTTTTTGCCTCACGCTCTGTTTCCCCCGCCGATTTGGAATGTAGATTCGTGTGTCGTGGATGGATAGAATGAGATGGAGGGAGGAGAGAATACTTCTAATCGGTAATGAACCCAACCCCCCTTCTTTAGCTGTTCTTGAACTCCATTTGTGCATCATCCCCTGCAGTACCTCACTCCACTACCGCTTCCCCCTTCCCGCCATTGACAAATAGGGGTAGGGGAGATTCTGCGCCTACCTTCGCAATTACAGTAGAATTCTTTCCTTGTAAAGCCAAGCTAGTTGATGGTAGCGTCCAAGATATTCATAGAGATACATTTGTTTGGTGGGCTGTCGATTGTAGAGATATTGATCCATAGGAGTTGCAGAGCATGGAGGAGAAGGCCGTGAAGAATTCGGTGGAGAGGATTGGGGAGAGTATTGTTTGGGGTCCAGATCAAGAGGTATCACTGCTACGGCTTGACAATTGGAAGGGTTGTTATGCGAGAATCGAGGATAGGGAAGATATGGTAGATGAAATTGATCGACAAGAAGGTTGGACAAGCAAAGCTGCAACTTTTTATGTAGAGTTAATTGATCTAAAATCTGATTCCAAAGTTGGTTATGTGCAATCAAAAATGGCTTCACAGATGGCAGATGCTGAGTGGGTTGCACAAAAGCAGATGTTGTTGCCGATGATTTCTGAACTAGCAGTAATAGGTGAAGAAAGAAGGGATGATGCTGATGAAGAAGAGGGCCACAATGGTGCTGGAACAGTTGTTTCTATTGATTGGAATGATGTAGATTTAGAGGAACGTATAGATTTGGTCATTGCACCTATAGCTGACATTAAGATGGCCAAATTATTTGGCATTCCAGTTGATGACAGAGATAAGGAGAAATATGACACTAGTGTGCCTGCTAGTGCTAACTGAAATTCAAACCCTCAAGATGATGCTGATATCCTGAGGCATATGATGGAAATGGGTGCAAATGATGTGGATGATGGAGATGACAATGAGCTAGTAAATTTGTATGATAAAGAGAACCCTGTTATTGAAGTGGGGAAGCCGTGGCCAAACATGGATGAGTTTAGGATGTGTTTCAAGACCTATGATGTGAATCATGAGTTTGAGGCCAAGACTTTGTGGACTGATCGAAAGAAATTTTATGCTAGGTGCCAAGGTTCTGATGGACGTGCCAATCCTTGTAAGTGGTACATATCTTCTAGACGACAACGTGATGGAAGTACAATCAGGGTAAATCAAATCCCAAATCAGCATACTTGTATTACCAGTTCACACACAGTTTCAAGGATGACATCACAACTTTGGATTACAGAAAAGATTACTCCTATTTTAGCCAAGACACCAAACACTACAGCAAAGAGACTTAAAGTTGACTTGGAAAATCAATACCCTATTGTTTTGAAATATACCATAGTGTGGAAGGGAAAACAAAGGGCAAGAAATCATTATACGGTGATTGGGCAAATACATTTAGGATGTTGTATAACTTTAAAGCAGAGGTGGAGAAGAGGTCACCTGGAAGTGTGGTGGAGATAGGTACTAAGGTAAAAGAGGATGGCAAGGTCTATTTTAGCAAGTTTTTTATGTGTCTAAAGCCTTGCATCGATGGATTTAAAGCGGGGTGTCGTCTATATTTGAGCATAGACTCATCTTTTTTGACTAAAAAGTGGAATGGTCAGTTGGCAGCATGCAATGCTCTAGATGGACACAACTGGATGTTTCCTGTTGCCATTGGAATGTTCCAATCAGAGATAGAGGCATCATGGAGATGGTTCATGATGCAGCTGAAAACATGCATAGGGCCATTATCACCTTTGGCCATCCACACAAATGCATTAAAAAGGGCTAGAAAATACAGTCAAGATTGTTTTCCCCCATGCTAAGCAGAGGGAGTGCTTTGGCCATATGTGGATGAATTTGATCAAAAAATTCAGAGGGGAAGAATTTGGGCACATGTGGCCAGCCGCAAGATCCTACACCACACAGACCTATTCCTATCAGCTTGGTAAGATAATGGCAGTATGTGGTGAGAATGATTTTTCTACATGGTTGAACACATACCATTCTCTTTTATGGTATAGGTCAGGTTTTAATACTGCCATGAAGTGTGATCATATCAATAATAACTTGGTAGAAAGTTTCAACAACAAGGTGAAGGAGTTGAAAGATTTTCCTGTGCATGACATAGGGGACCAAATCAGGATCATGATCATGCGTATGTGGGAGTTGGGAAGAAGAATTGGTGAGCTTTTACAAGGGGATAAGCTACTAGCAGTGGTACAACAGGTGGTCAACATGAGTCGAAAGCTTTCACATCTAGCTGTTGAGAAATCTTCATTGTGGGGTGCTGAAGTTAGAGATACAAAGACTAGCAAGAGGCATGTTGTCAACACTGATTTGCATGAATGCACTCGCCAGGAGTGGCAACACACTCGGAAACCATGTGAGCACGCCATATTCTTTTTAGCATCTAGACCCAAGTTAAATATGCACCCATAGTTGCATGACTATTACTCAGTACAGAGATTCAGGGATGCATATGCTACTCCAATTCCAGCACTGATAGACCGATCACAGTGGCCTGCGGTGGACTTTGAATTTTTTATGTGTCCACCCATGCCTAGAAGAAAGGCTGGAAGGCCCAAACAGAGGAGATTCAAAGCATGGTTTGAGAGAGGTGGGATGTAACGCCCCGGACACACCCGCTGGTGGTCGTTACTACTGGCAAGATCTAGACTGGCCCCACATATCAATACTAGTCTTTTCTGTGCACTTTGTCCTCACTCATGGGCACCCGGGATGAACTTCATGGTCGGTCACCCATCCTAGAACTACTCCAAGCCGAGCACGCTTAACCTGGGAGTTCTATTTGAATGGGCTACCGGAAAAGAAGGAATTCCTTATTGATATGAGTAGTCTATCATCCCTAATAAGCCAGGCTATCACATGGGAGTAGTAAGAAAGGAAAAAAGATAAGGATGTGAGGCAAAAAAGGGCTCAAAAAGGTAGCAAAAACATATGCAAGTTGTGTGAGGAACTTGGGCATAGAATTGGTTCAGCAAAATGCCGTTACACTCCGGAAATACCAAAGTATGTTCACGTTACTGTTTATGTTGCCTCTTGTTGTTTATGCTTTTTTCAGTCTCTAACCAAGCGATATGATTTATTTTTCAGGAGAAAGCATGCGGAAAAAATGCCACCTCTTGTTGTTGAACAGTGCTGGCCAGTGAAAAAGGCAAGACTCAATGGATGTACAAAGAAGAGAAGGTTTAATCGAGTAACTCAACCTATTTTGGATGCACCGGAGCAAACTGAACATGTTCTGGACGCAGCAGAGCAAACTGAACCTGTTTTCGATGCACCGGAGCAGTGTGAACCTGTTTTCGATGCACCAGAGCAGTGTGAACCTATTTTCAATGCACATGAACCAATTCTGCAAACCGAACCTGTTCTGGAGCTTGTTGTGCAAACTGAACCTGTTCTGGAGCTTGTTGTCTAAAGTGAACCTGTTCTGGAGCTTGCTGTGCAAAGTGAAATTGTTGCTGAAGTTGAGGAGGTGCATCAGGTGAAGCATGCTAAGGTGCTTGGCCGTGCTGTGGGGAGTCCTACGGGTCGTGACAAGAAAACCACGAGCATCAACAAGTTGTCCGCCGGAGAAGTTGAGAATTCAAAGAAATCGAGTGGTAAGAAGAGGCAAAATAAATAGATTTGGCAATTGTGTTCTGAAGTGAAGACTTGTTATTTGAATACAAAATTTGTAATAATGATGTGATTGGCAATTGTTTTCTGAAGTGAAGACTTGTTATTTGAATTCAAAATTTGAAAGTTGAACCAACATTTGTAATAATGATGTGATGTTATTTGTAATAATGAGTTGTTTTAATGATGTGATGCTATTTGCAATGTTTTTACTTGTTTTGTTTTAACTTGGTCATCAATCCGAGCATTTATACCAAGTCGTGAAAAATGTGCCTCAAATGAGCCCCGAAGGTAGGGTATATGACCCTTTTCTCAGCAAGTATATTTTTCCACCTTGCCTAAATAAGCCAAATAAATTTCCTACACTTGTATTCGACCTATATAATGTCATTCCCAAGCCTCACTATTTATTGGATCAATATTCATATTATTTATTTTCTTTTCAATAATAATGGTTTTAATCGAAAATCGTAAATAAAACAAGTTTAAAACATCAAAATGAAAAAATAAGTTTGGATCTTTCTTAGTCACTCCAAAATTAAGCTTTTGTGAGGTTTTGACTATTTTCATTTTCAAAGTTTTCAAAACCTGATTTCGTTCCAATGTCCTTGAGCCCCCCCGTTGTCCGCGACCTTGGCCACGACAACGCTGCACTCTCTGGTAGTGCAACAATTCCTCAGTTAACAAAGTGCAGCAATTCTTCAGTTAATTGATGTGGAGGAGTGTAATGTTTCGGTGGAGCTGGGTCGACCAATGAAAGCGCAGCCCGCGGATCACTGACGTAGCCCTACTTCGTGATCCAAACTGTCCATTCACGGCGATCAAATGGTCCGAACAGTTGCGGGGTTTTGATGGGGTTTTGAGAGGTTTTCAAACGTTAGGGTTGAGCATAAGTAATTCAAAAAAATCAAAAAAATAGGAAACTTGTGGAAATCACCATTCTATGTGACTAACTACATAGGAAAAATTAGAAATCTGGACTATGGAGTTTTTCATGAAAAAACCTTCACAAACTTGGCTATCACGAACGAGGTTGTAGGGTTTTCAAAGGATAGCGTTGAGCATAAGTAATTCAAAAAAAAATCAAAAAAATAGAAAACTGGTGCCAATCATCATTCTATGTGACTAACTCCATAGGAAAAATAAGAAATCTGGATTATGGAGTTTTTCATGAAAAAACCTTCACAAACTTGGCTATCACGAACGAGGTTGTACGGTTTTCAAGGGTTAGGGCTGAGCATACGTAATTGAAAAAAACAAAAAAAAAGAAAACTGGTGCCAATCAATTTGAGTTATTAGTATATGACAAAGTAAGAACATGTGTACTGGTTTTCCAATATTTGTTTTAAATTTTTTATGCTAATTTCAAACTTGGTCAAACCTAAGTTTGACAAATATTTAAACAAGTTTCAAACATGAAAATGACAAACCAAGCCTGGATCCTTCTTAGTCACTCCAAAATAAAGCTTTTGTGAGGTTTTTGAAAGTTTGAAGTTCAACACCCAAAACCACTTGTCTTTACACATAAGTTTCAAATTAGCTCCAAAGGGGGTAAATAACCCATTTGTAAACAAATTTTTTTTGTCCACCATGTCTAAAACAACCAAATCAATTTGAGTTGTTAGTATATGACAAAGTAAGAATATGTGCACTGGTTTTCCAATATTTTTATTTTTTATTTTATTTTTATGATCATTTTAAACTTGGTCAAACCTAAGTTTGACAAACATTTAAACAAGTTTCAAACATGAAAATGACAAACCAAGCCTCGATCCTTCTTAGTCACTCCAAAATGAAGCTTTTGTGAGGTTTTGAGTATTTTTATTTTCAAAGTTTTCAAAATCTGGAGTACTATGTTCGAGATATCACATATTAGTGAAGGATTTTTCGTCCCATTGTTTATAAGAAAGGTTTATATTTTTTTCTCGTTGCTATATGACATAACAGTACTATGTGCGTCGGTTTTATATTTTTTTGATTTTTTTAATTATGTATGCTCATTTCAAACTTGGTCAACCCTCACAAAACCATGTTGACCCAGCCGCAAAGCTTCTAGAAGGAAACCGAGAGATTCCATCTGGGCTGTTGGATCGAGGCCTTGTAGAAGGAATCTTGCGTCGGACGGTGGCGATCGGCCCCTTAGCCAGAGCGATCAGCGAGACGCTTGTTCTGTGCTCGGATTGGTTGGTCCGCAAGACACCTGTTGGCCCGTTGTGCAACGCATCCGTGTAGTCTTTCGCAGGGCGCCCGCTTTTGCATTCATGCGTGGCCCGCATCCAGGCTACTTCCACGTCAGAACACATGCGAACTACACCGATTCAGACGTCACGCCGCAGCAATTAAACCACATCGCTGACTCGTCTCGGACATCACACCAGAGCAATTAATGTCGTTGTTCAGACTCGGTTGCAACGAGCGGCAAAAACAAGGCACGCGCATGCTCGATTCAACTTCAAGTACACACGCGTACGCGTCCAACGCGTTGGCCGTTTACTCGCACGCCTCTCTTTGCCTTCATCTTCTCCAACCGGCTATATAACCACCACCTCTCTCCATCGAAACCGCAGATCCAGTTCTAGCGCCCCATCTCGCCCCTCCAGTTCTAGCGCCCCTCTCACCCCTCCAGTTCTCGTTCCTCTCCTCTCTAGTCGCGATGGAGTTCGTCGGAGTCACCTTCACCCGCCGCCCGCCGTGCCGGAGAGGCGCTACCCGACCGGCGTGATCGTGGAGGACACCCTCCGCGTCTGGGCCATATTGTGGTGGAGGGGCCCGGTGAAACTTACCCGCGAGTTCCTCAACCTCGGCTATGCCCACCTCAACCTCGCACCCAGCACCCGCCCGATGTTCCGCCTCAACATCAATCCGGCCAATGGTGGCATCCCCCTGGTGATGCTCACCGTCACCTTCAGGAACGGGCTGGATGCGCATGCACTCCTCGGGCGAGTCTTCTGGTGTGGATGCGAGTTCATCGCATTCACAGCTTACAACATCTTCACGAACTACGAGAGCATCTTTCCCGCGCACAACCAGATGCACTCCCTCCCCTACAAGGTCGACGAGCAGTGAAGATGCCGGAGAAGGAGAAGGCGGGGCGCCCGGAGAAGGCGATGGTGGCCGGGGTTTCGGATTTAGGGGTGGCGTTCCCCCGTTTTATTTTCATTGTACTTTCGTTATCGTGTAATGCATGAGACTATGTTCATCCTAATATAAACATATATCTATGTATGAGTACCCATCTATATATATCTATTGTACTATGTATGTTCGACCTACTATCTATGTATCGTGTAATGACCGTGCGTTGCTACGGGAGAAAACAGACTCGGGTGAGGGGCGCGCGAAAGGAGGTTGACCTTCGGTATCACCTTGGGGAAAGCTCATCAAAGCAGGATTTGAGGCAGCAGTAGGGTGGTGAAACTTTAGATTTCAAATGACACCAATTTTTCTGCTCAAATTACAACGTAGTTTTTCTAAGTTAATTGGCCAATTCCTTTTCAAAGGAGACTAGTTTCTACTTATAAGCGATTGGCTTCACTTTAGATTTGTTATCATAATTTCTCTTTTATTTATGGGTTTTTATTTATTATTTTTATTTTTGATAAACGAAACGAATCCAAGCCTGACAAGTAGAATTCCATTCGGTACCTTTGGGTTTTTCTTTTTTCCTTCTCGATGACGACGTCACCGCGTCTCCTGAATAATGAACACATTATCCGAAAGACAAATCTTGGTGGCGCTCCCAATATAATATGGAGCAACTGCATTTATGTACTTATACACATGCAAAGAAAAATATTTACATAACCTATGTAAACACATGCAAAGAAAAATAATATGGAGCAACTGCATGGATGTGCTTTCAAAATTCATAACCTATGTAAACACATGGAAAGAAAAATATTTACATGCGCCTCTATCACGTGTATGTATTTATACACATCCACATCTCTACAGCTCGTTGTTACTCCAGGCTAATCATTGACGTATATAAATCAGTGAGACCTAATGACAAAAAGCGACGCGGGATGATTTGCAAATATTTCCCGTTCAAAAAAACAGTCGTGCCAATATTTTTCTTCTTTGTAGAAGGCCTAAGGCATATGCCCCGAAAGCCCATGGTAGTGGTAATTGGGCCATAAGTTCAGTTTAAAAGGGCTGCATGGCTTAGTCTCTTTACATGGTTGTGGGTTAATTGTTAAAAAAGCAGGGATATATTGAGTTGTCATATAAAAGGGTGCCCCTACGCGTGTGGGATTTTTTTGGGTTATTTACTCAGGGGCCCATTTACTCAACGTCATTGTCACAACCCAACAATCTATTGGGTAGCCCATTGAGTTTTTTTAACATGAGCAGAATTTTGGTCGGCTGTTAACTGAATAACTAACAGTGTATACAAGTGTTGGACTTTAGACTGACATCAATAAGTTAACTGAAGAAATTGCCATAGCAAATCAATCCATGAACTTGGCATGGCGCACAGATAATGTCCTTTGTCCTCAAGCTGACTACAAATTCTATCCATGCCCTTCTAGCGATGGATGAACAACAAGTAAAAAAACAGAGGAATGATACAACCATAAAATCCTCCTGCCATTGTATTTGCTTGCTTCTGCAAATCGACCATAGGCTTGAGATGTTTCTTGATCTTCTTCAGTTCCTCCCCGTTCAATTTGGACTCCGCGGACAGATCAGGGTTGCGTGCATTCCTCGTCGTCGTCATGGTTCTGTCCCCCCAATTCTCCACAGCATTCAGCGGCAAGCCCAAATTGAGCTCCCAGGTTGCCGCCCCATTCTGACCAATGTAGGCCTCAAATTGAAGCCTCTCAATATACACATCCATCCACTCGAAATGGTCACATTTCTTTAGGATCTGGTGAAAGCAACACGAACCCTAAATCCCAAATTCGACTACAAAAACCAAAATGGGGAGAAACTAGAGCAAATCGCTGCCAAATATGTGAAATCTAACCTTCCCATCCCGTCCTACCAGTGTCTTGCTCGAGCATCTCACAAACTCGCGCCGAAGATTGCCGTTCTGATCCATCTTACTGACCCACCACTTCAAAGGATCTGGGCATGGGCAATCAGGGCACCTTGTCAGTGGCACTGCACCATACCGTTGCCATCTTGACTGCGAGGCGGAGGAGGAGGTAGACATCTCTCTCTCGTTGCCCCACTTCGTTGCTGAAGAAGAGGAACATAGGCGAAAGGGGGGAAGAAATTGCATGGGGGCGGAGGCCGGGTAGGGCATTGTTCTGGCATAGCTACGGTGAGGTGGGTCCCATGCTAACATTGATAAGTGGTGGGTCTAGCTGTGGTGAGGTGGGTCCCGCGCTGACAGGTGGGTCTAGCTGCGGCGAGGTGGGTCCAGCGCGGTCAGTTGGATATTTCCCACGCTAACGTGGATAAGTGGTGATGGGTCCAACGTTCTGTGGTCTCACATAATACTAACATCATACATCAGTTGCGTTTAAACAACATGTCGCACCTGTGCTATTTTTGCTCTAAAAAACGTCCCACGTGAGCCATTTCAGCCAACGATGTCGTTGTCCATCAAATGCCCCTCAGTGATGTCGCACATGAGCTATTTGCCCCGGAGAGGGAGGGGATCTCACTCCCGTTGGTAAAAAGGGGGGCGGCGAGGTCTGGGGGGTATGGCGGGGAGGATCCGGCGGGGCAACGGTGGGGCAACGCTGGTCGGTGCCGGGGCTGCGCTAACGAGGTGGCCGTCGGGCTGGCACATGGCGATGGGGAGGGCGTCGTCGGTTTGGGGTGAAGGGGAGAGGGTGAGGGAATGGGTAGGGAAATTAGGTTAGTGGGGGTGAGTGGGGGGGGGGGGGTTATACCTCACGGGAGGGGGAGATGGCCGACCTGGGCGGGTGGGCGGGTCAGCTGGGATGAGGCCCCCCCGGGGGGCGGGTTTGTTTTATCTATGTTTTTACCTTTTCTTTTACTTTTTCATTTAGTTTTTCCTTTTTACTATTTTAGTGAGAAAGAACTTTCTAAAAACATGCCACTTGGCGAAATATTAAAGTTATACTTGGTAGTGCCACAAAAAGTTTGGGGTCTTTTTGAAATTATTTGAATATTTATAATTTTAAAAGGGCATTTAATAATTGATTTGGTCATTGTTTTATTTATTTTGAGGCACCACATGACTTGATAAAATATGGTGTCATACTTTATAATTTCCTTCTGAATATTTTGCAATCCAACCATGATTTTAGTTTTCAGGTTTCCAAAACTTTTAAATCCACATATCAAATGAATTTGAATTGCAAAGGAAAATGAATTAGAATTTTATTCCCAAGGTGATCACACATGGATTAGCAAAACGGATTAGCTTAATCCTCATGTTACTACAACTTAATTACATTTATCACTGTAGAATAATTCGGTGATGTCACAACTCTCCCCTACTACAAGAAATTGTCATCTCGAGAATTAAGAGGTAGAAGGAAAGAGCTCGCGGTATTCATCACGAAGATGATCCTTACGTTCCCCAGTGGCTTCATCCTCGGAATGATTTGACCACTGCACCTTGAGGAACTTGGTGACCTTGCAACGAGTCCGACGTTCAGTATGATCAAGAATGCGGACCGGATGCTCTTTATAAGAGATGTCTTGTTGTAGCTCAAGCATATCATGATCCACTACTCGGACAAGATCCTTGAAGCAGCGGCGGAGCTATGACACATGAAAGTCATCGTGAACCTGAGAAAGGTTCGACGGTAGCTCCAATTGATATGCCACCTTTCCACGCCTTTCGAGAACTGTGAACGGACCAATATAGCGAGGTGCTAGCTTGACCTTGATCCCGAAATGGTGTGCACCTATCATTGGTGTGACTCGAAGCTAAGCCTTTTCGCTAGGTTGATAGACCATATCTTGATGATGACGGTCATACTCACTTTTCCGACGAGACTGAGCAGCCTTCAGATTTTTATGAATAATGCGGACTTGATCTTCGGCATGTCGGATAATATCCGGACCGAAGTGTGACCGTTCCTCACTTTCTGACCAAATCAGAGGAGTTCGACACCTTCGTCCGTACAACACTTCAAAGGGGGCCATCCTGAGACTAGCTTGATATCTATTGTTGTAGGAGAACTCGACATACAGGAGAGATTCCTCCCATTTCTTACCGAAAGAAATTACACAAGCTCGAAGAATGTCTTCGAGAATTTGATTGACTCGTTCAACTTGCCCTTGGGATTGAGGGTGAAATACGGTGCTAAAGGACAAATGAGTTCCCATAGCCTTCTGAAAACTTTCCCATAATTTTCAAGTGAACAAGCTGCCACTGTGTGAGCTGATTACCAATGGAATACCGTGAAGTGAGACAATCATGGACAAATATAGATATGCCAGCTGACTAGGAGTGATTGTTTCCTTGACGGACAAAAAATGTGCAACTTTGGACAGTTGGTCAATGTCGACAAGAATATCATCATTACTTTTCTATGGTATGGGAAAACGAGTGACAAAGTCAAATTCAATATGGTCCCATTTCCATTCAGGAATAGAGATAGGTTGCAGAATTCCAGCAGACCTTTGATGTTCTGCTTTGATTCGTCAGCAAGTATCACATTCTGCAACATAGCGTGCAATGTCTTGTTTCATGTTTCACCACCAGAATTTTTGATGTATGTCTTGGTACATCTTGGTACTACCCGAATGAAAATACAACAGTGTATCATGAGCTTCTTTCATCACCCTTCTAGTCATACTCAGGTTTTCCCTCTTACCTGGGACAAATAGAAGATCCTTGAAGTACAAGGCGCCATCATCACCAATAGTGAAGCAAGAGGGTTTACCTTCTATGAGATAGCGTTTAATTCTTTCGACATTATCGTCATAGAGTTGAATAGTTTTGATGCAACCAATGAGATCTAGTTCAGCAACTGGGTTACTGAGGGAACCCTGATTAACAACACGGAGTTTCATCTTGTGGAACTCTTCACGAGGTGGAACAAGAAAATCCTGAGGAACAATATGGAGATTCATCTTACTGAATTCTTTTTGAAGATGGTCGTGAACCTTATGAACATGGAGGTGGTTGTAGTATGACTTGTGGCTCGACGCATCAACCATTACATTAGCCTTGCCAGGTGTATAAGAAATACCCAAGTTCAAATCTGCTATACACTCCATCCATCTCCGTTGATTGAGGTTCAGATCCGGCTGACTAAAAAGGTACTTCAGACTTTGGTGGTCGCTGAAGATCTCACAATGGTTACCAAGAAGGTAATGTCGCCACTCTTTCAGTGAATGTACAACTATGGAAAGTTCGAGGTCATGAACTAGGTAGTTTGTCACAGCCCTAGCTTTCATTTGTTTGCCAAGCATTCATGTATGCATTATAAAAAACTTTGATGTTTGAAATAGGAAGTGATCAAAACCCCAATGATTTGAAAAATTGACAACAAGGCAATAAAAATTAATACCTTAAAAGGGACCAAGAAAATGTTCCAAATACTTGGTAAAATAGTGACATAAAATGAATTTGTCAAACCAAAATTCTAGGTCACACGAACTTTTGAAAAAGGTTTTTTGAGTTGACCAAATAGCTAATTGGAATGGAATTATTTCGATTCCTTCTATTTTAAAGTTTCAAAAATGTTGAAAATTTTATGTGGCATTGGATAATATTATCTCTGTCACATAATAACATTTTAGGGTTTTATTTTTTGTCAAAAAATTTATTTTAAAACCTAAAAGAAAATGCCAGAAAGAAAATAAAACAAAAGAAGAGAGAGAGAGAGCTACCTGTCGCCTACCTGGTCGGGCCAGCCCACCAGGGGCACCCCTGTCTTCTACCTCTTGCGAGAAGGCAGAGGAGAAGCAGGGGATGGCGAGCTCGCCAGAGTGCCACGCCTCCTGCCTGCCTGGCCTCCCCGCTGACTTGGTGAGTGGGATAGGCTCAGAAGAGCCGTCCCGATCTCCTCCTCTCCATTTCTCCCTCTCTTCTCTGTCCCCTCTCTTCTCTCCCCGCCATAGCCGAGCTCGGTTTGAGCAGGCCGTCGCGATCTGCGCAGCTCCGGCCACCCCTCGCCTCCCTGACGTGCTCTTCACCTCCGCCTCTACGAGCAGCCCCTGTTGACCAAGAGAATTGAGCCGAGGCCCTTGAATCGAGAAGCCACCGCCGTCGTCCCCATCTCCGGTCACCGAGATCCACCGCCGTCGATCCGCTGCCAGAGAGCCCCTCCAACCTCGCCGATGCCAGGAATGGAACTCCTGTGAACCTCCGATGCTTTCCCCTCTCTCTCCCGCTCGAAATCCCCCTCCAGAGCATCTCCCAGACGAGCTCCACTTCCGGCCGCCGCGCACCCTCGTCGCCGGCACCTCTCCCGGCCACCCTAGCCCTCTTGCTACCCCCTGTGAGAACGACCGCTTCGCCAGCGTCCCGTAGCTGCAAGCCGCGTCGCAAATGGCCCCCTTGTAGCACGTTCTAGCCAAACTCCGGCAAGCCTCCGCCGCGCCCGTGGTCGCCGCCGGCAAGGCTCCGGCAGCCCCTGATGTGGCCAGCCTAATTAACTCACTAACCCCCCCCCCCCCCCAGAGCCACTGAAAAAGGGCCCCACTGGTGAGTCAAACCCCACTCAGTGCGGGTCAACACGGGATTAGCCCCTGGGTCACTGACTAGTGGATCCCACTGGTCAGGTTTGACCTGGCCCAGGCGCTGTTGACTGCTGACGCAGTGATGACATCACACTGACGTAGTAATAGCTTTTTTGATTTAATTTAAATCTAGGAAATTGCTAAAACTTGTAAAAATCATTGAAATTAAAATATAACTCAGATGGAAATAATTTATATATGAAAAAGGATCAGAAAAATCCAAAGAATCTGATTATGGCATTTTCATGCTGGTTTGAGAAAGTTAACAACACCAAATAGGCAAAATGATGAATAGGGTAAATTTAATAAATAGTTTGGAGTTGGAATTTGATACCTATTTGAATTCCACTTCAATTACTATGATCAAACATTGAGCTAGCAAAACCAGTACCTCAAATTGCCATCTTCATGCATGATAAAACAAGTTATACGTGAGCATCAGGTCGAATCAATTAAAAGGGTATCCGGAAAATACCTTGCTTGAAGTGGTATGTCGGGACCCCGATCCTAAGCCATAGGAATCCAGCCTGTAACACATCGCATCTCTTTGTGGTCTGACGCACGGTTAACCCCACGGCTGCAGCCCTACCTTAGCCGGGACCGTTTGCGCCTTTTGACTCTCGTATGCAATTGTGTCGCTAGCAATCCAATGACAAAGAACCCGGATTGACATGTCTAGTCATAAACCAAAGTGGCAGTTTCGCACAGGGACATGCATACATGACCCAGCAAAGCAGGTGTTGGTCACCAACAAATGTAGATGAGTCGTAGCAAGCTACAAGGACTCCATTACATCGCGTGACATTTCCCCAAAGGGGACAGACACAACAGCTAAGAAGGACACATGCCGGTCAACCAATGTGTCCGGAGCAGTAGCGAGCTACCATGGCTCGTTGGATCCCAACGGGGCATTTCCCTGTAAAGAATGCTACTAAAGTCTACGGCCAGATAATCGAACCCCATACATATCAAGTACGACACACGCACGCATGGCATACCGATTTGTATAGATACATCGATGGCATCACAACATAACCATAAACATACAAACTATATTTGAAAGGCTCGGAAGAGCCACACATGTAATATTACACAGTAGGGGTCTCACGACCCATCATAGCAGTCATTCAGTTACAAGCCAACGGAAGTAATTAAACTTTCTGAGTACAGACAGATGAAACTAGAAGGCACGTGGCCTGACTATACTACAGACCCACCCTAGGGCCAGATCGTAGCTGGGCCACCAGCTACTCGTCGTCGTTGATGTCTAGGAAGAACCCTCCATTAGGGTCATTAGCAACCTCTGCAACAATTATTAAGAAAACATGAGTACAGAGGTACTCAGCAAGACTTTAGGATATCTAACTACTCATGCAATGTATCAATACGGAATTGTGGGGTTTCATGCGGAAAGCCAGCATTTGACTCGTGGCTAGCCAACTTGCATTTTAAATAATTTTGGACAACTTGATTTCTCGCACACGATTCCACTAACACCACAACAATACTCTATCGTGGAATCATTCCATCTCCATGCAGAAATGCCGTCCACGACACTCACGCTTATCTTGACAATTTTATGAGTAGCTGTTGAAGTTATCTATGAACAACATATGTCTCCAAGTAGTCCATATCCGCGGACGCGGCTATTCGAATATATCATAACCCTGCAGGGGTGTACTTCTTCACACACGCTCTCGCCACTTATCGCCATGTGCAAGTCATGCACCTCGGCAACCTTCAAGCGGAAGCCTAGCGAGGGAGTCGGCCACGATCGTTAACCACACTAATACTTAGTCCGGGTCTATCGCCTATCTGAGGGTAACCCGCACGGAAGTCCGGCCGAGGTTTCCGCCACGGCCCCAAACGATGTGCGCAGGGTTCCCAAGCCCACCATCCGGGTGCCACTTGGTACACCGTGCCACTGCCTACCGCATCACAGCCCACCTCTCAGGTCAGCGCTATGCACGGCCTCCAGCATGACTATAAACACCAGAAACTACTTGCAACTCCTGGACCGAGTACTAAGCGGTTAATAAGTCGAGAGGGTCAATTAAGTATCCCAACGTGTGGTAGTATCTAGTCTTGGATTACATACACGAAACTCAGTTCCTAAGGATGGTTCCAATGAAAGAACCCGCCATGTACTCCTACATAGCCTTTCACCGGTACCTTTACCAAATCAGGTTCAACACACCACCTTTACTTACTGAACACATTCTCACAATTCTGTTAATCTCCCAGATGACAGACCATACACAACTCTAAGCATAGCAGGATAAGGCACATCATGGCTCAAACAACTACCAGGTATGCTAGGTTGCAAGGTTCAACTATTTACTGTGACAAGGACAGGTCATGCAAAGGAAGTGGGTTCAACTAACGTGGCAAAAGCATTTGAACATTTGATCAAAATGGTTGCTTGACTTGTTGCTCAGAGGAGGGACAATATCCGTCGGTCGGATATTCAGTGGAATCCGGAGGAGCGGAGCCTACCGAAAGAAATGACAACAATCAATAACAATCATATGCAACACGATGATGCATGAGCATGGCATGAGGATGCAAGGTGGTTTGCTAATATAGCAAACATTTGTTAGGTTTGAAGTTGATTTGAATCAGATTCAAATATCACTTCAAACGAGGTATTCTCAAATACCATTTTAATTGATTCGACCTGATGCTCAGATCAACTTGTTTTTAACATCATGGAAATGACATGTTAAGTTGCTGGTTTGTGATTGATCAATGTTTGATCATATCATTTGAAGTGGAATTCAAATGATTTTGAAATTCCATCTCCATAGCATTTATAAAATTTAACTTATTCATTATTCTACATGTTTGGTCCCGTACCATTTTCAAACATGTTTGAAAATGACATATTCAGATTCCTTGGATTTTTCTGATACTTTTTATATATAAATTATTTTCATTGGAGTTACAGATTAATTTCTATGATTTTTAGAAGTTTTGGCATTTTTCTCGAATTCTTTTAATTCAGAAATCCACTTATTGTGTGTCATAACTACATCAGCAATGCGTCAGCAGGTCAACTGACCTGGTCAGGTCAAACCTGGCAGGTGGGGGCCACTGGTCAGCGTCTAAGGAGCTAATCCCGCGCTGACCAGTCCCTAAGTTGGTTTGACCCACTGCTAGGGCCCACTGTCAGTGGCTGCTTAGTGCTAATCCACCGGGATTAGGCCGGCCACGTTGTCCCCCGTCGGAGACTGACCGGCGGCGACCAGATCCACGGTGGATCTTCGCCGGAGACACAACAAAACGCACTGTGGTGCTTGGAATCGAGTGTCGAGAGCACTGGGATGATCCCCAGGCTCGACCTCATCCTCTACGGGCATCAGGAAGGTCTATGGGTGGTCGGAGCATGCCGGCGACGAGCCGAGGAGGCTGCCGGAGCTTGGGTTCATGGGTCTCGGGGCTAGAGTGCCGGAGAGAGAGGGGAAACATAGGGGAAATGCTCGCAAGCTCACGGTGGAGGCGAAGCTGGGCTCAGACTGCTCGGGGAGGGGCTGTAGCGGGCGATCCACCGTCGATTTGTCGGCGGCCGAAGGTTGAAGACGACGGCACTGGAGGCGTTGCAGGGCTCGGGGAGGATGGTTTCTACGTCGTGCGTGTCGGGCTCGACGTTGCAGAGAGGATGGAACACTCGGGGGGGCTTCCCTGTGGCCAGAGAGCTCGGGCTCCTCGAGCTCAAGCTTCTGACAATGCCGGCAGGAGGAGGGAGGAGAGAACCGAGAGGAGAGGGGGAATGGCGCTCGAGAACGGATAGGGACGCGCTCGTGGTAGTCATCCCCGTTGTCGCGCTGTCCTGGGGGCACCAGAGGTCGCCACGGCGAAGCATGAGGCGGAGGAGGCCGGCGTGGTCGATCTTTCCTCCGCCAGAAGGCAGACGAAGAAGACGACCCTGCCCCTAGTGGGCTGGGCCTCCCCAGGAGACAGGTAAGCTTCTTTCCATTTTTTTTCCTTTTTTGTAATTCTAATTTGCTAACTATTTTAATTTGATTTTTATTTCAGCTCCAAAATAGTTACCAAAAATATTTTGAACACACCAGAATATTTGTTGGAATATATCCAACCATTACTGAAGTTTTCAGCATTTTTGAAAACTTAAAGTTTTTGAATTCAAATTTAAAACTTGAAACCACTAGCCTTTTGCATTTATTTAAAATACCAAATGTATTAAGAAAATTGTTTTCTTCATTGCTTAATTGCTTTCAAGAATTATCAGAAAAGTTGAACTTTTCTTGAGGCCATTTTGGGTTCATTGATTGGAACAAGTTTGTAATTCCTTTGAATTTGAGAAGTGGCTAGGGTTTTTGAGTTTTTCTTCACCACTTGCTTTGTTCTTGTTGAAATTTTCTTGGATGCAATGCAAAGAAGATATGAGCACAATGCTAACTTGATTAGGGTTTCAGGGATGTGATATGGTATTTGAATCCTGAGTCAAATCCAGGTTCAACCTAAGAAATGGTAACTATATTGGCCCTGTCACATTTCATCTCCATTTTTTGATCATGCATCATAGTGTTGCATTTCCGTGAAGTAATTGTTGTTCCTTTCTTGTTTGCTGGTGTTGTTCCCTCTCGGTAGATGATGGTTCCGACGATGTGACCGTTGACATTGATAAAGACTCATTGCTATCTTCAGACGTGTCAAGCAAGCAAACCCCCTTGAGCATATTGATATAAACCCACTCTCTCGCTCCTTCTCTCTTTTACTGCATTAGGACAAACACGATTCAACTGTACATGTTATCGGTAGTTGAACCCATTCCTCTACATGACCTGATTTTGTCACAATAAATAGTTAAAACCACTTAGCATGAGTAGCAACTGCTTGAGCCTTGTTGTGCTTACTCATCCATGCTTTCTTACAATGCCTGCTATGCTTAGAGTCGTCTCGGGTCTGATCTATCTAGATGATGAATCGGAATGGTTGTGATCATGTCCTACAGTGTGAGAGTAAAAGTGTGAATTCGATTTGGTAAAGGTAGCGATGAGAGGCCATGTAGGAGTACATGGTGGGTTGTCTCATTGGGACCGTCCTTAAGAACTGAGTTCTATGTATGTTATCCAAGACAAGATACTACCACACATTGGGATACTTAATTGACCCTCTTGGTTTAATAATCGCCTAGATCTCTGTCCAGGAGTTGCAACTAGTTTCTGGTGTTTGTAGGAAAAGTGTTGGCGGCCGTGTTTAGCTCTGCCCGACGGGGTAGGCTTCTCTATGGTAGATACACAGTGGCACGGTGTACCAAGTGTTACCCGGATGGTGGGCTTGGGAACCCTGCGCACATCGTTTGGGGCCGTAGAGGAAACCTCGGCCGGACTTCCTTGCGGTTTCAGTTTCAAATAGGCGATAAACCTGGATTAGGGTCTTGTGTGGTTAACGGTCGTGGCCGACCCCCACGCCAGTGCTTCCGCTTGAAGGTTGCCGAGATGCATGACGTGCATATGGTGCTAAGTGGTGAGAGCATGTGTGAAGAAGTATACCCCTACAGGGTGAATCAATCTGTTCGAATAGCCGCGTCCTCCGATATGGACTACTTGGAAGCATTCCGTGGTACATAGACAATTTAAATGGATACTCTAAAACATGCAAAATAAGTGTGAGTGCTATGGAAGGCCTTCTCGTAGGGAGACGAGAGTGGATCCACAGTGGTGTATTGAATTGGTGAATATGTGGACTCGTTTGCGCTATCCCACCTCAAAGAAAGAACTTGTATTCGTAGTGCAGGTTAGCAAAGAGTCAAAGCTGGCTTGCTGCAATCAAACCCCACAACCCTTTCATTGGTACATGATGCATATGTAGATAGTTCTGTTGTAAGTCTTGCTAAGTACCTTTGTACTCACAGTTTCTTTAATTATGTTTTGTAGAGAATATTTAGTCTCTTTAAAAGGTTCTACGCGACGTGTTCGATGTTGACCGGAATAGCTTGGGAATCCCAGACAGAGGTCTGGCTCCTTTGGTAGGGTCGTAGTAACTTTTCAGGCTCTTCCAACCACTTTTAGTAGATGTCTGTACCCAAACATGTTGTGCTTCCGCTTGTTGTTTGTATGACTTGAGTGTCGGGTCACGGGACCCCTGTTTGTAATAACACACTATGTTGATTCTTATGAGTCCTTAATAAAAGCTTGAGTCATAGGGTTATGTTGTGATGCCATGTTGTATCTACACATATCGTGCATATTGTGTGTATGTTATGAAATGCATTATATGTGTGGGATTCGACACCTAGTTGTGTGCCTTTAGTAGTACTCCTTACAGGGAAATGCCTCTTTGTGCTTCTATCGGGCCTTGGTAGCTTGCTACTGCTCTAGACACATTGATTAACCGGCATGTATCCTTCTTTGCTGTTGTGTCTGTCCCCTCGAGGAAATGTCACGCGGTGTAATGGAGTCCTTGTAGCTTGCTACGACTCGTCTACACACGCTGTTGTTCGACACCTGCTTTGCTGGGTTATGTATGTCTATCCCTGTACGGATGTACCGCTTGGGTTTATAACTAGTCATGTAGACTCGGGTTCTTTGTCGTTTGAACGCTAGCAACATATTCATATACGTGAGCCAAAAGACGCAAACGGTCCCGACCAAGGTAAGGTGGCAGCCATGGAGTTTACCGTGCGTGAGGCCGCAAAGTGATGTGATGTGTTACAGGCTGGGTTCTTATGACACAGGATTGGGGTCCCGACAGCTTTGGTATCAGAGCTTGACTGCCTGTAGGATAACGAAGCCAAACTGGTCGATGTTGAGTCTAGCAACTCTTTAGTTATATAAGGGAATTGTTTGTGGAAGGGAACGCAAGGCTCTTTTTACTCCTTTCCTTGTGTCATTCTTATTCTGAGTCACCCTCTTCTTTACTCTACGGGGTTTAAGAACTAGGCTTTCTCATCTATTCATTAGGATGACGAGTGCTGAAGACTTATAGAAAAGTTGCTGTCTTCTTGGATCAGTGTCTTCATAGGAATTCAATGGTTATGTTGTTAGTTTCTTGCAGGTTGCATCATATTTCATGCCGTACAGCCATTATGCTGTCCGAGTTTTCCAAAGTTCCCAAATAATCTAATGCAATTGCAAATTCCTTCCTCTTATTTCCAATGTATTTGGCCAGACAAAGCACACTAATCATTGTGATGAGGTACTTTATTACCTCGACCTATTGTTGAAGTATTAGGAAACCATGTCACCTCGAAAACCACCCAATAGTCTAGATGTGCTCTATGTTTCCAGTGCGATAATTCTGGCCATCATTTTAGAAAAACATCTCGTGATGTTATTTAGTTTTTAGGTATTCTATCTCTGGGTTCTTGAATCCAAGGATCATTCTGCTCATCTATGTTGATAGTGTTGCTAGTTCCTTTAGAATGATTAGTAACCTTGTTGTAGCTCCCAAGGTTCATCGCATATCATTCTTCCAACACCATGATTCATTTTTGGCAGAAGTTATCCGTGAACTAAAGATCATAACAAGAGTGCTTGTGATGAGTTCTCTACTACATATTGTGATTCTGCCAACTTCGCCTTCTGCATGGGTTATCTGGAAGAATTATGTTGAACCCATTCGACATGCTAATCCATGCATCCACAACTCAAGAAACCATGTGCTCTTGAGTTGGCCCTATCTAGTTGTATTTTTGACCTTCATCATTGAGAGGTTAGTCAAGACTAGTTGTGCATTCCTGTTATCAATGTCTTCTATTCCTGTGGTCTGTCAAGTTATGCTATTTCCAATTGACTTGGAGAAGTAAACTCCAGTACCTCGTCCATTTCTTGGATTGGGTCAAAGTAATTGTACTCTGCAGATCAAAATGCCAATCCAGCTTTTGTTCTGTTCTATCTTGGAGTATTACCCTCTTGTTGTCAAGAATATTATGAGAATTGCACCATCTCTTATGAGCTCTTGATCTAGTGATACTTTTCGCTATCATTGTTCATTCCTCGGTTTTCGTGTTGGTTGTAACCGGAATATCGACAAGTGAACCATGATGTGTAAAATCAATACTCCTAGCAATGTTATTGCTTGGTAGCTAACGGACAATAAATTCACTCTTATGGTGATGATGATTGAGTCGTCATCCTAAGATTGACCGTGCTACCTAGTCCATGTTTCATGGTGCACTTTTCGGTCGATGGGTTAGGATTGTGTCAATCCCTCGCTCTATTGATCACATCATCTTGCCCTGAAAAGCGAGATTGTTCCCGAGCTTAATAATATAATGGTGGTTCGTGATTTTCCGAATATCTTCTCGGAAGTATTACCAGGTTGTTTCCTGACTGTTATTATAAGAGCTCGTGATCAAGTTGGTTTCTCTATAAGCCATCTTCTCCAAAAATCCGTGTTGGATACCTCGAGCTAGTTGGTTAAGCTAAACAACAACTTGAAGAGTTGGAAGATAAAAGCTTCGCCTAAACTTAGTTCATTTTAAAGGGATATCTTTCCTGTTGTGAGAGTCTTGAAGAAAGAAGATATTGTCATCGGTTGATCTGTGTGATCAATTGTTGCATATATTATCTTGTCCAATCTTGATTTGAGTATGGGCTATTGTCAAATCAAACACACAACCAAAGATTTTCGTAACGGTGTCTTACTCAGGGTTTTCCTTGAGCCTACACTATTGTATTCTTTGATCTGACCAGTGCTATTATCTTGCTCACATAGTTGTGGAAATCCATTTATATGGGTATTTTGATGAATTGTTGTTGAACCCACCGGCAACATTCTCATTTGTTCCATGATCTATGTTGGACATTAAGCTAGTGCTGGAAACTTTGTAGAAATTGTCTTCGTGTCTCGAGCACGAGGTATATGTTAGGTGTAAGAAGTGACTTCCTCTAATTCATGTGCATCTGATGCAAGTTGCCACCGTGAATTCGAGAAAAGTTAATTTGTTTCTTCGGAATCATCCCAAGTCAATCATGCAAGTGCGAAGTATTCTATAGTTTGATAGACTGATCATCATCACTCCATATGTATCTCCTAGAACACCAAGCCACTGATTGATTTGTTCAAGGAAAAGAAGTTAAGTGCCATTCCTGAAGGTACGAGACGGACTTGCACATGGCTTCATCATCCGCAATGATGGTTCCCATCCAGAACTCGGTAGTGTTTTGTTGTAAGACTTTTCATGTGGTCATGATTGTCTTGGACAGTGTGTTCACATGTGTCTTGCAATCTAGCTCATGTTTTGGAGTTGGCTTTCGTAGTTCATTTCCCGAGAATGTCAGAACGTTATCTCGTCAATTTGTGTTGCAAACTTTTTTTCGGACATGCTGAGTCTGAAGCATCGTGTCACCAACCATAGCTGAATCTCAGGCAGTTATAATGGTTGGAACTTTCCCAAGAATTATAATATTGGTCTCTATGTAACCCGGTAAAGTGATGTAATAGCAAACACACCTAGCCGGAAGGCTTGGTATTATAATATCTTGCATCAGCAACCTTAGCCATCTTCCGTGAGGTTTTTGTATGACTTATTTTGGAAGTTGTTCCTCATGGACCCCATTTAAGCCCCGAAGTCCGACCTATATTGATGTGCTAGATATAAAGCATGACCCAGAATTGGGTTGTGCTAGTACATCAAGGAGAACCTTAGAAGCGGAGTGCTAAATGTCTCTCGGTCGATCAACCAGATTTCGTTTCCTTGGCACATCTAAGGTGAAATCTGAGGAAGTGTTGTCTTCCTTTGCATCTGCATCCTCCATAAGTGTTCATCATAATAGTAAGATGTGTCACCAAGATCTTGGCACGGATGTTGGAAAACCTTGATGAATATGGAAATGCTCAAGTTCTTGAGAGCACGCTCAGACACTAGGTTATATCCTCGGTAGTAATTGGAATGTGCCTTCCGTTCGCTGAGTTGTTATATAACCCTAGTTTCTTTCCACCTGATTATGCCATTCTTTCAATTCTTTCAAACAATCAATTGAGAATTGCCTTACTATGGTATGAAGAGTTTCAATGATCTTAGGATCAAAAGTAATTCTTTTTTCCACTTAAGGGAATAAGTCTATGAGTCACCCTCCTATGGTGCCCTGTTATGGTATGAAGGGTATCATAATCCTGCTACTTTGAAACCTCGTCATCATCTGTTTTAAGGATGGATTTGTTGCCTACCAATTGAACCTCTGTTATATGTCTCATTTTCTCATCCGTGTTATGTGTGTTGTGTCTCAGCTCAAGGGACGTTCCTATGTCTTTTATGAGTTGATCTTGAGTTGCCCAATCTTCGAGAAGATCGAGTCTTGTAGAGTCTATCTGTTCGTTTGTTGTCATGTTAGATGAAGACCTCAAAGACAAAGATGCCAAGATCAACCTGATGCAATGAATCAACACCTTCAAGAAGAGCAATTGGATCGTGAAGATTCCCATAGTCTAGTCCCCTCTTCCTCTTCCCGACTACGCTTGAATCTCGGGACGAGATTCTTGTTTAGTGGGGGTGAGTTGTCACAGCCCTAGCTTTCATTTGTTTGCCAAGCATTCATGTATGCATTATAAAAAACTTTGATGTTTGAAATAGGAAGTGATCAAAACCCCAATGATTTGAAAAATTGACAACAAGGCAGTAAAAATTAATACCTTAAAAGAGACAAAGAAAATGTTCCAAATACTTGGTAAAATAGTGACATAAAATAAATTTGTCAAACCAAAATTCTAGGTCACAAGAACTTTTGAAAAAGGATTTTTGAGTTGACAAAATAGTTAATTGGAATGGAATTATTTTGATTCCTTCTATTTTAAAGTTTCAAAAATGTTGAAACTTTTATGTGGCATTGGATATTATTATCTCTGTCACATAATAACATTTTAGGGTTTTATTTTTGGTCAAACAATTTATTTTAAAACCTAAAAGCAAATGCGAGAAAGAAAACAAAGAGAGAGAGAGAGCTACCTGTCGCCTACCTGGTCGGCCCAGCCCACCAGGGGCACTCGTGTCTTCTACCTCTTGCGAGAAGGCAGAGGAGAAGCAGGGGACGGCGAGCTCACGAGAGCGCCACGCCTCCTGCGTGCCTGGCCTCCCCGCCGACTTGGTAAGTGGGATAGGCTCAGAAGAGCCGTCCCGATCTCCTCCTCTCCATTTCTCCCTCTCTTCTCTGTTCCCTCTCTTCTGTCCCCGCCATGGCCGAGCTCACTTTGAGCAGGCCGTCACCGTCCGCGCAGCTCCGGCCACCCCTCGCCTCCCTGCCGTGCTCTTCACCTCCGCCTCTACGAGCAGCCCCTGTTGACCAAGAGAATCGAACCGAAGCCCTTGAATCGAGCAGCCACCGTCGTCTTCCCCATCTCCGGTCACCAAGATCCGCTGCCAGAGAGCCCCTCCAACCTCGCCGATGCCAGGAATGCAACCCCTGTGAGCCTCCGATGCTTTCCCCTCTCTCTCCCGCTCGAAATCCCCCTCCAGAGCATCTCCCCGACGAGCTCCACTTCCGGCCGCCGCGCACGCTCGTCGCCGGCACCTCTCCCGGCCATCCTAGCCCTCTTGCTACCCCTGCGAGAACGGCCGCTTCGCCAGCGTCCCGTAGCCGCAAGCCGCGTCGCAAATGGCCCCTTATAGCGCGTTCTAGCACAACTCTGGCGAGCCTCCGCCGCGCCCGTGGTCGCCGCCGGCAAGGCTCCGGCACCCCCTGACGTGGCCAGCCTAATTAACTCACTAACCCCCTAGAGCCACTGACAGAGGGCCCCCTGGTGAGTCAAACCTCACTCAGTGCGGGTCGACATGGGATTAGCCCCTGGGTCACTGACCAGTGGACCCCACTGGTCAGGTTTGACCTCGCCCAAGCGCTGTTGACTGCTGACGCAGTGATGTCATCACAGTGACGTAGTAATAGCTTTCTTGATTTAATTTAAATCTAGGAAATTGCTAAAACTTGTAAAAATCATAGAAATTAAAATATAACTCGGATGGAAATAATTTATATATGAAAAAGGATCAGAAAAATCCAAAGAATCTGATTATGGCATTTTCATGCTGGTTTGAGAAAGTTAACAACACCAAACAGGCAAAATGATGAATAGGGTAAATTTAATAAATAGTTTGGAGTTGGAATTTGATTCCTATTTGAATTCCACTCCAATTACTATGATCAAACATTGAGCTAGCAAAACCAGTACCTCAAATTGCCATCTTCATGCATGATAAAACAAGTTATACGTGAGCATCAGGTCGAATCAATTAAATGGGTATCCGGAAAATACCTTGCTTGAAGTGGTATTTGAATCCTGATTCAAATCCAGGTTCAACCTAAGAAATGGTAGCTGTATTGGCCCTGTCACATTTCATCTCCATTTTCTGATCATGCATCATAGTGTTTCATTTCGGTGAAGTAATTGTTGTTCCTTTCTTGTTTGCCGATGTTGTTCCATCTCGGTAGACGATGGTTCCGACGATGTGATCGTTGACATCGATGAAGACTCATTTCTATCTTCAGACATGTCAGGCAAGCAAACCCCCTTGAGCATATTGATATAAACCCACTCTCTCGCTCCTGCTCTCTTTTACTGCATTAGGACAAACACGAGTCAACTGTACATGTTATCGGTAGTTCAACCCATTCCTCTGCATGACCTGATTTTGTCACAGTAAATAGTTGAAACCACTTAGCATGAGTAGCAACTGCTTGAGCCTTGTTGTGCTTACTCATCCATGCTTTCTTACAATGCCTGCTATGCTTAGAGTCGTGTCGGGTCTGATCTATCTGGATGATGAATCGGAATGGTTGTGATCTTGTCTTACAGTGTGAGAGTAAAAGTGTGAATCCGATTTGGTAAAGGTAGCGATGAGAGGCCATGTAGGAGTACATGGTGGGTTGTCTCATTGGGACCGTCCTTAAGAACTGAGTTCTGTGTATGTTATCCAAGACAAGATCCTACCACACATTGGGATACTTAATTGACCCTCTTGGCTTACTAATCGCCTAGATCTCTGTCCACAAGTTGCAACTAGTTTCTGGTGTTTGTAGGAAAAATGTTGGCGGCCGTGTTTAGCTCTGCCCGACGGGGTAGGCTTCTCTGCGGTAGATACACAGTGGCACCCGGATGGTGGGCTTGGGAACCCTGCGCACATCGTTTGGGGCCGTAGAGGAAACCTCGGCCGGACTTCCTTGCGGGTTCAGTCTAAAATAGGCGATAAACCTGGACTAGGGTCTTGTGTGGTTAACGGTCATGGCGGACACCCACGCTAGTGCTTCTGCTTGAAGGTTGCCGAGATGCATGACGTGCATATGGTGCTAAGTGGTGAGAGCATGTGTCAAGAAGTATACCCCTGCAGGGTGAATCAATCTGTTCGAATAGCCGCGTCCTCGGATATGGACTACTTGGAAGCATTACATGGTACATAGACAATTTAAATGGATACTCTAAAACATGCAAAATAAGTGTGAGTGCTATGGAAGGCCTTCTCGTAGGGAGACGAGAGTGGATCCATTGTGGTGTATTGAATTGGTGAATGTGTGGACTCGTGTGCGCTATCCCACCTCAAAGAAAGAACTTGTAGTCGTAGTACAGGTTAGCCAAGAGTCAAAGCTAGCTTGCTACAATCAAACCCCACAACCCTTTCATTGGTACATGATGCATATGTAGATAGTTCTGTTGTAAGTCTTGCTGAGTACCTTTGTACTCACAATTGCTTTAATTATGTTTTGTAGAGAAGATTTAGTCTTTTTAAAAGGTTCTACGCGACGTGTTCGATGTTGACCGGAATAGCTTGGGAATCCCAGACAGAGGTCTGGCTCCTTTGGTAGGGTCGTAGTAGCTTTTCAGGCTCTTCCAGCCACTTTTAGTAGATGTCTGTACCCAGACATGTTGTGCTTCCGCTTGTTGTTTGTATGACTTGAGTGTCAGGTCACGGGACCCCTGTTTGTAATAACACACTATGTTGATTCTTATGAGTCCTTAGTAAAAGCTTGAGTCATAGGGTTATGTTGTGATGCCATGTTGTATCTACACATATCGTGCATATTGTGTGTATGTTATGAAATGCATTATATGTGTGGGATTCGACACCTAGTTGTGTGCCTTTAGTAGTATTCTTTACAGGGAAATGCCTCTTTGTGCTTCTATCGGGCCTTGGTAGCTTGCTACTGCTCTAGACACATTGATTGACCGGCATGTATCTTTCTTTGCTGCTGTGTCTGTCCCCTCGGGGAAATGTCACGCGGTGCAATGGAGTCCTTGTAGGTTGCTACGACTCGTCTACACACGCTGTTGATCGACACCTGCTTTTCTCGGTTATGTATGCTTGTCCCTGTACGGATGTA
Source organism: Hordeum vulgare subsp. vulgare (assembly GCF_904849725.1). Classification (NCBI taxonomy): domain Eukaryota; kingdom Viridiplantae; phylum Streptophyta; class Magnoliopsida; order Poales; family Poaceae; genus Hordeum; species Hordeum vulgare. The sequence continues at coordinate 46,278,084 of NC_058524.1, forward strand.
CCGCTTGGGTTTATAACTAGTCATGTCGACCCGGGTTCTTTGTCGTTTGAACGCTAGCAACATATTCATATACGTGAGCCAAAAGACGCAAACGGTCCCGGCCAATGTAAGGTGGCAGCCGTGGAGTTTACCGTGCCTGAGGCCACAAAGTGATGTGATGTGTTACAGGCTGGGTTCTTATGACTCAGGATTGGGGTCCCGACATAGTTCTATTCATGAGCATGCAACTTATGAGAGGCAAAAGCAATCACTTTGCGCTCTTAAATTAGGACACAACCTATTCCTTGACGAGAAGCGTCATATATGACAAAATCCTTTTTAGTATCCGGAGGAGAAAGTACTTGAGCATATGTCAGTTTATCCTTGAGTGCCTGGAAGCTTTACTGACATTTATCCGTCCACTTACACTTAACAACTTTGTGAAGCAGATTCATTAAGGGCTTTGTAATATTGGAGAAGTTCTCGACGAATCAACAACAATAGCTAGCGAGTCTGAGAAAACTTCTGACTTGCTTGACATTCTTCACGGGAGTCCAGTCAAGAATAACTTGAACTCGTTCAAGGTTGACCGCAATACCATCCTTGGAGATTACATGACCAAGGTAAGTCACTTCATCGAACCAGAATTCACATTTGGAATACTTTGCATAAAGTTGGTGCTCCCGAAGCTTTTCCAGCACAAGACGAAGATGTTCGACATGTTCTTATTTATTCTTTGATTATACCAAGATATTATCCAGACAAACCATGATGAACTTTTCGAGGTAGTCCATGAAGATATAATTCATCAAATGAGAGGAGGTTTCCCATGCATTGGTTAAGCCGAAGGACATGATGGTGTACTTGTATGAACCATAGCAAGTAACGAAGGCAGTTTTTGGGATATCCTTTTCGTGAACACGGATCTGGTGGTATCCCAACCTCAAGTCGATCTTAGAGAAGACCGAGGAACCAGCAAGTTGATCACAGAGATCATTTATGTGAGGAAGAGGATACTTGTTTTGAATAGTGGCCTGATTGATTGGATGATAGTCTTGGACTAAACTATTTGTTCCATCCTTCTTCTCAACAAAGAGAGAAGGTGCAACCAGAGGAACTTGGAAGAGTAAAACCCAGGCGAAGTGAATTGTCAATTTCGTGCTTAAGTTCAAGGAATTCATGTGGTGGCATTTTATAAGGACGCTTGGCGGTAGGGGTGGTACCGGGTACCAACTCGATGAAAAACTCAACAGCTCTAGTAGGGGGAATCCCTGGAAGTTCTTCTCATAGGGCATCTTGGAATTCTCAGACAATTGCAATGTTTCCTATCCCCTCATTAGGTGACGCATTTAACGCATTAAAGGCATACAACCGCGCTTTACCATCTCGGATGAGATGAGCATGATAGCTTGCTATTTCATTTGAAGGATGTAGGAGATGGACGGTTTTGGTGGCGTAAACGATTGAAGCCGTATGAGCTTTCAACCAGTCCATTCCCGTAATGAGGTCAATATTGTAAGACTTTAGCAATATGGGAGTGGCAAGGAATTCCAATCCTTCAATTTCAATGGGAACATTAGGGCAAACCATGGAGGTTCTACATTGGCCCGCGAGGGTGTTTACCACTATCGAGATGTTCATCTCTTCGTATTTAATGCCATGCATGAATGTAAAATTTTCCAACATGAAGGAATGTGATGCTCCTATATCAAACAATACAGAAGCTGGTACTGAGTTAACGAGAAGTGTACCCATCAAGGTAGCAGGCTGGTCTTGAGCTTGACCCATTTCAATGTTGTTGGCCTGACCACGAACATAAGAAGGCTTGGTATTGTTGTTACAGTTCTGATTGTTGCCACTGCCAGTTGAGGGAAGTGCCAGCTGATTCTAATTCTGCCTACATTCTCTATCACGGGGACCTGGATGGCTACACTTGAAGCACATCCCGTCCTCAGGACGGGAAGGAGGAGCTCAGGGTGGTGGAGCTGGTAGCCTCAAGTTCCTAGGTGGTGGAGGAGGCACATGAGTTGCAGCATATGACGGTCTTGGAGTAGGAGCAGGTGCATGGTACATGTTGTAGGGAACCCAGATCTTCCTCTTCTGTGCAGATGAGCCCGAAGATGAACCCATGCCACTGTTGCGCTTGCTGCCATCATTGTATTCCTACAAGCCAGTTTCAACCTCGATGGCCTTGTTCACCAAGGTGGCAAAATTAGTATAGTACTTAACAAGGAGTGACAACTTGATGTCAGGGTGGAGGCCGTCACAGAACTTCTCCTGTCTTCAAGCATTAGTTGTAATGTTTTCTTCAGCATAGCGGGATAAGTCCAGAAATTCCCGCTGATAATCATCCACAGTCTTTTTGCCATAGAGTAGGTCACGGAACTCACGATTCTTCCGATCCATGATTTCTCGAGGAATGTAGAAGGCACGGAAAGCAGCTTGGAACTCCAGCTAGGTGATAATAGTTCCAGCATCCTGAGAACGCCTGTGACTATCCCACCATTGAGCAGCAAGACCCTTCACGAAGTAAGCTGCAAAGTTGACATAACTTTCCATGGGAATATTGGCAGACTCCAGCGCATAATTGATGTCATGGAGCCATTCATCAGCATCAAGGGGCTGAGTTGAGTTTCGGTAGATCCCAAGGTTGAGACAACAGAAGTCTTGCAGTATCACGCCTTGCTGCTGGTTCATGTTCAGCCTTGGGAGCTGGTCCATGAGCCCTTGCATAAACTAGTGGTTTAGTTCAAAACGTTGGATCATCCCAACCATATATTCAGGGGGCGGGGGTGGTGGATTGTTGGCGGCACCACTCGGGCAGCCAGCTGGTCCAACCATCCTGCTAAAATTTAACGTGGATAGTTCAGCATAGTGTAATTGGAGGGGCATGGAATCATTCATGAAGTAACAAGCATAATGAAAGGGAAATGCAATAGATACTTCATAGTAGCCAAGTTCGACATACATATCGATATATAAGTTCGATTACAGACCAACGGTTACAAGTTCGAAATGTGATGATAACCCGGACTCACTAGGCGGCACGCAGGCGCGCGGTGAAGAGATATAACGACGAAACATAGCGATAATGCTATATCAACATAGGGGACAACCACTGAAACCGTGTAACTGAGAGTGACTTTGAGCGGAGAACTTAGGGGTCAGATTCTGCATCCCGTTGTTACTCATGTACATGTACTAGTCCGAAGGGGGAGCATGATACATCTCCAACGTATCTATAATTTTTGATTGTTCCATGCTATTATATTATCCGTTTTGGATGTTTTATATGCATTAATATGTTGTTTTATATTATTTTTGGGACTAACCTATTAATCTAGATCCAAGTGCCATTTTTTGTTTTTCCTTGTTTTTGGATATTGCAGATAAGGAATATTAAACAGAGTCCAAACGGAATAAAATCTTCGGAATAATTTTTCTAGAACTAAAGAGACCTGCCAAACTTGGAGTAGGGGGCAAGGCACCTTCCGGGAGACCACAAGCCTGCAGGGTGTGACCAGGGGGGTATGCCACGCCCCCTGGCTTGTGGGTCCCCTGCAGGTCTCCTAACCCTAATTCTTGTCGTATAAATTACCAAATATTCCATTATTACCAGAACGACACCAAAAAAATTACTTTTCCGCCACCAGAAGCCTCTATTTCTGAGAGATCTAATCTGGTATCCTTTCCCGGTAATCTTCCGGAGGGGGATTCGATCAAGGAGGACATCTAAATCAACTCCATTGCTTCTCCGATGATGCATGAGTAGTTTACCACAGACCTACGGTTCCATAGCTAGTAGCTAGATGGCTTCTTCTCTGTCTTTGTTCTTCAATACCATGTTCTCCATGATATTCATGGAGATCTATCCGATGTAATACTCTTTTGCAGTGTATTTGTCGAGATCCGATGAATTGTGAGTTCATGTTTAGAATATCTATGAATACTATTTGAGTCTTTCCTGAATTCTTATATGCATGATTTCATATCTTTGTAAGTCTCTCCGAATTATTGGTTTGGTTTGGCCAACTAGATTGGTTGTACTTGCATTGGGAGAAGTGCTTAGTTTTGGATTCAATCTTGCGGTGTCCTCACCCAGTGACAAAGTAGGGGTAGCGAGGCACGTATTGTGTTGTTGCCATCAAGGATAAAAAAGATGGGGTTTTCATCATATTGCTTGAGTTTATCCCTCTACGTCATGTGATTTTACTTAATGAATTACTCTGTTCTTTACAAACTTAATACTCTAGATGCAAGCAACAGTGAGTCGATGTGTGGAGTAGTAGTAGTAGATGCAGAATCGTTTCGGTCTACTAGACACGGACATGATGCCTATATGCATAATCATTGCCTTAGACATCTTCATGACCATTCGCTTTTCTATCAATTGCTCGACAGTAATTTGTTCACCCACCGTATTATTTTCCTTCATGGGAGAAGCCTCTAGTGCAACCTATGGCCCTGATGTCAGTTGTGCTTCCCTTGCAACGGTGCCAAGAATAGTCGTGTCGACGGCACCAGGAACCCTTCAGCTGCGGCTACGCCTTAAGGGACTTCCTAGGCAAGTATGCAAAGGATTTCCCCCGTGGCCTTGGAGCCTTGTGTTGGTGTTCCCTCGAAGCGGAAAGGGTGATGTAGCACATCGGTGGTAAGTATTTCCCTCAGTTTGAGAACCAAGGTATCAATCCAGTGGAGGAGTATCACAAGATCCTACAAAAACACAAAAGCTTGCTCCCAACGCTATGAAGGGGTTGTCAATCCCTTATAGATTGTTCGCCAAGTGAGAACTGAAAGCAACAAAGTAACAAAGCAAAGTAAAAGCGGAGGTGTAAACGATCGATGTGAATAGACCCGGGGGCCGTAGTGTTTACTAGTGGCTTCTCTCATGAAAGCAAGTAGACGGTGGGTGAACAAATTACTGTCGAGCAATTGATAGAACTGCACAAAGTCGTGACGATATCTATGCAATGATTATATCTATAGGCATCACATCCAAAACAAGTAGACCGATACTTTCTGCATCTACTACTATTACTTCACACGTCGACCACTATCCGGCATGCATCTAGTGTATTAAGTCCATAAGAACAGAGTAACGCCTTAAGCAAGATGCCATGATGTAGAGGGATAATCTCAAACCAATGATAAAACCCCCATCTTTTTACCCTTGATGGCAACTACTTGATGTGTGCCTTGCTGCCCCTATTGTCACTGGGAAATGTCACCACATGGTAGAACCCAAAACCAAGCACTTCTCCCATTGCAAGAATCATAGATCTAGTTGGCCAAACAAAACCCAGGACTCAGAGAGGCTTACAAGGATATCAAATCATGCATATCAGAAATCAGCAAAGACTGAAATATATATCATAAATAATCTGATCACAAATCCACAATTCATTGGATCTCGACAAACACACCGCCAAAGAAGATTACATCAGATAGATCTCCATGAAGATCATGGAGAACTTTGTATTGAAGATCCAAGAGAGAGAAGAAGCGATCTAGCTACTAACTACGGACCCGTAGGTCCGAAGTGAACTACTCACGAGTCATTGGAGGGGCGATGATGATGATGAAGAAGCCCTCCAACTCCAAAGTCCCCTCCGGCAGGGCACCGGGAAGGGTCTCTAGACGAGATCTCACGGAAACGGAAGCTTGCGGCGGCCGAAAAGTATTTTCGTGGCTCCCCTGATTTTGTGCTGAATATTTGGGAATATATAAGCCAAGGATCAAGGTCAGGGGGCGGCCAGCGAGGCCACAAGCCCTGCCACCGCCGCCTCCCCCTGGTGGCGGAGTGGGGGCTTGTGGGCTCCCTAAAGCCCACATGGCTTGGCCCAAAGGCCCCTTGATCTTCTTCCGTTCGGGAAAAAATCATTTCGGGGTTTCTCTTCCGTTTGGACTCCATTCCAAAATCAGATCTGAAAAGTGTCAAAAACATGGAAAAAACAGGAACTGGCACTTGGCACTGAATAAATAAGTTAGTCCCAAAAAATATATAAAAGGTACATAAAACATCCAAAGAAGACAAGATAACAACGTGAAACCATCAGAAATTATAGATACGTTTGAGACGTATCAAGCATCCCCAAGCTTAACTCCTGCTCGTCCTCGAGTAGGGAAGTGATAAAGAATGAATTTTTGATGCTTTCATGCTACATAGCATAGGTGTCCTTTGTAATTCCTCTTATGTGACGTGAATGTTCAGATCCATTAGATTCAAAACAATAGTTTGCTATTGACGTGGAAACAATAATAAGTCAAGCAAACTAGCAAGGTAATCATGAACTTTCAAAATAACAAGGCCAAAAGAAAGTTATCCCTACAAAAGCATATAGTCTGGCTATGCTCTATCATCATTGCACAACGAATTTAAATCATGCACAACCCCGGTATTGGCCAAGTAATTGTTTCACACCTTTAATTTCTCAAACCTTTTCAACTCTCACGCAATACATGAGCGTGACCATGGTTATAGCACTATAGATGGTGTGGAATGTGGTGGAGGTTGGAAGAAAAAAAAGGAGAAGATAGTCACATTAACTAGGCATATCAATGAGCTGTGGAGATGCTCATCAATAGATATCAATGTGAGTGAGTAGGGATTGGCATACAAATGATTTACTAGAGCTACAAGTAAGTGAAAGCTCTTAAAGAAAACTAGTGGGTGTGCATCCAACTTGCTTGCTCACGAAGACCTAAGGCAATTTTGAGGAAGCCTATCATTGGAATATACAAGCCCAGTTATATAATGAAAATTTCCCACTAGCTATATGGTGGTGACAAAACGAGAGACTCTCAATCATGAAGATCATGGTGCTTAATATGCACAAGTGTGGAAAAAGTGGTACGTAGCATTGTCCCTTCTCTCTTTTTCTATCATTTTTTTTTCGTGGGCTCTTTGGCATCTTTTTTTTTGGTGGGCTTCTTTGGCCTCTTTTATTTCCTCACATGGGACAATGCTCCATTAATGATGATCATCACACTTTCAACTCAAAACTTAGAGTAACGATGACTCTATATGGAATGCCTTCGGTAGTGTACCGTGGCAATGATCTAGCATGGCATAGACATCAATGGAAACATCATGCTAGCTATCTTACGATCATGCAATGGCAATGTAAACGTGGTGGCACATGTCATGGTGGTAGTTGCATGGCAATATATTTCGGAATGACTTTGAAAAAGCCATAGTAGGTAGGTATGGTGGCTGTTTGGAGGGAGGCTAATGGTGGGTTTTGTGCACCGGCTAAAGTTGCACAACACTAAAAAGATAGTGATGGTGGATGGTGAAAGTGCATCTAAACCATGGACTCAACATTAGTCATGAAGAACTCATATATTTGTTGCAAAAGTTTTATTAGCAAACGAAACAAAGAATTCAACGCATACTCCTAGGGGAAGGGTTGTTAGGTATAAACCATCGCGCGATCCCGACCGCCACACAAAGGATGACAATCAATATACTAATCATGCTCAGATTTCATCACATAGCGGTTCACCATACGTGCATGCTACGGGAATGATGGCTGCTATGTATCCCTTGCAACGGCTCCAGAAATAGTTGTGTCGACGGCACCAGGAATCCTTCAGCTAAGGCTATGCCTTAAGGGACTTCCTAGGCAAGTATGCAAAGGATTTCCCCCGCGGCCTTGGAGCCTTGCGTTGGTGTTCCCTCGAAGCGGAAAGGATGATGTAGCACAGCGACGGTAAGTATTTCCCTTAGTTTGAGAACCAAGGTATCAATCCGGCGGAAGAGTATCTCAAGATCCTGCACAAACACGAAAAGCTTCCACCCAACGCTATGAATGTGTTTTCAATCCCTTATAGATTGTTTGCCAAGTGAGAACTGAAAGCAACAAAGTAACAAAGCAAAGTAAAAGCGAAGTTGTAAACGATGGATGTGAATAGACCCGGGGGCCGTAGTGTTTACTAGTGGCTTCTCTCATGAAAGCAAGTAGACGGTGGGTGAACAAATTACTGTCGAGCAATTGATAGAACTTTGAAGAATCGTGACGATATCTATGCAATGATTATTTCTATAGGCATCACGTCCGAAACAAGTAGACCGATACTTTCTGCATCTACAACTATTACTCCACACGTCGACCGCTATGCAGCATGCATCTAGTGTATTAAGTCCATAAGAACAGAGTAACGCCTTAAGCAAGATGACATAATGTCGAGGGATAATCTCAAACCAATGATAAAACCCCATCTTTTTACCCTTGATGGCAACTGCTTGATGTGTGCCTTGCTGCCCCTATTGTCAATGGGAAAGGTCACCACATGGCAGAACCCAAAACCAAGCACTTCTCCCATTGCAAGAATCATAGATCTAGTTGGCCAAACAAAACACAAGACTCGGAGAGACTTACAAGGATATCAAATCATGCATATAAGAAATCAGCAAAGAGTCAAATATATATCATAGATAATATAATCGCAAGTCCACAATTCATCGGATCTCGACAAAGACACCGCCAAAGAAGATTACATCGGATAGATCTTCATGAAGATCATGGAGAACTTTGTATTGAAGATCCAAGAGAGAGAAGAAGCCATCTAGCTACTAACTCCGGACCCGTAGGTCTGAAGTGAACTACTCACGAGTCATTGGAGGGGCGATGATGATGATGAAGAAGCCCTCCACCTCCAAAGTCCCCTCCAGCAGGGTGCCGGGAAGGGTCTCCAGATGAGATCTCGCGGAAACGGAAGCTTGCGGCGGCGGAAAAGTATTTTCGAGGCTCACCTGATTTTTTGCGGAATATTTGGGAATATATAGGCGCAAGGCCTAGGTCAGGGGGCGTCCAGGGAGGCCACAAGCCTGCCCACCGCCGCCCCCTGGTGGCGGAGTGGGGGCTTGTGGGCTCCCTGGAGCCCACCTGGCTTGGCCCAAAATCCCCGTGGACTTCTTCCGTTCGGGAAAAAATCATTTTGGGGTTTTTCTTCCGTTTGGACTCCGTTCCAAAATCAGATCTAAGAAGAGTCAAAAACACGGAAAAACAGGAACTGGCACCTGGCACTGAATCAATAAGTTAGTCCCAAAAAAGATATAAAAAGGTACATAAAACATACAAAGAAGGCAAGATAACAACGTGAAACCATCAAAAATTATAGATACGTTTGAGACGTATCAGGGAATCACTAACTTCAACACAAGTATTTCTAGATCTACAACACCTTACTAGCATGACTTCAATATCACCATAACCACAACTCAAAACTAATTCAGATGAATCAAACTTCTCTAACTATTCAATGCACATGAAGGTGGAATTTTTCGTATCCCTTTGAATAACTACCCCATTTGAGACTACTTTCAAAGCATAGATCAACTACCAAGCCACGCACCGCTCCACTCTAAAAGATATAAGTGAAGAAATAGAGCAAAAGTATCTAGCTCAAAAGATATAAGTGAAGCACATGTGAGCTGAATTGTCTACCAAACGATATAAGTGACGCTCGACAAAATCACGGTGAGTGCATGTCTCTCTCTCTAGGTGTGCAGCAAGGATGATTGTGACACAACAAAAATAAAATACTCCTACAATACAAGACGCTCCAAGCAAAAACACATAACATGTGGTGAATAAAAATATAGCCCCAAGTAACGTTACCGATGGATTGAAGACGAGAGAGAGGGGATGCCTTCCCGGGGCATCCCCAAGCTTATGCGTTTACGACATCCTTGAATCTCTTGGGGTGCCTTGGGCATCCCAAATCTTGAGATCTTGCCACTCTTTATCTCTTTGTCCATAAAATTTCACCCAAAACTTGAAAACTTCACAACATGAAACTTAAATAGAAACTCGTGATAACATTAGTACAAGAAAGCAAACGACCACCACTTCCTTAGGTACTGTAGCAAACTTAAATTCTACTTGTGCTGATGTTGGGTTACTGTACTTTCAATCTTCCATGGCTAATACCCCCCGATACTATCCATAGTTTCATCAAAATAAGCAACCAACACAACAAAAAACAGAATTTGTTAACAGCAGACCAGTCTGTAGCAATCTGTATATTTCGTATACCTGTGGTATTTCAAAAATTCTGAACAATTACGACAGCCCGAAGAATTTGCGTAGCAATCAGAAGCAAAAAGAATCAACTTAAAAGCTCTTACAGAAAAAAAGAAATGAAAATTCTTTTCGTGAGCAGAAAGTTTCTGTCTTTTCCACCATGACCAAACGATCATCCCCAAGACTAATCATAACAGTTTTGCTTGGCACAAACGCAAAAAGAAACACAAAAAAAACAATCGTAACAGAATTATGAAAGTGTGGAAAACACAAAACAAAAAGAAAAAGGATAGATTCGTTGGGTTGCCTCCCAACAAGTGCTTTTGGTTAACGCCCTTAGCTAGGCGAAAAGTGATGGAATCACGTATAGTCATCTTTGGTGCTCAAACCATAGGTAGCCCTCGTCATAGATTCATAAGGTAATCTTATTTTGTTTCTAGGAAAGTGCTCCATGCCCTTCTTTAAAGTAAATTGAAATCTAATATTCCCTTCCTTCATATCGATGATAGCACCAATAGTCCTTAGGAAAGGTCTACCAAGAATAATGGGACATGAAGGATTGCAGTCTATGTCAAGTACAATGAAATCCACGTGTACATAGTTCTTATTTTCAACAATAAGAACATCATTGATCCTTCCCATGGGTTTCTTGATAGTAGAATCCGCAAGATGCAAATTAAGAGAACACTCTTCAATCTCATGAAAACCAAGCATATCACATAAAGACTTTGGAATCGCGGAAAAACTAGCACCCAAATCACACAAAGCATTGCACTCATAGTTATTGATCTTGATTTTGATAGTAGGTTCCCACTCATCATGAAGTTTTCTACGTATAGAGACTTCTAGTTCGAGCTTCTCTTCAAGAGATTTCATCATAGCATCTACGATATGCGCGGTAAAGGCTTTGCTTTGGCTATAAGCATGTGGAGAGTTTGCAATGGATTGCATCAAAGAAATGCATTCAAACAAGGAGCAATTATCATAATTGAATTCCTTGAAATCCAAAGTGTGAGTTTCATTACTACCCAAAATTTTGACATCTTCTACTCCACTCTCCACACCTTTATCATCAGGATAGGTGGTCTCCGGATCATTGGGGCGTTTTTCAACCAAAGTGGATTCATATCCAGCCCCTCCATAAGTAGGTTTGACACGTGAAAAAAAAGATGCAAGAGGAGACACACCAAGCACTTTAAGATCTTCGTGATTTCCATCACTGGAACACACCCTTTTAAACCATTCATGTCTAGCGCGAATTTGGGCGGTTCTTTCTTTGCTCTCATTCGTGGAGATGCGCATACCTTTCAAAGTTTCATCCAAGTTGACCTTGGGAGGAGCGCATCTAACTTTCAAAGCATCAATATCACAAGACATCCTATCAATGCTTTTCGCCAAATCGTCTATTTTGAGTAGTTTTTCCTCTGTGGACGCATTGAAAATCTTTTGAGAGTTGATGAACTCTTTGATATTACTCTCTAGATCAGAGGGTAATTTGTTGTGATTTCCATAAGTGTTGCCGTAGGAATTGCCATAATTGTTAGAGGAGTTACTAGGAAAAGGCCTAGGAACATAGTTTCCTCTAAAAGCATTATTGTTGCCAAAATTGTTCCTACCAACAAAATTCACGTCCAAACTAGCGTTGCTACTCTCAATCAAAGAAGATAGAGGCATGTCATTAAGATCTACGGTAGCGTTTCTACTAGCAACCAAATTCATCAAGTCGTCCAACTTAGCAGTAAGCGAGTTAATTTCTTCTATAGCATGCACCTTTTTGCTAGCAAGCGACCTTTCAGTGTGCCACTGAGAGTAGTTGGTCATGATATTGTCTAGGAGTTTTGTAGCGTCTCCTAACGTGATTTCCATGAACGTTCCACCTGAGGCGGAGTCCAAGATATTGCGAGAAGCGAAATTCAAGCCAGCGTAAAAGATTTGTATAATCATCCACAAACTCAAGCCATGAGCGGGACAATTTCTAATCATAAGCTTCATCCTCTCCCAAGATTGTGCAACGTGTTCATGATCAAGTTGCTTGAAATTCATGATATTTTTACGTAAGGAGATGATCTTAGCCAGCGGAAAATACTTGGATATGTAAGCATCTTTGCACTTATCCCAAGAATCGATACTATTTTTAGGCAAAGAAGAAAACCAAGTTTTTGCGCGATCTCGCAACAAGAAAGGAAAAAGTTTCAACTTAATAACGTCATTATCCACATCTCTTTTCTTTTGCATATCACAAAGCTCAATGAAGGTATTGAGATGGGATGCGGCATCTTCACTAGGAAGGCCAGAGAATTGCTCTTTCATAACAAGATTCAGAAAAGCTGCGTTGATTTCATACGATTCCGCACTAATGGCGGGAGCCATCGGAGTACTAATAAAATCATTATTATTAGTGCTCGAGAAGTCGCAAAGTTTGGTGTTTTCAGCCATGATGACTTCAACAAACAAACAAGCACACAAGCAAGCGAGAAAACCGGCAAAGGGAAACGACAAAGGCAAAAGAAAACAGTGAAGGAGAAAGGCAAATGAAAACGGCAAATGTGAAGTGGGGGAGAGGAAAACGACAGGAAACCGGCAACAAAAGTAAATGCAAGAGAAGAGTTTGTGAGACCTACTTGGATAGATCTTGATTTCTCCTCCCCAGCAACGACGCCAGAAATACTTCTGATGTCAGTTGTTCTTCCCTTGCAACAGCGCCAAGAATAGTCATGTTGACGGCACCAGGAATCCTTCAGCTGCGGCTACGCCTTAAGGGACTTCCTAGGCAAGTATGCAAAGGATTTCTTCGAGGGGTTGCGTTGGTGTTCCCTCAAAGCGGAAAGGGTGATGTAGCACAGCGGTGGTAAGTATTTCCCTCAGTTTGAGAACCAAGTTATCAATCCAGTGGAGGAGTATCACAAGATCCTGCACAAACACAAAAGCTTTCTCCCAACGCTATGAAGGGGTTGTCAATCACTTATAGATTGTTCGCCAAGTGAGAACTGAAAGCAACAAAGTAACAAAGCAAAGTAAAAGCGGAGGTGTAAACGATGGATGTGAATAGACCCGGTGGCCGTAATGTTTACTAGTGGCTTCTCTCATGAAAGAAAGTAGACGGTGGGAGAACAAATTACTATCGAGCAATTGATAGAATCACGCAAAGTCGTGACAATATCTATGCAATGATAATATCTATAGGCATCATGTCCAAAACAAGTAGACCGATACTTTCTGCATCTACTACTATTACTCCACATGTCGACCACTCTCCAGCATGCATCTAGTGTATTAAGTCCATAAGAACAGAGTAACTCCTTAAGCAAGATGACATGATGTAGAGGGACAATCTCAAACCAATGATAAAAACCCCATCTTTTTACCCTTGATGGCAACTACTTGATGTGTGCCTTGCTGCCCCTACTGTCACTGGGAAAGGTCACCACATGGTAGAACCCAAAACCAAGCACTTCTCCCATTGCAAGAATCATAGATCTAGTTGGCCAAACAAAACCCAGGACTCGGAGAGACTTACAAGGATATCAAATCATGCATATAAGAAATCAGCAAAGACCGAAATATATATGATAGATAATCTGATCACAAATCCACAATTCATCGGATCTCGACAAACACACCACAAAGAAGATTACATCGGATAGATCTCCATGAAGATCATGGAGAACTTTGTATTGAAGATCCAAGAGAGAGAAGAAGCCATCTAGCTACTAACTACGGACCCGTAGGTCTGAAGTGAACTACTCACGAGTCATTGGAGGGGCGATGATGATGATGAAGAAGCCCTCCAACTCCAAAGTCCCCTTCGGCAGGGTGCCGGGAAGGGTCTCCAGATGAGATCTCGCGGAAGCGGAAGCGGAAGCTTGCTGCGGCGGAAAAGTACTTTCGAGGCTCCCCTGATTTTTTGCTGAATATTTGGGAATATATAGGCCAAGGATCGATGTCAGGGGGCGGCCAGGGAGGCCACAAGCCCTGCCACTGCCGCCTCACCCTGGTGGCGGAGTGGGGCTTGTGGGCTCCCTGGAGCCCACCTGGCTTGGCCCAAAGGCCAACTGATCTTCTTCCATTCGGGAAAAATCATTTTGGGGTTTTTCTTCCGTTTGGACTCCGTTCCAAAATCAGATCTGAAAAGAGTCAAAAACACAGAAAAAATAGGAACTGGCACTTGGCACTGAATTAATAAGTTAGTCCCAAAAGAGATATAAACGGTACATAAAACATCCAAAGAAGACAAGATAACATCGTGAAACCGTCAAAAATTATAGATACGTTTGAGACGTATCAGGCCCCGAGGTCTATTTTGCACATTATATTTTCAGTCTATAAACCAAAAATACCAAAAACATATTGCTGCTATTTATTTACTATTTATTTACTTTTAGTTCTCTCAATCTTTTATACCTATTTCTATCAGATCTCATCCTTGCAAATAACCGTGAAGGGATTGACAACCCCTTTGTTGCGTTGGGTGCAAGTGTTTGATTATTTGTGTAGGTGGTAATATTGGGGACTTACTTGTTCCTCCTACCGGATTGATACCTTGATTCTCAACAAACTAAGGGAAATACTTATCTACTTTGCTGCATCACCCTTTCCTCTTCAAGGGAAAACTAACGCAAGCTCAAGAAGTAACCAAGCGCAGGTCCTCACAAAGGAGTACGATCTCCAACAACAGATCACTCAAGGCCTGGTGGTAACTTTGTTCTGTGCGGGTAGAGGATGTACTCAGGATGGATCCTTGCACTAACTGCTGGTAGCAACTATGTCATCCTGTCGTAAAGATGGGTATGTGATACGTGTCAATGTATCTATAATGTTTGATTGTTCCATGCTATTATATTATCTATTTTGGATGTTTTATATGCATTAATATGCCATTTTATATTATTTTTGGGACTAACGTATGAATATAGAGCCTAGAGCGAGTTTCTGTTTTTCCTTGTTTCTGGATATAGCAGATACGGAATATTAAATGGAGTCCAAATGGAATATCTCCAGAATGTTTTTTCTTGGACCAGAAGAAACCTGCCAGACTTGCTGCATCTACTACTATTACCTTATGAATCCATTATGAGAGCTACTTATGGATTGCATATCAAAGATGACAATACCTAGATCTATTGCATTATGCCCAGCTAGGGGCGTTAAAAAATAGCGCTTGTTGGGAGGCAACCCAATTTTATTTTTATGTTTTTGTTTTTTCTTCTGTTTTTGGGTGTTTAACACATTATTACCTCTATAATAATTGTGTTTTCTTGTTTCAATTAGTGTTTGAGCCAAGTAAGACCTTTGGGATGGTCTACGGTGTTTATGATTTGATTTTCCTGAAAAAATAGAAACTTTCGCTCTCAGTCCAGGAATTTTATAAATTCACTAGAACATGCTTTTGATCTGAATTTTTTACACAAGATTTAGATATAAATTTCCCAGATCTATACCTATACTAATTAGAGACTCCCAAGAAATTACCTCATTAATTAGAATTTACGAGCCATTAATCCGGTCGGTCCGAGTTATAACGGTCTAGATTAACCCATGTATTTTCCAGCTTAAACCATTATATACCACATTAATTAGAATTTACAAGCCGTTAAATCGGTGGGACCGAGTTACAACGGCTTAGATTAACCCATGTATTTTCCATCTTAAACCATTATATATTTCAAATTATAGTTGGAAAGATAGCCATCTATGCCATCACGTTATTTAGAGGTAGCTAGACCTCAGATTAATATCTACTTCGTCCACTTCAAACTAATTCACAGTTTCGTAAAAAATACACTTCAAAGAAAAGATCGCTGGCTAACACAATATAACAGATTGCATGGTGCACGCTCCTTTTTAGTCGGAGGTTGGTGCAATCCCTGCAGTGAGAAACATGTTTTTCTCATAATAATAAAATAAAAAATAAAGCGTCTGGTCAAGTTATTTTTCTCTGTTCTTTTGATATACGTAGATCCATGGTTTCTTCTTGCTTCTCAAGGTGACCCCAGGCTCCCATCTCTCCTTCCTCGAGCGGTCAAGCGCTTATCCAATTATTTGCCACCTCGGTCAATCACTTATTCCATTCATGACCGTCTCCTTCGATCTACGAGGAATCAGTATCGTCTTATTTTGTGTCCCTAGGTGGTTCCCAGGCATCTAGGATTTTTCATGTGCGTCTATCTCCTTCTAATTGACTTTCCGGCTTCTCCTGCAAATTTTTAGGTTATTCTCGCAATCGAATTGCCAGGTACTCCTTGATCTCCCTGATGAGAGAGGGCCGCAGTGGTGGTCTAAGACTTCCACCTTATAATCATTGTCGCTGGTTTGTTTGTCCATGTGAGCACCGGTGGCTTCTTGAGGCCGAAGAGCTGGAGCTGTTCACTAGATGAAAACGACAAGAGACACTAGACATCTGGATGAAAGAAGGTGATTCTTAGTGTACATGATGGTTGACTGCTAGCTTGATGCATGCCAATTTTAATTTGGTGTTTTTCAGGTTTAGAAATCCGCATACATGATATTCTAAAATATCTATATTAACATCACCTGCATCGGAAGTTTCCATCGTGGTGGGAGGGGGAAAATATGGTATGCATACTGCAGAAGAAAGATGATAGCGATGCCATACATCTAACTAAAGACTGTGATTCAAAAAGTACATATGCTGGTGGATTGCTGGTTTGATGCTACTATTAATTTGATGTGTTCTCCAGACTTAAAAATCCCCATACAGGATTGATCTAAAATCTGAGTATTGTCATCATCTGTATAGGAAGTTATAGTGGCGCTCGAGGACTAGCATACGGTGTATATGGTGCTGAAGAAAGCGCAGAAAAAAACATCTTGACGCAGAAGAAGGACATGGAGAAGATGATGCCCATGAAAGGTGAAAATAGGGAAGTAAAACATCATTGATTTCTTGTGGTTCATGTGAAAGCAGGTTTACCAAGAGGTGGATTCAGAAGATAACAACAGGTCAACATCGTAAGAGGTATGATACGGCGTGATGTGGTTACTTGGAGATATATTTGTACAATAACCTACACGCATACAGCTGGCTACAATAAGAGATTGGGAAAGAGTTAATATTAGACACTCAAGACTCAATTCCGGTACGTGAAGGAAAATTGCAGAAGAAATTTCTGTAAGGCAACAACCCAATAGATTGTATAAATACATGGATACATGCAAATGATGATGGACACAGTATCATGTCAGATCCAGAATTAATTAAATGTGTGTTTCACATTAAATTTCCAGTTCTTAACTTAACCAATCTGCTATCTGCTATCTACTTTATTTGAGGCATGTGCGATCTCTGGATCAAAGAGCTGCTACAGGAGGGTTTCCCTCTAACTAATCATTACCAAAGTCATGGCTTCCCGGGCCAGTCAATGTACATGCTTCTGTTTTCCTATCTGACAAATCTTTTGACACATGCATGGCTGGCTAAGGGAAGATGGAGACTCGACACCTAGGAGAATCATGAATTCTGGTGGCGGCGAAGGCTTTAAACAAAATAAAGGAGGAAAAGATGAGAAGACAGAGGTCACGATGAAAGAGTTCTAGATGTGGGGCGAGACTGTGAGCAAGAAAATGCAGCGAGGCATAGGGCAAGAAGAGGGATCAAAGGGCCAAGAGTTATGTATCTGGCGCTTGGAACTCATGTTTAGAGCATGGACTGAATTATTGGTTCATTGTTTTAAATGTTTTTGCAAAAAACTCCATGTGCCTTGATTCACCGAATTGAATACAATTATAGTTCTTAAATGGTTTATTATGCATGGGAAGAGTTTTTCCAGTCCAAACGGTAAGAAAATAGGAGCAACCGATGGTTCATATCGTTTCTACATATTTCCTATGCCATCCTCAATAAATATTTGGTACCATCTCCCTCCGCTATTTCCAACCATGTAATACTGAAAACAACGCCTTTCCTACTGATGCTATTTTATGGCTGAGCTTGCTCATTTCAGATCATGCATATATATAAAAGGCCCTAATTTTATTTGTAGATTGTATTTTCTATATTTAGGGAAAACTTTAATCATTTTTATGGATGAACTTATGAAGTTAGAGAATGTTTATTCCAGTGTGTAACTTGCTTTTCCAACTAAATAATTTAGAATTAGTGATTAGCACAAAATTGAATTTGCAATATATAGTAAAAAGCATAAGATAATACCACTTATCTCTATAACCAAATTTATATGTAAGAATATTGTACAAGCATTAATTATTAACAAATATTATTTAGACTTTTTCGACAAGAATATTATGCAATCTCATTAAATTATATCAAACATATACCGTCTATTACTATATTACACTACTGTTATTAATAGTTTTCTTGAATTTTAACTATCCCACACCGCATGAAATAATAGTTGGAAACTACTAAAGTTTACTATTAAAGAAAACTCAAAACAATGTTTTTCAATAAGAACGTCTATATAGATATACTGCAACAATTGACAGAGAAGACACAAGAAGGAACTTAATTAATTAGTTTAAGTATTATAAAATATAAATAAGTACAGACCATGACATTTCAAACAAATTATGGAACACCATAACTCTTAAATGAGAATGGAAATTGGTGTCCAATTGTTACATGAAAATTTAAAGCAAAATAATCAGCATAAGATATTTCTATATTAAGTTACAATACAAAATAAAATTTGTAATTATTGTTCTAATTATGGAAACTAACAATTAATGATATTGTATAGAGCCAATATTGTATTGTTTCTAACTATTTCAGAAGTTATGTAATGTTTATAACACATATGTGCAAGTACAATTTTGAAATTCTTAATATGTATATAAGAACTAAATATGTGTATAGTTGTATCATTAGTTTTTCATGTGCTTTAGCACTTCTATTTTATAGGTGGCAAGTCATAACACACAAAACTACTGTTTAATTCCATTATCATAGAAAATTGTATTCATGCTAGACCGTGCGAATGCACGGGTTGGCGACTAGTCTTCCTAATGTTTCAAAAAAAAATTGGAGTTACAGAAGTGTTCGAAGCATATAGATTGCTACGGACTGTTCTGTTTTCGTTCTGTTGTTTGCTTATTTCGATGTATCTATGGGTTGTATCGGGGGGTATGAACCATGGAGAAGTTGGATTACAGCAAATATTACACAAATATAAATAAAGAATGAGTTCACAACAGTACCGAAAGTGTTGATTCATTTTTCCTATACTAACGAATCTCATGAGTTTTCTGTTGAGTTTTGTGTTGTGAAGTTTTCAAGTTTTGGGTAAAGATTTGATGGACTATGGAATAAGGAATGGCAAGAGCCTAAGCTTAGGGATGACCAAGGCACCCCAAGACATATTCAAGGATACCAAAGAGCCTAAGCTTGGGGATGCCCCGGAAGCATCCCCTCTTTCGTCTTCAATCCATCGGTAAATTTACTTGAGACTATATTTTTATTCACCACATGATATCTGTTTTCTTGGAGCGTCTTATACGATATGAGTCTTTTCTTTTTAGTTTTCCACAATCATCCTTGCTGCACACATCTTTTGGGAGAGACTCACTGAATCGTGAATTTATTAGAATACTCTATGTGCTTCACTTATATCTTTTGAGCTAGACAATGTTCGTCTAGTGCTTCACTTATATCTTTTTAGAGCACGACGATGTTTTATTTTGTAAGAAATTACTAAACTCTCGTACCTCACTTATATTATTTTTAAATTCTTAAAACATCATGGTAATTGATTTAGGTTATGAATTTAGTCCTAATATAATAAGCATCCAAGAGGGAGATAATAAAAAGGTTCATATTGAGTGCATTGTATACGATGAGAAGTTTGATTCTTTGCATATAGTTTTGAGATATGAAGATGGTAATATGAGAGTCATGCTAGTAAGTAATTGTGAATTGGAAGAAATACTTGTGTTAAAGCTTGTGATTCCCGTAGCTTGCATGTATGGTGAATCGTTATGTGATGAAGTCGGATCATGATTTGTTTAATGATTGTCAATCTTTGTGTGAGAGTCAGGATCGTGCGATGGTTTACTCCTACCAACCCTTCCCCTAGGATCATGCGTATAGTACTTTTCTTTTATAACTAATATTTTTTTAATAAGTATGTGAGTTCTTTATGACTAATGTTGAGTCCATGGATTATATGCACTCTCACCCTTCCATTATTGCTAGCCTCTCTAGTATCGCGCAACTTTCGTGAGTGCATTAAACAAACCATGCTCAAAACAACCACCATCTATTTTCCTCAAAACATCCACCCTACTTACCTGTTATGGTATTTCCATAGCAATTCCGAGATATATTGCCATGCAAATTTCACCATTCCGTTTTTATGACACGTATCATCATTGTCATATTGCCTTGCATGATTGTAAGATAGCAAGCAAGTCATTGCTACGCTAGATCATTGCACATCCTGGTACACCGCCAGAGGCATGCATATAGAGTCACATTTTGTTCTAGGAATTGAGTTGTAATTTTTGAGTTGTAAGTAAATAAAAGTGTGATGGTTTGCATTATTAGACCATTGTCCCATGTGAGAAAAGAATGATGGAAACTATGACTCCCTCACAAGTTGGGATGAGTATTCGGACTTTACAAAAAATAAAAGAGGCCAGGGAAGCCCTTAAAACAATAAACGAGGCCAAATATACCCACATAAAAAAAGAGAAAAAATTGAGACAAAGAGAGAAGGGACAATGCTACTATCTTTTTCCACACTTGTGCTTCAGTGTAGCACCATGATCTTCATGATAGAGAGTCTCCTATTTTGTCACTTTCATATAATAGTTGTAACTTTTCATTACAAGAACTTGGCTTGTATATTCCAATGATGGGCTTCCTCAAATTTCCCTAGGTCTTCGTGACCAAGCGAGTTGGATGCACACCCACTTAGTTTCTTTTTGAGCTTTCATACACTTCTAGCTCTAGTATATCCGTTGCATGGCAATCCCTACTCACTCACATTGATACCTATTGATGGGCATCTCCATAGCCCGTTGATACGCCTAGTTGATGAGAGACCATATTCTACTTTTTCTTTGCAACCTCCATAATATTATATTCCACCTATAGTGCTATACCCATGGCTCACGCTCATCTATTGCGTGAGAGTTCAAAAGCTTTGAGAACATAAAAAGTGTGAAACAATTGCTTCAATTTCATCAGGGTTGTGCATGATTTAGATACTTTGTGTGGTGAAGATGGAGCATAGCCAGACTATATGATTTTGTAGGGATAACTTTATAAGGCCATGTTATTTCAAAAATACACAATTGCCTTGTTGGTATACTTGAAGTATTACTGTTTTATCTCAACATTAGACTTTTGTTTTCAATCTTATGGATCTGAACATTCATGCCACAATAAAGAATATTACATGGATAAATATGTTAGGTAGCATTCCACATCAAATAATATTACATGGATAAATACTTTGCCACCGCTGGAAGCCTCTATTTTCGAGAGATCCAATCTGGGAGCCATTTTCGGTAATCTGCCGGAGGGGGATCCGATCATGGAGGGCATCTACATCAACTCCATTGCTCCTCCGATGATGCGTGAGTAGTTTACCATAGAACTACGGGTTCATAGCTAGTAGCTAGATGGCTTCTTCTCTTTCTTCGATCTGCAATACCATGTTCTTCATGATTTTCATGGGGATCTACACGATGTAATACTCTTTTGCGGTGTGTTTGTCGAGATCCGATGAATTGTGGGTTTATGTTCAGATTATCTATGAATATTATTTGAATCTCCTATGAATTATTCTATGCATGATTTCATATCTTTGCAAGTCTCTTCGAGTTATTGGTTTGGTTTGGCCAACTAGATTAGTAATTCTTGCAATGGGAGAAGTGCTTAGTTTTGGGTTCAATCTTGCGGTGTCCTCACCTAGTGAAAAAGTAGGGGTAGCGAGGCACGTATCTTATTGTTGCCATCAAGGATAAAAGGATGGGGTTTTCATCATATTGCTTGAGTTTATCCCTCTACATCATGTCATCTTACTTAATGTGTTACTCTGTTCTTCATGAACTTAATACTCTGGATGCAGGTAGGAGTCGATCGATGTGTGGAGTAGTAGTAGTAGATGCAGAATCGTTTCGGTCTACTTGACACGGACGTGATTCCTATATGCATAATCATTGCCTTAGATATCTTCATGATTATTCGCTTTTCTATCAATTGCTCGACAGTAATTTGTTGACCCATCGTATTATTTTCTTTCATGAGAGAAGCCTCTAGTGAAACCTATGGCCCCCGGTTCTATTTTCCATATTATATTTTCAGATATATTTTCCATCTATAAACCAAAAATATATTGCTGCCATTTATTTACTTTTAGCTCTATCTCTATGAGATCTCATCCTTGCAAATAACCGTGAAGGGATTGACAACCCCTTTGTTGCGTTGGGTGCGAGTGTTTGATTGTTTGTGCAGGTGCTAACATTGGGGCATTGCTTGTACCTCCTACTGGATTGATACCTTGGTTATCAACAAACTGAGGGAAATACTTATCTACTTCGCTGCATCACCCTTTCCTTTTCAAGGGAAAACCAATGCAAGCTCAAAAAGTAGCAGTACGCATGGCGTACAACTCAACAGTCAGAGCTCGGAAGGCATGATCTAGCGCCTCAGTGTACTGAACCAGCACATGTGGGTCGTATCTCATAGGGGGTACGGACAGCGGTGTAGGTCGGTCGTTACGCTCTCGCACGAAGGCATTGTAGGTAGTCAGGTCAAACCCAGTCTCATCCCCAGCGGGAGCATATGGAATGTATTTGAATGCAGTCTCCTCTAGGCGAGCGTGCAATACACGGAGGCGGGTGATAGCGATATAGGCAGCATCATGAACGACCATATCAATCATCACCCCAACACCACAGAAGGTGTGCAGATCGATGATGGAGATGTCCTCCCGATCGTAGATGCGAACCCTGTTACTGCTCCTGGTTGAACTCATGGAATTCCTCGTGCATAGTGTACTCAGGGTACCAGTGATATTCCAACCTCGTCAAGAGGTCGACTAGAATGGCTGGGAACCCAGTCGCATTGACAACCATAGTCATGTGTACGAGCTGTCTTGCGGGACGCATGTGAAAAAGAAGGTTCAAGGATGTCAAATGACAGTGTGTGCAATATGTTATCAGAAGAATATCAATAGATAATCCATCTCTCTGGGTTGATGTGATTACAAGAACCTAATGTTTGAGTTATAAAAATCATTAATCCGAAAGAGAATAGAGATCAAAACCAAGAGTATAAAATAGGAGTGAAAGATACTATTACCACCCGATTGAGATGTGGGCCCGTAAGCAACACAACAATGTTAGTAAAAAAAATTCAAGTAATAGACTCAAATTCGGCCAAGGAGTTGGAAAGGGGGCTACCTACACGCAGTCGGCTCTGATACCAGCTTGTGACGCCCTGATATGTCTCCAACGTATCTATAATTTTTGATGGTTCCATGCTATTATCTTGTCAACTTTGGATGTTTTGTATGCATGAATATGCTATTTTATATCTTTTTTGGGACTAACCTATTAACTCAGTGCCAAGTGCCAGTTTTTGTTTTTCTGTGTTTTTGACCTTTTTTAGAGCAGATATTAAACGGAGTCCAAACGGAATAAAACCCGTGGAATGATTTTTTCCATAACAGAAGATACGCAGGGGACTTGAGAACTAAGGCAAAGGACCCCGGGGGAGGTCACAAGCCCCCTAGCCGCGGCCTGGGAGGCGCCTAGCAGGCTTGTGGGCCCCTCGTGGCTCCTTTGCCCTACTTATTCCGCCTATAAATTCTCTAAAAATCCAAAACTGCCAGATAGAGCCATGAAAATACTTCTCCGCCGCCGCAAGCTTCTGTCTCCATAAGATCCCATGTGAGGACCGTTCTGGTGCCCTGCCGGAGGGGGGATTTGAACACGGAGGATTCTTCATCAACACCATTACCTCTCCGATGATGCGTGAGTAGTTCACCACAGACCTTCGGGTCCATAGCTAGTAGCTAGATGGCTTCTTCTCTCTCTTGGATCTTCCATACAAAGTTCTCCATGATCTTCATGGAGATCTATCCGATGTAATCTTCTTTTGCGGTGTGTTTGTCGAGATCCGATGAATTGTGGATTTATGATCAGATTATCTATCAATGTTATTTGAGTCTCCTCTGATCTCTTATTTGTATCCTTGTAATTCTCTTTGAGTTGTGGGTTTCGTTTGGCCAACTTGATCTATAATTCTTGCAATGGGAGAAGTGCTTGGTTTTGGGTTCATACCGTGCAATGTCCTCACCCAGTGACAAAAGGGGTAGCGAGGCATGCATCGTGTTGTTGCCATCAAGGGTAAAAAGATGGGGTTTATATCTATTGCATGACTTAATCCCTCTACATCATGTCATCTTGCTTAAGGCTTTACTCTGTTTGTTATGAACTCAATACACTAGATGCATGCTGGATAGCAGTCGATGTGTGGAGTAATAGTAGTAGATGCAGACAATATCGGTCTACTTGTCTTGGACGTGATGCCTATATGTATGATAATTGCCTTAGATATCATCATGACTTTGCGCGATTCTATCAATTGCTCGACAGTAATTCGTTCACCCACCGTAATACTTCCTATCTTGAGAGAAGCCTCTAGTGAACACTATGGCCCCCTGGTCTACTTCACATCATATTTTCAGCTCTACACCTTTACTTTGTTGCACTTTCCACCTTCGGATCTCACCTTGCAATTAATCGTGAAGGGATTGACAACCCCTTTATAGCGTTGGGTGCAAGTTTGTTTGTTTTTGCGTAGGTACATTGGTGACTTGTCTTGATACTCCTACTGGATTGATACCTTGGTTCTCAAACTGAGGGAAATACTTACTGCTACTGTGCTGCATCACCCTTTCCTCTTCAAGGGAAAAACCAAGGCAAGCTCAAGAGGTAGCAAGAAGAAATTCTGGCACCGTTGCCGGGGAGTATCAAGTCAAGAATAGTCTCCCCTCAACGTGTCAATTTTTGGCGCCGGACACTATTCTAAGTGAAGCTTATCCAAGTAACTATCGCAAACTCATATCTTGCATTTTTTTTCCTTTTGCCTCTCATTTTCCTCTCCCCCACTTCTGAAAAAAAAATTGCAAAAATATTTGCCTTTTTCGTTCGCCCTTTTCTTTTGCTTGCTTTCTGTTCGCTTGTGTGCTTGTCTGTTTGCTGAAGTCACCATGACTGAAAACACAAAATTGTGTGACTTCTCGAATACTAATAATAATGATTTTATTAGTACTCCGATTGCTCCCGCCACTAGTGCGGAATTATATGAAATCAATGCTGCTTTGCTGAATCTTGTTATGAAAGAGCAATTTTCCGGCCTTCCTAGTGAAGATGTGAAAGTCCCATCTTAATACCTTCATTGAGTTATGCGATATGCAAAAGAAGAAAGATGTGGATAATGATGTGATTAAATTGAATCTATTTCCATTCTCATTACGAGATCGAGCAAAAACTTGGTTTTCATCATTACCAAAAAATATCATTCATTCTTGGAACAAGTGTAAAGATGCTTATATATCCAAGTATTTTCCACCGGCTAAGACTATCTCTCTCCGTAATGATATCATGAATTTTAAGCAACTAGATCATGAACATGTTGCACAATCTTGGGAGAGAATGAAATTGATGATTAGAAATTGTCCTGCTCATGGCTTGAGTCTTTGGATGATTATACAAATTTTCTATGCTGCTTTGAATTTTGCTTCTAAAAAATCTCTTGCATTCCGCCTCCAGTGGAACTTTCATGGAAATCACATTAGGAGAAGCCACAAAATTCCTAGACAATATCATGACAAACTATTCTCAATGGCACACTAAAAGGTCACCTACTAGTAAAAAGTGCATGCTATAGAAGAAATTAACTCTTTGAGTGCTAAGATGGATGAGTTAATGAATTTTTTTGCTAGTAAAGGTGCTCCTCTAGATTCAAATGATATGCCTTTGTCTTCCTTGATTGAGAATAGCAATGAAAGCTGGGATGTTAATTTTGTTGGTAGGAATAATTTTGGCAACAATAATGCTTATAGAGCTAACTTTATTCCTAGGCCTTTTCCTAGTAATCCCTCTAATAACTTGGCAATTCCTACAACAATGCTCATGGAAATTACAATAATTACCCTGTGATCCTGAGTGTAATATTAAAGAGTTTATCAACTCACAAAAGACTTTCAATGCGTCCATAGAAGAAAAATTGCTCAAAATTGATGACTTGGCTAGGACCGTTGATAGAATGTCTCTTGATATAGATGCTTTGAAATTGAGATGTGCTCGTCCCAAGATTAATATGGATGAAAGTTTGAAAGCTATGCGTGTTTCCATGAATGAGAGTAAAGAAAGAACCGCCCAAATTCGTGCTAGACATGAATGGCTTAAAAAGGCGTGTGCTCGTGATGAGAATCACGAAGATCTTAAAGTGCTTGGTGTGACTCCCATTGAATCCTTGTATTCTAATGTTAAACCTAATGATGACGGGGCTGGATATGAATCCACTTTGGTTGAGAAACGCCCCAATGATTCAGAGTCTATCTATCTTGATGCTAAAAGCACTAAAAGTGGAGTAGAGGATATCAAAACTTTGAGTAGTAATGAAATTACTACTTTGGATTTCAAGGAATTCAATTATGATAGTTTCTCTTTGATTGAATTTATTTCCTTAATGCAATCCATGCTAAACTCTCCACATGCTCATACCCAAAACAAGGCTTTTACTGATCATATCGTCGATGCTATGATGAAATCTCTTGAAGAGAAACTTGAGTTGGAGATATCTATTCCTAGAAAACATCATGATGAGTGGGAACCTACTATCAAAATCAAGATTAAAAACTATGAATTCAATGCTTTGTGTGATTTGAGTGCTAGTGTTTCCGCTATTCCAAAGTCTTTATGTGTTGTTCTAGGCTTCAACGAGATTGATGGTTGCTCTCTTAATTTGCATCTTGCGGATTCTACTGTTAAGAAACCTATGGGAAGGATCAATGATGTTTTTATTATTGCAAATAGGAACTATGTACCCGTAGATTTCATTGTGCTTGATATTGATTGCAATCCGACATGTCCCATCATTCTTGGTAGACCTTTCCGTAGGACTATTGGTGCTATCATCGATATGAAGGAAGGGAATATTAGATTTAAATTTCCATTAAAGAAGGGCATGAAACATTTTCCTAGAAAGAAAATAAGGTTTCCTTATGAGTCCATGATGAGGGCTACTTATGGTTTGAGCACCAAATACGATGATATTTGATTCTATCGCCTTATGCCTAGCTAAGGGCGTTAAATAATAGCGCATGTTGGGAGGCAACCCAATGAATTTATATTTGCTTTTTGCTTTCTGTTTTGTTGTTTCCACACCATAATAATTCTGTTATGATTGTGTTTTTTGTGTTTCTTTTTGTGTTTGAGCCAAGTAAAAACTTTATGACTAGTTTTGGTGATGGTTGTTTGATCTTGCTGAAAAAGAAAGAAACTTTGCGCTCACGAAATTGTTTTTAATTCCTATCCAGAAAAAGCTTTTGAGTTGATTCTTTTTGCTTCTGGTTGATATGCCAATTTCCCTAATTTTCAGAATGTTTCATAATTTTTGAGATACCAAGAGTATACGAAGTATACAGATTGCTACAGACTGGTCTGTTTTTGACAGATTCTGTTTTTTGTTGTGTTGATTGCTTATTTTGATGAAACAATGGATAGTATCGGGGCGTACTAGCCATGGAAAAGTGAGAATACAGTAATCTAACATCAATCAAATAGAAATAAAGTTTACTGCAGTACCTAAAGAGTTGGTAGTTTGTTTTCTTATGCTAATGATATCACGAGTTTTTGTTTAAGTTTCGTGTTGTGAAGTTTTGAAGTTTTGGGTGATGTTCTCATGGACAATATGATAAAGAGTGGAAAGAGATCAAGCTTGGGGATGCCCAAGGCATCCCAAGCCAAATTCAAGGACACCAAAAAACCTAAGCTTGGGGATGCCCCGGGAAGGCATCCCCTGTTTCGTCTTCAATCCATCGGTAACGTTACTTGGAGCTATATTTTTATTCACCACATGATATGTGTTTTGCTTGGAGCGTCGTGTATTATAGGAGTCTTTGATTTTTGTTTTGTCGGAATCATCCTTGCTGCACATCTTTTTGAGAGGGACATGCACTCATCGTGAATTTGCTAGAATACTCATTGAGCTTCACTTATATCTTTTGAGTTAGGCAATTTAGCTCGCATGTGCCTCACTTATATCTTTTGAGCTAGATAATTTTGCTCTAGTACTTCACTTAGATCTTTTTAGATCACGGCGGTGTCATGGTTTGAAGAAATAAAAACTATCGATCTTCACTTATATTTTTTGAGAGTGCTCTCTCTCAGTAACTTGGTAATTGGCTTGTGCTATGAAAGTAGTCCTAAAGATGATAGGCATCCAAAGAGGATATAATAAAAATTCCATATTCAAGTGCATTGATTAGTAAGAGAAGTTTGATTCCTAACAATTAAGTTTTGAGACATGGATTTGGTGATATTAGAGTTATTTAGTAGGGTGTTGTGAATCTAGAAATACTTGTGTTGAAGTTAGTGATTCCCGTAGCATGCACGTATGGTGAACCGCTATGTCAGGAAGTCAGAGCATAATTGATTTATTGATTGTCATCCTTTGTGTGGCGGTCGGGATTGCGCGATGGTTAACACCTACCAACCCTTCCCCTAGGAATATGCGTTTAGCACTTTGTTTCGATTACTAATAAAACTTTCTCAATAAGTATATGAGTTCTTCATGACTAATGTGAGTCCATGGTTTAGATTCACTTTCACCTTCCACCATTGCTAGCCTCTCTAGTGCCGTGCAACTTTCGCCGGTGCACAAACCCACCATATACCTTTCTCAGAACATCCACCATACCTACCTATTATGGCATTTTCATAAGCCATTCCGAGATATATTGCCATGCAACTCCCACCGCTCCATCTCATGACTTGTGCCGTCACTTACATATTGCCATTGCATGATCGTAAGATAGCTAGCGAGATGTTTCAACGTCATACGCCAAGCTAGATCGTTGCACATCCCGGTACACTGCCGGAGGCATTTTCTATAGAGTCATCATTGCTCTAAGTATTGAGTTGTGAGTAAATAAAAGTATGATGGTCATCATTATTAGAGCATTGTCCCATGTGAGGAAAAATGAAAAGAGGCCAAAGAGCCCAAACAAAAAAATGAGAGAAAAAGAGAGAAGGGACAATGCTACTAAACTTTTTCCACACTTGTGCTTCACAATAGCACCATGTTCTTCATGATTGAGAGTCTCTTGTTTTGACACTTCCATATACTAGTGGGAATTTTCATTATATAACTTGGCTTGTATATTCCAATGATGAACTTCGTCAAAATTTCCCTAGGTCTGCGTGAGCAAGCAAGTTGGGTGCACACCCACTAGTTCTCCTTTTGAGCTTTCACACACTTATAGCTCTAAGTGCATCCGTTGCATGGTAATCCCTACTCATTCACATTGATATCTATTGATGGGTATCTCCATTGCCCGTTGATACGCCGAGTCGATGTGACCATCTTCTCCTTTTTGCCTCACAACCTCCACCACACTCAATTCCACCTATAGTGCTATATCCATGGCTCACGCTCATGTATTGTGTGAGAGTTGAAAAAGTTTGAGAAAGTAAGAGTGCGACAACAATTACTTGGCCAATACCAGGGTTGTGCATGATTTACATTTGTTGTGTGGGGATGATGGAGCATAGCTAGACTATATGATTTTGTAGGGATAACTTTCCTTGGCCTTGTTATTTCAAAAGTTCATGATTACCTTGCAAGTTTGCTTGAAGTATTATTGTTTTCATGTCAATATTAAACTATTGTTTTGAATCTTACGAATCTGAACATTCATGTCACAAGAAAGAAGTTACAAAGGAAAAATATGTTAGGTAGCATTCCACATCAAAAATTCAGTCTTTATCACTTCCCTACTCGAGGACGAGCGGGAGTTAAGCTTGGGGATGCTTGATATGTCTCCAACGTTTCTATAATTTTTTATGGTTCCATGCTATTATCTTATCAACTTTGGATGTTTTTTACGCATGAATATGCTATTTTATATCTTTTTTGGGACTAACCTATTAACTCAGTGCCAAGTGCCAGTTTCTGTTTTTTCCATGTTTTTGCCCTTTTTCAGAGGAGAATATTAAACGGAGTCCAAACAGAATAAAACCTGCGGAATGATTTTTTCCATAACAGAAGATACACATGGGACTTGAGAACCAATGCAAAGGACCCCGGGGGAGGTCACAAGCCCCCTAGCCGCAGCCTGGGGGGCGCCTAGCAGGCTTGTGGGCCCACCATGGCTGCTTTGCCCTACTTCTTCCACCTATAAATTCTCTAAAAATCGAAAGCTGCCAGACAGAGCCACGAAAATAATTTTCTGTCACTGCAAGCTTCTGTATCTGTAATATCCAATCTGGGGACCGTTCTGGTGCCCTGTCGGAGGGGGGATTCGGACACGGTGGGCTTCTTCATCAACACCATTGCCTCTCCGATGATGCGTGAGTAGTTCACCACAGACCTTCGGGTCCATAGCTAGTACCTAGATGGCTTCTTCTCTATCTTGGATCCTCAATACAAAGTTCTCCATGATCTTCATGGAGATCTATCCGATGTAATCTTATTTTGCGGTGTGTTTCTCGAGATCCGATGAATTGTGGATTTATGATCAGATTATCTATGAATATTATTTGAGTCTCCTCTGATCTCTTATATGCATGATTTCGTATCCTTGTAATTCTCTTCGAGTTGTGGGTTTCGTTTGCCCAACTTGATCTATAATTCTTGCAATGGGAGAAGTGCTTGGTTTTGGGTTCATACCGTGCGGTGTCCTCACCCAGTGACAGAAGGGGTAGCGAGGCACGCATCGTGTTGGTACCATCAAGGGTAAAAAGATGGTGTTTATATCTATTGCATGAATTTATCCCTCTACATCATGTCATCTTGCTTAAGGCGTTACTCTGTTTATTATGAACTCAATACACTAGATGCATGCTGGATAGCGGTCGATGTGTGGAGTAATAGTAGTAGATGCCGACAGTATCGGTCTACTTGTCTCGGACGTGATGCTATATGTATGATCATTGCCTTAGATATCATCATGACTTTGCGCGATTCTATCAATTGCTCGACAGTAATTCGTTCACCGACCGTAATACTTGCTATCATGAGAGAAGCCTATAGTGAACACTATGGCCCCCGGGTCTACTTCACATCATGTTTTCAGCTCTACACTTTTACTTTGTTGCACTTTCCACCTTCAGATCTCACCTTGCAATTAATCGTGAAGGGATTGACAACCCCTTTATAGCGTTGGGTGCAAGTTTGTTTGTTTTTGCACAGGTACATTGGTGACTTGTCTTGATACTCCTACTGGATTGATACCTTGGTTCTCAAACTGAGGGAAATACTTACTGCTACTGTGCTGCATCACCCTTTCCTCTTCAAGGGAAAACCAACATTAGCTCAAGAGGTAGCACGCCCCTGATTTTGATCATATACTAACCATACACGCAAATGCGTACGACTAAGAATAAAGACTCACAGGAAGATGTCACAACACAACTCGAGACAAAAATATAAGACACACAAGCTTCATATTACAAGCCAGGGGCCTCGAGGGCTTGAATACATAAGCTCGGGAAACACACGTGTAAACAGAAGCCATAATATCCGAGTACACACATAGAAACAAGTTTTATGCCTTAGAGAAGGCTACCACAAAAGATACAAAGATCGAAAGAGGCGAGGCCTCCTACCTGGGAACCTCGTGAACTACTCCTGGTCTTCACCGACCTCCACGTAGTAGTAGGCCCCGTCGGGGTAGTAGTCGTCATTGGCGGGATACGCCATATCCTCGGCTCGAACATATGATCATACCAATCGTATCAAGGGGAAAAGAGGGAGCAAAGCAACCGCGAGTTCTCATCCAACGTACTCGCAAGACTGACATCAGAACTATGCTAAGTATGCATTGATAACCCACAAGTAATAGGGGATCAATTGTAGGCTTTCCCAATAAGTAAGAGTGTCGAACCCAACGAGGAGATAAAGGTAGAACAAATATTCCCTCAAGTTCTATCGACCGCCAATACAACTCTACAGACACTTAACATTCGCTTTACCAAGAAAATGTAGGAAACTAGAAGTACTTTGCATGTGTGATAGGATAGGTTCGAAAGATAATAAAGAACATGTAAATAAAAACTAGGGGCTGCTTAGATAAAGAAACATCTAAGTAGGTCTTAGTAGAGATCTTTTTATCATAAGAAGGTTATTTATCCCTAGGCAATCGATAACTAGACCGTTAATCATTATTGCAATTGAGGGATAGCCATAAGCTAACATACTTTCTCTACTTCGATCATATATACTTATGATTGGAACTCTAGCAAGTATCTGCAACTACTAAAGATAATTAAGCTAAAACCCAACCATAGCATTATAAGGTATCATGTCCTCTTTACTCCCATATTCAACAACCCACCTACTCGGGTTTATGCTTCTGTCACTCAAGCAACCAACCATAGGAAAATCATGAACACATTGCAACACCCCACAGCAGGGATCCCTCACGCATGTGCGACACAGAGAGCACCATAGAACATCACCAATAATAAAACATGCAACTCAAACCAATCATGATCATCAATCAACCCCTAGGACAAAACGGATCTACTCAAACATCATAGGATAGCCACACATCATTGTGAAATAATATATAGCATTGAGCACCATGTTTAAGTAGATATTACACCAGGGAGAAGGGGTGTTACACCGCTGCATAGAGGGGGAAAGAGTTGGTGATGACGGTGGCGAAGTTGTTGGTGTAGATCACTGTCACGATGATAGCCCTGACGGTGTTCCGGTGCCACCGGGAGAGAGAGGGGAGAGCCCCCTCCTTCTTCTTCTTCTTCCTTGTGCTTCCCCCTAGATGGGAGACGGGTTTCCCCTCTGGTCCATGGCCTCCATGGCGGTAGAGGGGCGGGAGCCCCTCCAAGATTGAATCTCGCTCTGTGTTTCTTTCTGTTTCTGCGATTCACATTCTGGAGTTTCACCATTTCTTATATTCCCGGAGATATATAACTGTGATTGAGAAGAAATTTTAACACGATTTTATCCGGATATTATCTTTCTTGTAACGAAAGAAGGGCACTAACCGCCTTAGGGGTTAGCCATGAGCCACCCTGGCATGCCCTACCCCCCACGTTGCGCCCGTGTGGCTTGTGGGCCCCTCAGGCACCGCCTTCTGTTGATTCCACTTCCCAAAATTCACATATATTCCAAAAAAATCTTCGTAAGTTTTAATCATATTGGAATTCATTTGATATGGAATTTCTGCGAAACAAAAAACATGCAACAAACATGGAATTGCTACATCATGTCATCTTGCTTAAGGCGTTACTCTGTTCGTCATGAACTCAATACACTAGATGCATGCTGGATAGCGGTCGATGTGTGGAGTAATAGTAGTAGATGCAGAAAGTATCGGTCTACTTGTCTCGGACGTGATGCCTATATGTATGATCATTGCCTTAGATATCGTCATGACTTTGCGCGGTTCTATCAATTCCTCGATAGTAATTTGTTCACCCACCGTGATATTTGCTATTTTGAGATAAGCCTCTAGTTAACACTATGGCCCCCGAGTCTACCCCACACCATATTTTCAGCCTTACAATTTTTACTTTGTTGCACTTTCCGCCTTAAGATATCACTTTGCGAACAATCTTGAACGGATTGACAACCCCTTTGAAGCGTTGGGTGCAAGCTTGTTTGTGTTTGCGCAGGTACTCTGGACTTGACGAGACACTCCTTCTGGATTAATACCTTGGTTCTCAAACTAAGGGAAATACTTACTGCTCCTATGCTGCATCACCCTTTCCTCTTCAAGGGAAAAACCGACGCAAACCAGAGAAGTAACAAGAAGAATTCCTAGCGCCAAGGAAGGACTTTTGTTGCCGTAGCAACCACCGCCAGTTAACTACGCTATAGAGCTAACATCAGGAGCACGTAATAATATGTCACGATATTAGCTCTACAACGTCATACAACAAGGGGGGTGAGTGATGTGACGAGTCTTGGCTCGTCGATAAGTTGATCGAGTCTTTGATGATAAAGCGGGGGCAACTAGGACTAAGGGGTCAATGGGCATCACGGCTCCACCTATACTAAGCATTTAATGTATAGTAGAGTATAACAAAAGTTTATCAAAAATAGGCTATGCATTAGAATAGGAGCTATATCTACAACAGTAGAAAAATCTAATGCAAGAATGAGGGAGAAGGAATGGGCGATATAGGAATGATCAAGGGGGCGGGGGCTGCTTGCCTTGTTGCTGTGCTGCAAAAGGCTGGCCTTCACGAGGGTAGTCGTACCCAGCAGTAGTGTCAGAGTCAGCGTCTACTAGAGAGAAGAGGGGGAAGAAACAATAAATAACAGCAAGCAGGTGTATCACGATGCATGACATGGCAACATGCAATGCTAGACGTCAGATAATGATACGTCTCCGTCGTATCTATCATTTTTGATTTTTTCACGCCAATATTCTACAACTTTTGTATACTTTTTATACTATTTTTTGGGACTAACATATAGATCTAGTGCCCAGTGCCAGTTCCTGTTTATTGCATGTTTTTTCTTTCGGAGAAAATTCATATCAAATGAAGTTCAAACGGGATAAAAACTTACGAAGATTTTTTTGTGAACATATGTGAATTTTTGGAAGTGAAACAAATAGAAGGCGGTGCCCGAGGGGTCCACAATCCAGAGGGGTGCGCCATGGGGGGTAGGGAACACCAGGTTGTCTTGTGGCCACCCCATAAGGTGGTTGGTGCCCTTCTTTCGCCGCAAGAAAGCTAATATCTGGATCAAAATCGTGTTAAAATTTCAGCCCAATCGGAGTTACGGATCTCCAGGATATAAGAAACAGATACACAGATCCAATCTTGGAGGGGCTTTTGCCCCTCCGCCGCCATGAAGGCCATGTACCAGAGGGGAAACCTTTCTCCCGTCTAGGCAAAAGGAGAAGGAAGAAGAAGGAGGGGGGCTCTCTCCCCCTCTCTCCCGGTGGCATCGGAACACCGCTGGGGCCATCATCGTGACGACGATCTACACCAACAACTTCAGCGTCGTCATAACCAACTCTCTCCCCCTCTATGCAGCGGTGCAACATCCCTTATCCCCGCCATATCTCTACTTAAACATGGTGCTCACTGCTATATATTATTTCCCAATGATGTATGGCTATCCTATGATGTTTGAGTAGATCCGTTTTGTCCTAGGGGTTGATTGATGATCATGATTGGTTTGAGTTGCATGTTTTATTATTGGTGATATCCTATGGTGCTCTCCATGTCGCCAAGCGTGAGGGATCCCTGCTGTAGGGTTTGTAATATTTCTATGATTCGCTTATGGTGGGTGGCATGAGTGATAGAAGCACAAATATGAGTAGGTAGGTTGTTTGCGTATGGGAATAAATAGGACTTGATACCTTATAATGCTATGATTGGGTTTTACCTTAATGATCTTTAGTAGTTGCGGATGCTTGCTAGAGTTCTAGTCATAAGTGCATATGATCCAAGTAGAGAAAGTATGTTAGCTTGTGCCTCTCCCTCATATAAAATTGCAATGATGATCAACGACCTAGTTATCGATTGCCTAGGGACAAATAACCTTCTTGTGACAAAAATATCTCTACTAAGACTAACTTAGTTGTTTCTATATATCAGCAGCCTCTACATTTTATTTACGTGTTCTTTATGATATTCGAAACCTATCCTATCACACCTACAAATTACTTCTAGTTTCATACTTGTTCTAGGTAAAGTGAACGTTAAGCGTGCGTAGAGTTGTATCGATGGTCGATATAACTTGAGGGAATTTTTGATCTACCTTTAGCTCCTCATTGGGTTCGACACTCTTAATTATCGAGAAAGGCTACAATAGATCCCATATACTTGTGGGTTATCAAGACCTTTTTATCGCACCGTTGCCGGGGAGCAATAGCGTGGGGTGAATATTCTCATGTGTGTTTGTTTTCTTTATCACTCAGTAGATTTTGTTTTCAGTTCTAACTTGTTTTCTATCTTTAGATATGGGTAGGAAATGCAAAATACCAAAAACATTAGATGTACTTGCTGCTCCAAAAGTTGAGGAAAAACTAGTGTTCCGTACCACCGAAGAATATTACTTGGGTCATCTTCGATCCATATGTGCTCGTGCTGAAACCCTAATAACCCACAAGTATAGGGGATCGCAACAGTTTTCCAGGGTAGAGTATTCCACCCAAATTTGTTGATTCGACACAAGGGGAAGCCAAAGAATATTCTCGAGTATTAGCAGTTGAGTTGTCAATTCAACCACACCTGAAAGACTTAGTATCTGCAGCAAAGTATCAGTAGCAAAGTGGTGTGATAGCAACAGTAGCAACGGTAACAGTAGCGGCAGCGACAACAGTAGCAAAGTAACAGTAGCAGCAGTGACAGCAGTACCAGCAAAGTAACAGTAGCAAGGACCAGTAGGAAAAACTCGTAGGCATTGGTCGGTGATGGATAATTATGCCGGATGATATTCATCATGCAACAGTTATAACACGGAGAGATAAATAACTAGCTCCAGTTCGTCAATGTAATGTAGGCATGCAATTCCTATATAGTCATACGTGCTTATGGAAAAGAACTTGCATGACATCTATTGTCCATCCCTCCCATGGCAGTGGGGTCCTCATGGAAACTACGGGATATTAAGGTTCTCCTTTTAATAGAAAACTGGAACAAAGCATTAGCACTTAGTGAATACATGAACTCCTCATACTATGGTCATCTCCGGGAGTGGTTATGGCTATTGTCACTCCGGGGTTGCCGGGTCATAACACATAGTAGGTGACTACAACTTGCAAGATAGGATCTAGAACACACATATATTGACGAGAACATAATAGGTTCAGATCTGAAATCATGGCACTCGGGCCCTAGTGACAAGCATTAAGCATGGCAAAGTAGTAGCAACATCAATCTCAGAACATAGTGGATACTAGGGATCAATCCCCATCAAAACTAACTCGATTACATAATAGATCCCATCCAACCCATCACCGTCCAACAAGACTACGATGCGATTAGTCATGAACGGTGAAGAGCATCATGGAATTGGCTATGAAGGAAGGTTGGTGATGACGATGGCGACGATCTCCCCACTCCGGAGCCCAGAACGGACTCCAGATCTGCCCTCTAGAGGAAGAACAGGTTGTGGTGGCGCCTCCGTATCGTAAAACGCGATGAACTCTTCTCCTTGATTTTTTTCCGGACGAAAGGGACTAAGTAGAGTTGGAGTTGGAGGCGGTGGAGCTCCGAGGGCCCCACAAGCCTGCTAGGCGCGGCCAGGGGGGCCCATGCCTAGTGGGCTTGTGGGCTCCTCGCTCCACCCCTCCGGTTGATTCTTGCGCCAGTATTTTTTATATATTCCACAAAAAATCCTCGTAAATTTCCAGGTCATTCCGAGAACTTTTATTTCTGCACAAAAACAACACCATGGCAATTCTGCTGGAAACAACATTAGTCCGGGTTAGTTCCATTCAAATCATGCAAATTAGAGTCCAAAACAAGGGCAAAAGAGTTTGGAAAAGTAGATAGGATGGAGACATATCAACTCCCCCAAGCTTAAAGCCTTGCTTGTCCTCAAGCAATTCAGGATACAAACTGAAAGAGACAAAAGAAATACTTTTACGAACTCTGTTTGATCTTGTTGTTGCAATTATGTCTAACTCATATTCATATTTTCAGCAAGATGACAAGCTAACCACATAAGCAATGACATTTAGGTCTCAAGAGGAACTCATATCAATGGCATAATCAACTAGCGAGCAATAATAATGAGTTTCAAACGTCAACACTTAAATCGAAACAATCATGAAGCAATGTGAACAGATGGTATCTTGCTAGCTCTTTCTGAGACCGCAAAACATAAATGCAGAGCACCTTCAAAGACCAAGGGCTGACTGAACATTGTAATTCATGGCAAAGAAATCCAGTCACAGTCATACTCAATAACAATTAAAAGAAAAGCATAAAAATGATGGAGGTTCTCTCTAATTGGTGCTTTTATAAGAAGAGGATGACTCAACAGAAACATAAATAGATAGGCCCTTCGCAGAGGGAAGCATTGATTTGGAGAGGTGCCAGAGCTCAAGCTTTTGAAACAGAGATAAATAATTTTGGGTGGCATGCTTTCATTGTCAACGCAATGACCAAGAGTTTTCACCATCTTCCATGCCACACATACTATAGGTGGTTCCCAAACAGAAAAGTAAAGTTCTGACTCCCCCACCACCGATCAATCACACTCCATGACTAGCCGAATACTAGGGTGCCGTCCATACCAACAACAATGCACGGGGAGTTTTGTTTGCAATTATCTTTTCGATTTGAGCATGGAACTGGGCATTCCAATTACCGGCCCCTTTCTCGTGAATGATAGTGAATAAACACATATCGAGGATAACACGCCTAGCATGGAAAATATTGATCGCCCCTTGTCACCACAGATTATTTCTTGAAGGTTTAGAGAGTGGCACATGCAAATTTACTTGGAACGGCAGGTAGATACCGCATATAGGTAGGTATGGTGGACTCATATGGAACAACTTTGGGTTTATGGAAGTGGATGCACAAGCAGTATTCCTGCTCAGTACAAGTGAAGGCTAGCAAAAGACTAGGAAGCGACCAACTAGAGAGCGACAACAGTCATCAAAATGCATTGAGATTAACCAACATTGAGTGCAAGCATGAGTAGGACATAAATCACCATGAACATGAATATCATAGAGGCTATGTTGATTTTGTTTCATCTACATGCGTGAACATGTGCCAAGTCAAGCCACTTGAATCATTCAAAGGAGGATACCATCCTATCATACTACATCACAATCATCTCAAAATTCATGTTGGCATCCAAGACAAACCATTATAAGCTCCTAGCTAATTTAGCATGGCATCAGAAACTATGATCTCTAAGTTGTCATTGCAAACATGTCTTTTTTCACAACAAAGATGAACTAGGAACGATGAGCTAGTCATATTTACAAAAACAAAATAGATCGAGTTCATACCAGCTTTTCCAGGCTCACTCACTTCAGCATATATCGTCATTATTGCCTTTCACTTGCACGACCGAATGATGTGAACAATAATAAGAGTGCTCGTGCATTGGACTAAGCTGGAATCTGCAAGCAAACACAAAGGAGAAGACAAAGTAATATGGCTCTTTGACAGATAAACATATATGCATGCTAGAGCCACTAAACATTGTAACCATGGTCTTATACCTTGACCCAAAGAAAATGAAAACTAATTACATGGGAAAGCTCCCAACAAGCAAAAGAAGAACGAGAAATCTTTTTGGGTTTTCTCAAACTAGACAAACACACGAGAAGAAAGCGAGAAAAAGAAATAAACTAGCATGGATGAAACAGTGGCAAAGTGTGAACACCGACTAACAAAGTGAAAGTGTGAGCAAGAATATAAAGTCGGTGAGAAACACGTACTCCCCCAAGCTTAGGCCTTTGGCCTAAGTCGGTCTACTCCCAAGGAGGGAAATAACCGTCTCCGGGATACTCCGGAGTGTACTGAGGGTGCCACCGCTGTGTGAGCTCCCCTGGCTCCCACTGATAAACTTGCATTTGGTACTCGACTGGTAGCTCGGGCAGGGGCCCCTGTGGTTGGGCTATGCCCCAATATGCGTAGATATATGAGGGCATAATAATGTACCTGCCTAGATGAAGACTGAACAAAGAAGGAGCAGGCAAAGTAATAGTCTCACGAGTACCCTGACTAAATACCAGGTTATAAATCATCCTCTTATTTATATCTTTATCAAGAAAGTTATGGCGAACCATGCTATCATAATCTAGAT
The DNA here is from genome assembly GCF_904849725.1 of Hordeum vulgare subsp. vulgare. NCBI lineage: Eukaryota > Viridiplantae > Streptophyta > Magnoliopsida > Poales > Poaceae > Hordeum > Hordeum vulgare. The sequence goes on from NC_058524.1 coordinate 46,318,068, forward strand.
AACTCTCAGGAAGAAGAATCTCTTCTTCCTCGTGCAGTCTAATAGGTATCTCAAAATGTCTAGCACGACGGGTAGCATAGATATCTCCATAAACAACGCCTTTAGAACGGTTCGTGTTCAACCTTGAGCTACTATAGCGCCCAAGATATAAGTTTTATCATTATAAAGGGCTTCGCGCAAAACCGCAAGATCTGGGGAGCTAAGGGCCCCAGCTTTCCCACGGACAATGAAGCATTTTCCCATGAATAATGAGAAGTACCGAAGCACGGGAAAATGTATGCTAGCAGCTCTAGCGCAAGACACTCCTCTCTCCTCTCCTACATCAATAGTATATATAAAAGCCTCCAAGTCCCGTGGAAGAGGTTCATGAATATCCCCAACATAAGGTAATTTGCAAACATTGCAAAAATCCTGAAGTGACATGCGCTGGGGGATATGATATAACATGAACTCAACCATAGGAGGACTCTTCCTTGGATAGAAATTAAAGCTTTGCACGAAAATATTAGGGAGGAGGAGGTATTGCGGACACTTATCTTGAACGAAGGTGGTAAGGCCTGCGTTGTCCACCAAGTAGTAAAAGTCCTCACAAAGTCCGGCGGCGCGTAAGAACACATCGCTTGGCCACTCGCACGCTCCAACTTCTGCAACTCGAGGGACCGGATGCTTGGGTTTCTTCTTCTCATTTTCATCATCCTTGGGGTCACGGCTTGAAGAGCATCTTAAGAACCTCCTCATCTTTTCCTTTTTCTATCTCTGAAAATTTCTGAAATTTTTAGTGACTCTAAGGAAAAGTGAACAAGGCTCAACGAAACTCATAGCAACTACTCCGACAAGTGCCTAGAGGCCATATCATGCATCAAAACTACTTGAGACCAGCTAGAATTAGCATGCAAAGCTCAAGAACAGGGTCACCAAGGCAGCAAAAATACGTGACGTATAAGGCACTAGAGCAAAAACTAATTGGACCAATGGAGGAGTCACATACCAAGGAGCGATTTCCCCAAAACAGTTTGGTGAATGGGGCTTTGCACAAGGAGATCGAAAACCGTAGCAAGAAGAGCAAGAACACGGGTTTGATCTGCGAAACGATTTTTTCTGGAGGTCGAAGAAGGAGATGGGAGCTAGAATAAGTGGAGGGGGTACACGTGGGCCCCACAAGACTTTTAGGCATGGCCAGGGGGGTGCCCGCGCCTCCAGGGCTTGTGGCCCTTTGGTGCATCCCCGTGACTAGCTCTCCGTCTCAGAATTTTTCAAAAATTCCAGAAAAAATCATACTTGATTTTCAGGACATTCGGAGAACTTTTATTTTCAGGACACATTTCTACGGGACGCAAAAAGCACAAAACAGGAAAAACTAAAGCTAAATCTATTATTTTTCTTCTAAGCAACCGAAGGTGAAAGCTTGGAACAGAGGGTTGTGACTCCTCGATTCATCCATCCCATGGTCATCGAAAGAAATCCGTCAATGAGGTTGATCAAGTCTCCTTCACAAACTTTTTCGAATCGCATAAAAAAGAAGGGAGAATTTTCGAAGAGTCACTAGGTTACCTCAATGGGGATGTGCATATCCCCAACAAGCAAATCATACTTCATCTTAACAGTAGGTATAGGGCATTCAAAGCTCCCAATAAGAATCGATGAAGTTTTTTCAATAGCATTGATGCAATGTACTCGATATTGTTTCTTCGGAAAGTGCACCGTATGCTCATTACCATTGACATGGAAAGTGACATTGCCTTTGTTGCAATCAATAACAGCCCGTGCAGTGTTCAAAAAGGGTCTTCCAAGGATGACTGCCATGGCATCATCCTCGGGAATATCCAGAATAACAAAGTCTATTAAGATAGTGACGTTAGCAACCACAACAGGCACATCCTCGCAAATGCCGATAGGAAAAGCAGTTGATTTGTCGGCCATTTGCAGAGAGATTTCAGTGGGTGTCAACTTATCCAATTCAAGTCTACGATAAAGAGAAAGAGGCATGACACTAACACCGGCTCCAAGGTCGCATAAAGTAGTTCTAACGTAGTTTCCTTTAAGGGAGCAAGGTATAGTGGGCACTCCGGGATCACCTAGTTTCTTAGGAGTTCCACCCTTGAAGGTGTAATTAGCGAGCATGGTGGAAATCTCAACCTCAGGTATCCTCCTCTTATTAGATACAATATCCTTCATGTACTTAGCATACAGAGACATTTTGAGCATATCTGTGAAAAGCATTTGCAGAAAGACAGGTCTAATCATTTCAACAAATCGCTCAAAATCCTCATCATCCTTTTTCTCGGATGGTTTGGGAGTAAAGGGCATGAGTTTCTGAACCCATGGTTCCCTTTCTTTATCATGCTTCCTAGCAATGAAGTCATTCTTATCGTATCTCTTATTCTTAAGTTGTCGGTTATCAAGATCAATAGGTTCAATATCCACATCCTTATCATTTCCAGGTTGAGCATCTTCATGAGCGTCACTATCGATATTATCATGAGGCTCAAGTTCATCACCAGATTGCATTTCAGCATCAGAAACAGAGACATCGTTTGGATTCTCGGGTGTAACAGCAACAGGGTTGCTAGCATGCAAGTTCCTATCATCTTTCTTTTTCTTTCTAGGATGACTAGGTGCCACGGTGCTAACTCCTTGAGAATCTTGTTCAATTCTCTTAGGATGACCCTCATGATACAAAGGTTCCTCGGTCATTCTACCGCCTCTAGTGACGACTCTGACATAATTGTCATTCAACTCATTGAGCAAGTCATTTTGAGCCTTAAGTACTTGTTCTACCTCAGTAGTAACCATAGAGGCATGCTTACTCAGAAACTTAAGATCATTGACATTTCTGTCCACACAAGCACTTAAATGACTAAGCATATGAGTATTCTGTTCCAATTGTCTGCTAACATAATCATTGAAACTTTGTTGTTTGGCAACAAAGTTATCAAATTCATCCAGGCATAAGCTAGCAGGTTTATCAAAAGGAATATCACTCTCGTTGAAACTACGAAGAGAATTTACCTCTACTACCTGTATCGGGTTATCAAGACCATGGGTCTCTCCGATAGGTGGTAGATTTTTGACATCTTCAGATTTAATGCCTTTCTCTTTCATAGATTTCTTAGCTTCTTGCATATCTTCAGGACTGAGGAATGGAATACCTCTTTTCTTAGGAGTTGGCTTCGGAGGTGGTTCGGGAATAGTCCAAGCATTCTCATTGCACAAGATATTATTCAATAGGATCTCAGCTTGTTCTACGGTTCGTTCCCTGAAAACACAACCGGCACAACTATCTAGGTGGTCCTTAGAAGCATCGGTTAGTCCATTATAGAAGATATCAAGTATTTCATTCTTTTCAAGAGGGTGATCACGCAAAGCATTCGGTAGCTGGACGAGCCTCCCCCAAGCTTGTGGGAGACTCTCTTCTTCAACTTGCGCAAAGTTGTATATTTCTTGCAAGGCAGCTTGCTTCTTATGGGCAGGGAAATATTTTCCAGAGAAGTAGTAGATCATATCCTGGGGACTACGCACACAACCAGGAGCAAGAGAGGTGAACCAAGTCTTAGCATCATCCTTTAGCGAGAAAGGAAACAGCTTAAGGATATAGTAGTGGCGGATATTTTCCTTACTCGTGAATAGGGTGGCTATATCGTGGAGTTTGGTAAGATGTGCTACAACCGTTTCAGACTCATAACCGTGAAAAGGATCAGATTCGACCAGAGTGATTAACTCAGGGTCGACAGAGAATTCATAATCCTTATCAGTCACAAAGATAGGCGAAGTAGCAAACTTCTGGTCGTATTTCATCCTAGCGTTCGAAGATTTTTTTTCCACTTGCGCAGTAAATTCTCAACATCATAGCTATCCTTACAAGCAAGAAAGTCCTCAGTTATCTCTCCCTCCATAACATAACCCTCGGCCATATCAGGCAATTCATATCTAGGAGAGCTAGTTTTAACAGGTGAAATAGCAGGTTCTACTTCAATAATCTCAGCAGTTTTAAAAGTATCATCACATCTAGTAGCGACTCTAGCGATTTGTGCATCTAGGAATGCACCTAGTGGCAAAGCAGTATCAAGAAAAGCATCATCACAAGCATCATGGATAGCAGAAGTAGCATCATCAAGCACAAACGACATATCAAAATTTCTAGCAGGAGGTGGTGTCGCAAACTTACTCATAACTGAAGGTGAATCAAGTGCAGAGCTAGATGGTAGTTCCTTACCTGTCATCGTAGTTGAGGGCAAGACTTTAGTTTTTGGATCTCTTGTATTCCTCATAGCGATCAGCAGACGTAAATCCCAAGTGATTCAGAGAATAGATCTATGCCTCCCCGGCAACGGCGCCAGAAAATAGTCTTGATAACCCACAAGTATAGTCGATCGCAACAGTTTTTGAGGGTAGAGTAGTCAACCCAAATTTGTTGATTAGACACAAGGGGAAGCCAAAGAATATTCTTGAGTATTAGCAGTTGAGTTGCCAATTCGATCACACCTGAAAGACTTAGTATCTGCAGCAAAGTATCAGTAGCAAAGTGGTGTGATAGCAACAGTAGAAACGGTAACAGTAGCAGCAGCGACAGCAATAGCGACAGAGTAAGAGTAGCAACAGTGACAACAGTAGCGGCAAAGTAAGAGTAGCAATGACCAGTAGGAAAACCTCGTAGGCATTAGATCGGTGATGGATAATTATGTCGGATGATATTCATCATTGAACAGTTATAACACGGAGAGATAAGTAACTAGCTCCAGTTCATCAATGTAATGTAGGCATGCATTCTGTATATAGTCATACATGCTTATGGAAAAGAACTTCCATGACATCTATTGTCCATCCCTCCCGTGGCAGCGGGGTCCTAATGGAAACTACGAGATATTAAGGTTCTCCTTTTAATAGAGAACCGGAACAAAGCATTAGCACTTAGTGAGTACATGAACTCCTCATATGGTCATCTCCGGGAGTGGTTCCGGCTATTGTCACTTCGCGGTTGCTGAGTCATAACACATAGTAGGTGACTGCATCTTGCAAGATAGGATCTAGAACACACATATATTGACGAGAACATAATAGGTTCAGATCTGAAATCATGGCACTCGGGCCCTAGTGACAAGCATTAAGCATGGCAAAGTAGTAGCAACATCAATCTCAGAACATAGTGGATACTAGGGATCAATCCCCATAAAAACTAACTCGATTACATGATAGATCTCATCCAACCCATCACCGTCCAGCAAGCCTACGATGAGATTACTCACGAACGGTGAAGAGCATCATGGAATTGGCGATGAAGGAAGGTTGGTGATGACGATGGCGACAATCTCATCCAACCCACTCCGGAGACCAGAACGGACTCCAGATCTACCCTCCAGAGGAAAAACAGGTGGTGGCGGCGCCTCCGTATCGTAAAACGCAATGAACTCTTCTCCTTGATTTTTTTTCCGGATGAAAGGGAATAAATAGAGCTGGAGTTGGAGGCGGTGGACCTCCGAGGGCCCCACAAGCCTGCTAGGCACGGCTAGTGGGGGTTCCGCGCCTCGTGGGCTTGTGGGCTCCTCGCTCCACCCCTCCGGTTGATTCTTGCGCCAGTATTTTTTATATATTCCACAAAAAATCCTTGTAAATTTCCAGGTCATTCCGAGAACTTTTATTTCTCGCAAAAACAACACCATGGCAATTCTGCTGAATACAATGTTAGTCCGGGTTAGTTCCATTCAAATCATGCAAATTAGAGTCCAAAACAAGGGCAAAACTGTTTGGAAAATAGATACGAAGGAGACGTATCAAACCCAACTAGCTTAGTTGAGGGAAAATCATTAAATGAGCATTCTTATTATGTGCGAAACCGCTTATCTCAAAAAGGGAAACTTTTATGTCATCATATTAATACTTTGCAATGCTATGCTTGGAATTTATGTGAAATTTATGATTTTACTTGTTGTTCCGAAGAATCTAAAAAACGCCTTCCCTATCAATGTGAGTGATAATGGAATCGTATGTTCTTATGCCAAGGGTGTTTATAATTACTATGATATTGAGCTAATTGAAGAATTTGTTGCTTTGAAGGGTGCCTATGAAATTGCTTCTTTGATTGAAAAGTATGATGCTACTCTTTACAAATCTGAAAGTTTTTCCGTACTTAAATATTGCTATGAAAACTATGCTTCTAATGCGTATGTTAAGCCATATATTGAGTAGTCCTCCACTGTCCAAGAGGAAAATAATATTTTGCAGGAATCTATGGAAGAAGAAATTGATGACATTGTAAGCTCATTGGATGAAAAAGACGAGGATAGCAAAGAACAAAAGGAGGAAGTGCAGATTAGCTACCCATGCCCACCTTCCAATGAGAGTAATGTTGGAAATATGCCCTAGAGGCAATATTAAATTGGTTATTATTATATT